>NC_140255.1:3034738-3132238 GCF_949987555.1 Borostomias antarcticus | reverse complement strand
TGATGGATGTTACTTTTTGGCGAAGTGAAGGAGTATTGGTTGACTTGCAATGTTTCATCCAATGAAATACATTGAAGGGCTTTCAGCACTCTTGTGAGTGGTGACTCATATGACCGTGTCTTTCAGTGCACGCACACACACACACACACACACACACACACACACACACACACACACACACACACACACACACACACACACACACACACACACACACACACACACACACACACACACACACACACACACACACACACCTCCTCCACAGCCCTCCACAGTCTTCCATAGCCCTGCCACAGTGTCTAAAGGTTGGTTTATAGTCAGTCATCCTACAGGTAAGACGGAACGGAAAATACCATAACTATAGTCGATCACAATGACATTTCATTTATATTACATTCTGACTAGTGTCCTGATGACGGTCGTCTCTGTCCCCGAGGCCTGGTTACGTGACAGCAGGGCATCGGGGGCTAGTTCCTCAACATGTTTGCGTTTTTGTTTGGTCCGCAGCCCTGCCACATTGTCTAATGAGGTCAGACTCCTGTAGCGCTTAGCTGGCTGGCGCAGCACAAGGGTGAGGGCTCAGCGGTCTTTAGGAGGAGCCAGAGTTACTGACCTGGAAGAGGGGGGTGCTAATGATGAGCAAGAGAGGGACAGGAGGGACCGGAGGGTTCGGAGAGATACACATTTGGGGAGCGCTGAGTCGGAAGGTCATGCACTGGTTGTGATGAATGGTGGTCAGTTGGAGGGTCACTAAAACACAAAGGGTCAGTCAATGATTTGGACGGTAGTTAATGCATGGCTGGACTGGGCGGGCAGGCTGGGCCGAGCAGTCAATGAGCAGTGAGACAAGTCTACACACTTTGGCTGCCCACTAGGCAACACTTCCTGTCCTGTTTGTAACAGGTAATCTATTGGCAAATGAAATAAGTCAGCTTCATTCTACAGTACAGTATATTAAATAGGTCAACTTAATTCTATACTGCATACATTACATTTACATTACAGTTATTTAGCAGGCACTTCTATCCAAAAATTGCATTTAATGTACTGTAAATAGTCGGTGTACTACTACTCACCAGAACAAGTGCATCTCCCCTCTAAACAAGTGACTAAGAGCATAATCTAGTGTCAAATGTAGCAGAATATAAATAAAATACGTGCTTAAGAGGGAGGATCCTTGTAATACTTCATGCGTGAGTTTTGAGCCTGTGGCAACATATAGGCAGTACTCTGCTGTCCTGACATCAGTGGGTAGTTCATTCCACCACTGTGGGGGCCAGGACAGAGAAGAGCCGTGGCCGTGTCGATCGACCGCAGGGGCCACAGCGTGACGGGGCAGCCTGTCCCCCTGAGATATCTGAGCATAGTGACTGGGAGGGGGGGGGGGGGTTTATGAGTGCCAAAGGTTTGGCACTCATAGACCTCAAAGGGGTCGAGGGACCCTGCCTTTTTCGCTTCTCATAGAGAAGTGCCTTTTTTCTGCAGGCCAAACCTTTTTTTTATAAATTAATTCCTGTTGCGCAGAGCCTGTCCTGCCTAACAGATTTTGACTGAAACAAAATATCAGGTTGGAAAACAATTCCGGGCGATGTCCTACCTACCCTCTCTCTTGTTTCCCTAGCTACGCAGCGCACGCACTGTGAACGAAACAAACACACCCGCATGGGAAACAAATGCACGCACACGCGATAAGCACTTGATAGTCGTGAGAGTCAGTCAGTCAAGTAAATGTCTTTTTGAGGCAGCTACTGTACAGGCATGTTACAGGCATATGGCCACTGGCTAACATTAGTAAACATGTTCATCTTCGTTTTATAATGATGTATTGATGTGCTTTACCTTTTGTAATAGATCTCTTGGACCAACCTACCAGCTTCAGGCCTGGTCGCTGGGTCAGATCCGACAACCAGATGACCCTGAAGGTGCCACGGTCAAAACTTGTTACAAAGGGAGACCGTGCATTTTCAGTGATGGCACCTGGGCTATGGAACAAGCTTCCTCTGAACATCAAGTCCGCCACCACCCTGGACTCTTTTAGAGCACATCTTCAAACTCACCTCTTTGTGGCAGATGATCTATAATTTATGTCCTTGTCGTGTGTCTTAAATTTAGTTTCTAGATTATTTTGTGTCCCTGCAGTCCTCTGTTCTTGTTTGTTTGTTTATGTACCTGGGCTGCTCCCCGGGCTGATGTAACAGTTGGTTGGGGGGCGCATTATAAATAAAAATAACATAACATAACAATAGCCCTAACGCGAGAATCAGACTCTCTCTTTCCCTCTCCCTCATGAGCTTTAATGTTGTGTTATTGTGTCGGTCGCTAGTTAGCTAATGTAGCCTCATATAGGTAACGTCAGCTCTCTCTCTCTCTCTCTCTCTCCTTCTCTCTCTCTCTCTCTCTCTCTCTCTGTCCAGTTAAAGAAAATAGGCTAAATGTTTTCTAATATCATCATTAAACAGTAACAGTGCAATTTTGATTGTAGGCTTCTAACTTAACCATTCATCATTCTACTGGATTGCTGTAGGGTAATGCATCTTCTTCAGTGGCAACCTACAGCCCCCCCCCCTCTACTGTGACGCCTCTGTGACATGAAAGCATAGCAGATATAGTTATCACAAATGAACAGCCTATCTAATATAAGTAGGCTTACTTGTTACCATCAGTTAATGTTCTATAATGAGTGTGCATACAGGCTAATGGACTTCAACAGTAACAGAGTAATAAACAGCCTTTCTAAGTGCTTGTTACCATCGGCTAGTTTTCTATAATGTGTGTGTGTGTGTGTGTGTGTATGTGTGTGTTTGTATGTGTGATTACATTACATACTGTATCACACCATTACATATGACTTTAGTTGTTTAGAAAGGAGATGCACTTGTGAGTTTTGGCAAGTAGTAGTACTGACCTACATTAAAATCACTTTGGATAAAAGTGAAAATGAATATTTTGGTAAAAATGTGCTGCACGCGCCGCACAACCTAAGTGCCCTTTTTAAAACTTTCGGCCCTGCCCCTCTAACATCCAGTGCTCGTCCCTGACCATGACATAGGAGTGAGCGGTTCCTTTCATTACCCTGTAGGCTAGTACCACAGTTTTCAACTGAATGCGAGCTGCTACAGGGAGCCAGTGTAGGGAACAGAGAAGGGGAGTTGTGTGGGAGAACTTGGGGTGGTTGAACGCCAGGCAAGCTGTAGCTTTCTGGACAAGAGGTTTAATGTCTAATCTAATCACCAGTCCCACATGTCTGGGAATCATGTAGAATCAAAAACCTTTTAACACGGATTGTGAAGAGTGACTAGGTCAGGATCTCATTATTTTTGTCTGGTCAGTCCAATGCGCACAGGCCTTACCTACTGTACTGCAGATCAATTTACTATAGAAGATCATTCAAACATTATCACTGCATTGTTGTGGCACTCTCTGTCATCTGGTCTAGTTTGTCGTCCTATTATTTGGATTTCATGCTCCTTCCATGCTAGTCTCTCATAATACAGTGTGTTGTTTCCTCTCCAGTATTCTCCATCTGTCCCCGTGGTCCGTTACACCCAATATTTAGATTTGGTCGTCATGCACGCGGTGGAGAGTTGCAGTGTCCTGAGCTGAACTCTGACAGCAGTAAGGGCTGCTTGCCGACCGAACGCCAGGGAGAGAGAGAGAGGGAGAGGGAGAGAGAGAGACAGAGAGAGAGCAAAAGAGAGAGCAATGTATACAGAGAGAAAGAGTCGGGTTTGCCAACGCTGCAAAATTACCCAACTCTCAATGATAATAGCTCAACATAATAAGCCATGCAGCTTTCCAATAAGCCTACCTATAAACACACAGGTGTTTCTTCATTCGTCACTTGTGAGGCAAACAATACATCTGAGTGATTTATTTCTCATTGTGTTCTACTGCAACTGTGAGTATTATACAGATGAACAATTCAAAAGCAATGTAATAATGGATGGTGCATTGTCAATAATACACTTTAACAGTAGAAGTCTTTATAGCAATTTTACAAAAATGAAGGACTATTTGAGTTAATTCACCATGTTTAATGTAGGCTAATTGCTGTATCAGAGATTTGGCTCAGTTAAAGAAGGGAGCCGATGTACTGTAGAACTTGAGCTATTTACTGTCAATAGAACAAATAAAGGAGGAGGAGTTGTCCTGTTTGTGAATAATGACTTCAACTTCAAAATACTGTAGTAGAAAAAATGCAAACAACAATAAACAATATTCCAGAATCTATTACTGTAGAAATACATGAAGAAAGCTAAGAATATAATAATAATAAGCTGTGGACAGGATCCTCTCTTGACACATTAAATGATAAGATCGTTAAGATCATGTACTATACAATATGAATGACAAAAACCTGGTCTTTTTATGCGGGAATTTGAATGTAGACAGATTATATGGACACGATGTACAGTATGAGACAATTTCCATCCATCCATCCATCCATCCATCCATCCATCCATCCATCCATCCATCCATCCATCCATATACAGTATGAATATCAATGATGAAATCCATGAGTCATATAGCAAACTTTGCGAGGCTGCACATGTATAGAAAGTGTTACTCACAACATCAGGGGCAGATAAATCAACTGAATTAGTTAAAATTCACCATTCCAATCATCACCTACGGCCTACACCACAAACCAAAACTAATGCACCCGTGCTGAACTATTGAAGTCCCAACTGAATGGCAGTCAATGGGTGGTTATTCTCCATGCTTATAATGACACTAATCGACTCCAAACTGCAAAACCAGATAAGTAGATTCTGTAGGCTGAGAGGAATCCAATGATGTCCACCTCTTGAAATTTGGTTGATTTTACTGACCGCTAGATCAACCAGAAGATGACCAATTTCATTCGACAACTGTGACTTTGACCTTTCTTTATTTCTACTGTAAGATAGAATGTGAATGAAAGGCTGTACCTGTATAGGTACTGTACATACCTATATACTGTAGCTAGCTGTGCATGTAAATCACCCTGTAAATGATCTCTTCAAAAGGTATCTTGAATGTATATTTGTAATATGTAGGTTTTGCATTTGGTTTTCAATCTACTGCTTCCATGACCTTTATTTTGAACATGACCTGCTGTACTGTATGTTGACGCAAGGCACACAGGACAACCTGCGCCAAAACGTATAGAGAGAACCGAGGGGAAAATGGAAAAATGACAGATTTAGAGAGAAGGTTCTGTTCCAAAGTTTATTGTAATTTGTAACCTATCACCTGGCTGAATGGCTCACAAGCCCTTACAGTGTGTTTACAGTGTTTATTCTTCATCTTAGTCGTTTCAGAGAGTGGCTGGAAATGTACAGTCAGAGCTTGGCCTATCAATCCTGCCACCCTGCTGCATCAATGAATGGTGTCCCCATCGACGGATCAGGGTGCCGCATTGCTACTACGTCTGATGTTGCTGTTGTTGGACCCTTTATTGAGCAGTGTTGCCCTTGGCTCTTCGGGACAAAGACTTCACCGGTCATCTAGAACCTCCATGGGCCGCAGGCTAAGGGATTTGATGCGATGGTCAGATATGGTCAATTGCATGCTGTAGAACAGTGAATATTCTTCAAAAATTTGGAACTGATCGATTAAGACTGTAAGAAAGGATTCCCTTTCATCTGTGAACTGAACATTAATGCTCCTTCCTACGTTAACGGTTTAAGAAAAGGCTATCCACATCAACAATGGAAATAACTAACAGTATTTTTCCATTATTTTTTTGTGCATTTCAAGGGTATTAGGAACTATTGACTATTGACTGTCTTATACTGACTGTTGATGCACCATTATCTTGTAATTTTGCTATTCAGTTTTCCTACGTGCTAATGTGTTTCTCCTCCAATGTTATGGTAAATCATATTTAAAAATGACATTCCCAGATCATATCATACCATCTACTGGGTTAAGGCGTTGTGTTGATGCATGTGAGGCAGTTACTTAGGCCTTTTTTCAACCTTTCATAGGAAAATTGCCTATGAAAGGTTGTCAGGCATTGATGTAGAATTTGATGCAGAACAGGTCAAACGTCGTCTCCGAGAGCTATTTGATCACAGCTACGCTCGCTCTATTCATGGATCTACTGTCTGAAGAGTGAGCCACAAACCCAGCAGCAGAGCTGGCAGCTAAGGAAGCTGAATATGAAGTGTTGCTAGAGGACGAGAAACAAAAGGAAAGGATACAACATTTAGAAGAACAGCAAAAGAAGGATCTTGTAGCTCAGAAATGTGAGTTAGAACGACTACAGGCAAAGAGAGATGTAAGGGCAGCTCGGGCTAGGTTGGAGGCTTACAACCAGGAAGTAGCACAGGAAGCTAGTGTCCATCCCTTGAACGTCAGTCCTGGAGAACTGCATCATACAATACATCTCCAGGTACAGTATAATCCAACAACCCTCCAATGTCCTAGCACCGTCACCTCAAGTAGATGTGTCTTCCTCGCACAGGCCTTCTATGATACTGTAGTATAGCCCTTAAAGGAGTAGTAAAGGGAAAATGCATGTTTAGCCCTGTTTTAGGGTTTCTTGTGATCATATACAATGATTCAGATCAAAACGTTGACAAAACTAGCATTTTCGAGAAAGTTGATAATTGCTCTACCTCCGTTTTGGTCATACAATGGATGTGGATGGGCATCTTGAAAAATCATTCAATAAGATGTTAAACTCTCGATTTCAAAGACAAGAAACTCACCTAGGTGTAAGTTGGCGTTCTGGCATATAATTCGCCATAAAGTAAGATTCTAGTTCATCTGGAAAGGCTTTTTTTTATATTTAGCATCAAACTATTTAGTCGCAGCACATACGTATGTAAACTTCCGCTTTAACTGATTCCGATATTGCGCAATGCCTTGATCTCGCGGTAGGCGACGTCCGTGGATTCCGCTCAGCTTCCTTATTTGAAAAGCTAGCCGCAACAACAAGACAGGCTCGCGCGAAGCATTTGTTTGGGATCGCTACAATGACGCGCTATTGTGCCGTTGCCAATTGTGGCAAAATCCGTTCATCTGTAACTTGTCAAAGACTTCCCTACAACGGTCCCGCAAGATTGAAGTTGTGGCTAGAATCTCTTTACTTGGACGTAAACACACCCGTGGATATTCTTCGGGTCTTAGATCACCGTGTGTGCGGTTTGCATTTTGAGGACAAATGTTATAAGCCTAGGCTATTCTCGAAGAAATCTCCCAAAAGGGTCTTCCTCAAACGTGATGCTGTTCCGACTTTACATAGAGGAACGACAGAAGACGATCGAGTGGAAGAACTTGAGGTAAGTTCTTATTGCCAGCTGTGTGTGTGTGTGCGCCCGTGTGTGTTGAAGCATAATAATAATAATCCCTTTGCTAAGACTTACTTTAGAAAAATAGAATTGTAAGAATTGGTATTATAGCATGAAATTATCAAAACTGTAGATTTATTCGCTCAGACATAAATACTAGTGGTAAAAGCAGGACTCACTTTCAACAGGCAAGGAGTCAGACTCATGGACCGAAAGGTTTGCCATGTCAGCTGTTAGCAACAGGTCCCACTCAGTACAGCACAAACTTTCCTCTTCGGTGGGCATCTGTCGGCAATGTTTGCAAGCACACCACCAAACACCCGTGGTTCGTGGTATAGCGACAGCTTCATCGACCATCTCTGGCTCTGCGGTTCGGCGAGCCTCCATCTCTTCCATTTGCTGTAGTTCCTCCTCACTATATTCAGGCTCAAAACTATAAGCGCTGCCGTCAAAGTCTAATTCCTCGCGATCAAATTCATACTCTTCTAGATCAACCGTTTTGATAAGCGTTTTCTGAACTGTAGCCTAGGTCTTCCTTGTCTGTGAGCTAAAGAGTAGCATGAGCAGTGAGCAAACTAGCTAGCCTAGCTAACATAAACAATAGCTACCGTAAGTAGTTCCGCTTCCTGAATCCCCTCTATGGATTGATCTACATATCTACAACGGTCGTGTTAATACAAGTCAGTGGAATTCATAAAATGATCAATAAAACCCTACAGGATTCATACTTTGCGACAAATTTGTTGTCAGAACACCAACGGACACGAATTACCCCCTCGGTGAGCTTCTTGTCTTTGAAATCGAGAGTTGAACATGTTTTTGAAAGATTTTTCACGGTGCCCACCCACATCCATTGTATGACCAAAACTGTGGTAGAGCAATTATCAGACTTTCTCAAAAGTGCTAGTTTTGTCAACGGTTTGATCTGAACCATTGTATATGATCGTAAGTAACCTTAAAACAGGGCTAAACATGCATTTTCCCTTTACTACTCCTTTAAAGGAGTTAATTTGTGGAATATGTTGGAAAAGGAAATTAAAATGTATACACTAAATATTATATAAATATATGAACACCAGTGTGTGTATGATTCTGTTTGAGACTTTCGGTGATATATATTTTCTCATTATATAACTCTGAAAGTATCTGTACTAAATCATTCATGAAAAAGGGTAGGTCTAATAAGTCAAGGTTTCAGGTTTCTTTTTGGTCAGTATTAACTTGCTTTGATTTGATTTGTCACTGTTTATTAGAATATTTACAGTACATGTGTATTTAAGTTGTTTACAGTAAGTTGAAAATTACTGAAATAAAACTTACTAACTACCCATAATGCTAGCTAAGGGAGGAGGAGAACTGATGCAAATCATTCCCAGCTGTTGCTACAAGATTCCAGCTCCCTTGTGTCCCATATGTGGAGAAACAGAGAATCTATCATGAATAAATTGAATGCTGCAGACACCGGTTAGTCCTATTGTACTGTATGTCTTGGTCCATGCCAGTTCTAGCTTTTTGCAGTGTTGTTTATTGTCCTTGGCTTAGACTACTGTATAATGATTAATGATGAGTGCCACAATGATACACTATGGCCTATTCAAACAATATTAACAGGCCAGCCTTCAGAGTACTTTTTGTACTGTACTGAACTGTACTGGACGACACTTGAAAACTAAAGGCTATGCACGTGATGTCACAGTAGGAGGAAGTAAGGAGATAATCATTGGTTTTACTCCCAGTTTCGCAGTTTCCCCTACTAAAGGCAGCCATGTTGCAGGATGTTTTGTCACTCAGAGTATGTTCCGATCTTAGAAGTTCACTGCGAAGTGGTGTTCAGCCCTGTTAAGTAAGATTCCAAACCATAGGGAGCAAAAATGTTGAGCTGATGTGAAATGAACAGCGTCACTTCGCCGGTTGACAAGCACAATTTCCCATCAATCATTGCACCTCGCCATCAGCCATCCAGAAATGACATTCCTAGCATAGCTAATGTTAGCTAGCATTAGATGGGTAGTATGTTCCCTTCCTTACCCACCTCATCAACGCATCTCTTGTATCAGGATGCTTTCCCTCCGCTTTCAAGACTGAGAGACACCCCCGTCCTGAAGAAACCATCTCTTCAACCCTCTGATGTCAAAAAATACAGACCAGTTTCCCTTCCATCCTTTCTATCAAAAACACTCAAATGCGCTATCTTTAAACAACTGTCTTCATATCTTCACCAGAACAACTTCCTGGACCCCCACCAGTCTTGGTTCAAGGCCACTCGACACAATGAGACAATCGAGCAAGCTCCTGGACAAACATTGTCCAGGAGCTTGCTTGATTGTCTCATTGAGAGAGGTCAGGGAAGACTTTTTACAGCTCACTTATCTGGCCCCCGGGTGAAACTGTTTTTTTGCTTCCCTCTGGAATATGTAGGGGTGGGACCTATGCCCACCCTCCCATTGCTCTCTGTAAAGTGCACTGTGTTGCCTCTGTGTATGAAATGTAAATAAAGTTTGATTTGATTTGATTTGACAGAGACTGCCTTCCTTTTTATCAATCAATCAATTCATTTTTATTCATGCTATAGAGAAACAGTACATCACATAAGAAGGGAACCCAATCAAGTATGACAATTTGTCACAAGACATACATAGAAATATTAGGGTGCGCACGAAGAACGCTCTTGACTCTCACCATTCACAAATCATACACACACACACACACACACGCACACACACACACTCAGGCGCACACGATGTGCGCTCTCAACTCTCACCATTCACAAATCATGCACACACACACACACAAATACACACACAAATACACGCAGCGGACATACACAAGCAGATTCAAAACATTATCAAACAGTAGTACAGTGTTATGACTAGTTGAAACTTAGTCATGTAAGTCTCTGTAGCGGTTATTTTAACGCAGAATGTAAGTGAAGTGAAGAGAGTTTTTTTCATAGATTTTTCTTGAATAAAAAAATAGACTGTGATAGTTTTATAAATCCCTCTAGTTCATTCCATATCTGCGGTCCCCTGCACAGAACACTCATGCTGGTGCATTTAAGCGTGCATTTCTCCCCTGTTATAAGATGTTTCTTTCTTGTGTCGTGTGTGCAGGGGACTGAAGACAGGAATGAGCTCACATAGTTGATGATTGACTTTATGTACAACCTGGTACATTAATGTGGCATTATGGAAGACATTGCTCTCAGGTAGCCTCATTCCTTGCAGTGATAGAGTCATTCCATGCTGTGAGAGCAAACTCTCTCTCTTCCATCGTGATACTCCTAAACCTGTCAGCAGCATTTATAATGTAGACCACCAGATCCTCCTCTCCACCCTCGGGTAGAAAGGCGTCACTGGCTCTGCACACTCCTTGTTTGCATCCTACCTGACGGGCCGCTCCTACCAGGTGACATGGACATGGTGACATGGTCAATGTCAGAACCATGTAGTCTGCACAAGGGTCTGTCTTTGGTCCTCTCATTTTTTCCCTCTACACTACATCTCTGGGTTCTGTCATTCGCTCGCATGGCCTCTCCTATCACTGCTAGGCCGATGACATGCATTTCTCACAACGGAGAAATGTACGCACAAGAGTGCTAAAGTAACAGGTGCTCGACCAAAAAATGTATAACTAATAAGAGAAGGAAGGTCCGCATACTGTTTCCAAAAAGGAAGGTCTGCATACTGTTTTACTCCCAAAGGGATTTAATAAAGCACAACATTTCGGATACAATATACAGTAGCCAATGCTGATTTTATGTATAATCAGCATAGGCTGCTGTATATTGTGATCACTATCTTTATATTTGGCAGAGTACGACAAGTTGTTTGAAACCTTACCTGTTGTGAACTTTACATTTTGACCCCACTTGGGTAAAACCTTTCCCCCCTGTATATATACCCCACCCCTTTCACATGTTTGGTGTGTGAATGAATTTCAAGTCTCAACAAAGTGTTCGGTTTTCCTACTTGACTGTTGTTCTAACTTTGTAGTTCGTTCTCATAGATCAGTCTGTTAAAACTACAAATTCTTCCTGTTTGACATCACTTCCCTGTCCTCTTCATCCTGAAACTATGTCACTTCCTTTTTCACTATATAACCTATCGACCTCGTCCACATCGGACTCACTCTGCCTGGATTCACTTCCTGTGCTAGAGTCCGACTCTGCAGAATCGTAACAGAATAAAACTATTGCCTTTGTTTAAAACCAGCTTGACCGACCACTCGCGTGCTCTTATTTTTAAACCAAGTATAAAAATACTTTAACAGGTGTTGCACCTGAAGAAGGCCACGCGGGCCGAAATGTTGTACTTTATTAAATCTCTTTGGGAGCTATTGAAACAGTGTGCTGACCTTCCTTCTCTTATAAGTTACCAAACTGGTCCTGTCATTTCCCCCTTCACACACAAGTGGAGGCATGCATAACTGCGTGCTTGGCTGACATCTTGGAGTGGATGGTGACACATCACCTCAAGCTCAACCTGGATGAGACTGAGCTGCTGTTTCTTCCGGGGAAGGACTGCCCGCACCGGGACCTGGCCATCACCATTGACAACACGTGGTAATGCCAACTTGGACTACAAGGAATCTGGGTGTGACCCTGGATGACCAACTGTCGTTCTCCGCACATATCACATCCGTTACACACTCTTGCAGATACCTGTTCTACAACATTAGGAGGATTCACCCTTTCCTCATTGACAAAATAGCACAGGTGCTCATCCAGGCCCTTGTCATCTCCAGCATGGACTATTACAACTCCCTCCTTCCTGGGGGCCCCGGCATCAGCCATCAAACCCCTTGAACTTGTCCGGAAAGCTGCTGCTTACCTGGTGTTCAAACACCCCAAGTTCTCCCACTCAACTTCCCTTCTCTGCTCTCTACACTGGCTCCCAGTAGCAAACTGCATCCAGTTTAAATTCTGGTACTAGCTTACAGGGCAATGAAAGGAACAGCTCCCTCCTACCTCCAGGCCATGGTCAAGCCCTACACCCCCTCTGGACCTCTGCTACCTTGAGGCAACTGGTTGCCCTGTCACTTCTAGGCCCCTGTGGTCGATCAACACAGTCATGGCTCTTCTCTGTCCTGGCCCCGCAGTGGTGGAATGAACTGCCCATTGACGTTAGGACAGCAGAGTCGCTGCCCATCTTTCGCTGCAGGCTCAAAACTCTATTGAATGCTAACGTTCTCAAAGAAATAAGAAAGTTTATTAAAGCAAAAGATCGATACCAAACCTTCTCAAGAAGGGTCCCTTTCAATCTGTATCAGATTGGAATGGCCCCGAGACAAGGTACAAGTCAACTAACAGTCAACCAACTGCCACTCTAAGTACAAAGGTTAGACAAGGTTTGAACATAAATCTGGTATGTTCTAAATACTGATCAGACAGTGTGACACTCAATGAGTTGATTAATAAAATTCCATTGCAGAGATATTTGCCTGCAAATAATTTTACATCTTGTTTCATTTATGATAAATGAACCAAGCCAAGTGTGATGTTCAAAAAGCTTTTGGAAACATTGTAGCAATTGGGGCATCCTAGAATGCCAACATAAAACATTTGCAATGTATCGATGTGTTTGTGGGAATGCTGCGGTTCTCTAGAAAATGCAGCCAGGTTTTTAGCTACACATGGATAGAGAACTAGCTAGATATTTAGGTCCGGAGTGATACATCCAGTTAAAAGTCCCAGTGTTGTTATAAAAATGATGTCTGCGTTGGCACTGTTGCCGGGTGTACCGAACGGAGGAATTTTGTCGAGGGAAGCTCCCTTAGCCGACATTCCCTGAACAGGGAGTAGGGACTACTGTTTACGTTCACTGTGGAACGGAACACAACCTCAGTCAAACTGAGGGGGCGTTTTCTGGTGGGAAAGTGACATCAGTGCATATTCTCTATTATGGAGAAAGGCAGGTATGAATGATGAATGAATATCGGGCGAGTGATGCAGGTCTGAATACAGAAAAAGTAGAACAGCTGTGTGCATATTGAGGGAACTGTGTTGAGCTTCAAAGGGAACAGGATTTCTTAAGAGAGTCTTCTAAAGCTTTTCATCCACCTCCCTTGATGGATGTCTATGGGGATTATACAAACTTCAGCAACAAAGACATAGCCTACAGAGGCATGTGTAATGTTTGATTCTCATCCTTTGTGTGTCCAAGCAAAATATTCTGCATTATTTTAAAGCACCAGTCTTCCTTAAAGGATAAGATAATCTATCTTAATGGAAGGGGAATTTTAGGGAATGTTTAGTTGTTTGGGATGACACTGTTACACTAACACCAACACAACCTTTGACCAATCAGGTGGTCGTGGTGGGTTGGGGGGTTTGGGCAAGGAGCAAATCTTCAAGTCTTTGACAAGCAACTCTTTGAAAATTGTGTATACCTTTCTGTTTACGAGGGCCTATTCATTCCTTCCTTTGATAAACTTAAAGACGACAAATTTATTTTGTCATCAGGTCATGAAAGAAGTGTCTTGATTAATAATGATGACCACATTTATGCTTCGTCTCTGTTCAGTCATGTCCTCAGAAATGCATCAGTTTATGCCCCCACATCCTAACCCAGGCACAAGGGGCAACATTACTGTCACACCTTAAAATGGTGGAGCACATAAAGAGAAACATCCTCTCACCAACGTAATGAGATATGCAGTAGGGCATATTTAATGCTCCTCTGAAGCCCATTTGCCCCTCTCCATCTGCAACACTATAAATCTCCATCCAACATGAACAATCATAACCTTTTCCTACAGTGAATAATCATGACTGCAGGAAGATATTTTTGTCAACAATTAATTATTATGAAAAAAAAGCCTCAGCAAAGGCTCATCCACTGACAATGTAATTTGAGTGATAAAGTTTTACGCTTCACAACACTTTTGTCATTAAAAATGGATGAGTGGACACGTTTCCCTTTGTGAGATTCCTGCATGGCTGCTACTTCACTAACTGCCACCAATGTTGATACGTTTAGCCTTGACTGTTCAGTTGTGCTTATACGGAAGCGAAATTCCCTTGAAACAGGAATTACCACTTCTAAAAAGAACTTTCTAGATTTGACAGAATGCATACTTTTGCGGTCAAATGCAGCTCATGAGCAAAAAGGGTTAGTTTCACAAAAGAACAGCACAGCTTGGTTTATTCCACTGTTGGACGATTCCTCTAGCACTACGGTTACTCATGAGAACAGATGTGGACCAAAACATACCAGATGTGTCCATCTAGCTAACTAAATTGAAAGGCGTATTAAAGTACATAGCATTGCTCTATGGGGGAAACATTTTGCTCTGGTTGTATTGTGTGGGAGATTGTTAGTATCCACAACAAGGGTGGAGGAGGACAAACAGATGTGGTCACTAGCAGCCGCAGCAGCGGCATCCAAGAGACAGACACTCCAAGTATGGACACTCTTTTTTACATGATGACATCAGCACCAGCTGGTTTGATCGTTAACAACCCTTCAGAAATCACTGAACATTGAAAAAACTGACCACCTGGAACATGAACTATGCTTTAGATCCTGTTTATATAGCATGCAGAATAGCATGCTTATATTGGCATATTCAATAATAATCTTATTTAAAAAAGTGAAAGAGAAAATGTAACAGTTAAGCTTATGTGTAACTCTGGGGACCAACATCCCTGTATGTGGAGCTAATGTAGCTGTTTTCCTCTTGTGAAGGGCTGAACTGACTGAACCAGAGCTGTGATGGAGCTTGGCACAGTCCCCTGTTCCACTCCAGTTTGATCCAAGTGCTCTGATGCATGCAGTGTCCTGGTTTGGGCCTCGACCATTAAATGCACAGTGGGGAAAGACTGACATTGCTGCCTGTGGTTATGCTATTCCTATAATGGGAAAATCAGACCACTTTCCGACATCTACCTCTGGATTCAAAACTAATTTGCTGTCACTAGAGGCTACTGAATCAGATCTTTATTAGGCCTGATATCTGCTGGGGTTATCAACTAAGTACGCTATGAACAATTACTGTCTCTATCCCTTAATTCATGCACACTTGTGTTGCAGTTAAAAAAATAAATAATTAATATCACTTATAAATGGAACCATAAATGGTTTGATGCTGGAGACATTTGCTTATCTTCCAAGTTTACAACTAAATGCTGATCAGTTACTGCTACTTTGCATCCTCGTAACATTCTAAAGAGATTGTAAAAGTGAGTATTGAGTTTAGAACAGAGAGCATCAGTTCCCAGCAGTAAAGCAAATATGTTTATTAAGCACTTCAATATACATCAGAAATTTCAGCTTAGTATAGTACAGGAAATATTCTTAAATGAAACGGTCAATGTACATGGTAAGCTATTTACAATCAATTTAGATGAAGGTCAATTCCAAAATAATATGACTGACAAACACAGGCAAGACACAAAAAGATGACTGCTTGACAAGGCTGCAAAATAATTTGGAATACTGTGTCAAGAAGTCCTTCCATAAAACCTTCATGGCATACCTCAGCTAAACTGACGATCTGAGAGCTTTGACTTGGGTTAATGCATGTTGTGTTTCTGCATGCAATAGCTGTTTTTCCCTCCTTGCTCACTGTTAACATTATGAAAAGCCAGCAAAATTATGACAGATAAATGCTAACACAGCCCCACACAGTCCATGAGAAACAGATGTTCCCAATCCCTCAGCACCATCTCAAAGACACTCCCCCTTCCTCTACATTGTACAGTTTGATCTTGATGAACTGATACGCAGTCACTCCGAGAGCAAACTGCTCCGCTTTAACTTTGGCTTGACAAGTATACATTTCAAACAATGCTTTAAAACCAAACTTTTATTGATGTCTAGTCTGTTAAGTTCTGAAGGGTGGGTTTACTGAAAAGCCTTCTTTGTTCAGCCCCAAAATTTGCTGCAGATATGAAAACATAGCCAAACATCAATAACAAGGGAAACAACGCTTGAATTTTGTTTCTTGCATTGCAGGTTCTACAGTATATTGAACTCTAACGCTAACAAATGCCTTTAATCATAGCTTTCGCTTGAGACTTTTGCATTGAGCACCAAACTCTATTGACAGTACACACTCAGTTACTTAAATATCACTTTAAATGCACATACAAAACAGTTAAACAAAACAAATGAAGTCCCACAGGGACAAAATTAAATCACATAGGTTTAACATTTCCAATGAACTCTTTCTCCTCCCTCGGATATCTAGTACTACAAAGCACATAGCAAACAAATAGTATTGGGATCATCAACATAACTGCAGGCAACTTTTGAACACAGCACCATGGTAGAGCATACAAATGAAAGTGGCTTTTCTCCAAAATAAATATGCTTGATTATACTTGTTGAGTAAATTGCCATAGCTTGTAACATGTTACACACAACATATGTAAAGCACATAGACCAAGGTTAACACAGATTATTTTGGGTCTCTAGAAAGGCAGAGTGTCAATTAGAGTAACATTATCCCATCCAGTTATCTGGATGTCCTCTGATAAAAAGTAACAATGTACCCAGTGGTACATTGCTGTCGGTGTGTATGATTGCAGACAGAAAAAAAAGAAAAGTAAAAACATGTAAAAATGTGAAACAATGTTTATTTCCTTTGAGCTATTAGTTTGATAAGAAACACAGGAGCGCAGGGGGAGACTGAACAAATGCATGTCTGTCATTTTCTTTTTAAAAAGTGCATACACTGCATATTAAATATCAATACATTAAATTAAAATGATAGTGTGCATGTTTACGCTGAGAAGGCTGTAACAGATGTAGGCACGTTGAAGTATCAGTTCATGTAAGCCTTGTGCAGCGATCAACATTCTTCCCTAGGTTGTCTGAGGTGTTCCACTCCAGAGTGGAAAAATGAAATTTCTTATGCAGATGAAAATGGTTGCTTTGGCACATTCCCTCCAATGTCTGCATGACGAATGGCATTCAAGACATCTGAAACAGGATGAGGATGATTTAGGTTAGGGCTTGGTTGGAAAACAGTAGTCGTGTCTTGGCCAGATGAAGGCATACTTTCAAATACATCCGTCATGTAAAAGACGGTTGCAGTTCTACTAATGATAACTCAATTGACTGGAATCAATTATTGGACTCAGCACAAAAAAAAGGTAAAGCAGGGAACATGTAACTGTATGTACATTTACATGTAACCCTAACCCACCCTACCACATTGAAGTATGATCTACTTTGATCCTCTGCAGGTGACCCAATTAAAATATGTGAAGCTTGTCAGATCTTGTAATTTCAATTATTTGCCAAAAGTATAATAACGCCCGTTTACATTATGCATGCTTTAGATTAATATTAACATCTGCATAAGCACATCTGATTAGTATGAAAAATACCTCTTACCAGCTATAACGGTGTCTCCTTTTTGTAGTTAAACCCAGGATCTGATCCTTCAATCTGCAGTTTCAGGGCTTGTTTAAGGCTTAGTTCAGTCTCCCCTATGGGGTAGCTCTCCAGAACATCCTGGTGTCCTCTATTTTGCACAGTCCGGGGGACGGAAACCCTTCCCAGGAAAACTTGATTGCCCTGCAGGTGGTAGTTGGGGTTGGTCAAAATACCATTCCTCTTCTTCTCTGCACAGCTCTGCTGTTGGATGAAGAACTGATCTTGGGTCTGCCCCCCATCCTGCTGTGTGGAGCCACCAACCAAGATTGTACAATGAGGATCCTTCACTGAAATGTTTGCCACAGACTTGTTGAGTGCAATCCTCTTATCAAACTGGGTCATTTCATACTCCAAAACCTGACCCTGGGTCGATCCACTGTTCTTCAGCTTTTTCTTGTCTCCAGATCCCCCTTTGCTATTGGAGGTGCCATTTCCTGCTTTACTACCTTTGGTCGACTTGAGGCCGGGTTTAATCTGAGCCCAGTCAAATTCGTTTGATGGAGAACCTGGTTGGTGACTCATGGACTTTGTGGTGGAGGAAGGTGAGACAATGGACTGTCTACTCCGGCTACGAGGAAGCGAGTGTTGTTGGATTTGCTCCGTGAAGGTCAGACCATGGAAGCTATCTATTGGCACGGTCTGTGCAGTGGCTGTGGATGAGGTGGTCCTCAAGGAGGAGTTCTTGGAACTCTTGAGGGAATTGTTTGAGAGAGAGGACTTCTGCCTGTCCACGGTAGAGTCGGGCGATTCCGATGGGGAGCTGAAAGCATGAACAGGACCATTCGGTAGACCACGTCCTGATGACTGCATATCCCCAGCCCCGGTACTACCAGAGCTGTTGGACTTGATTGTGAGGGATTGCATTTTGCCGGTTACAGACAGAGGAGTTTTCTGTTCCATGGTGTGCACTGGAGAGGGACTACAGCCATTGAGACTTGTGGCTCCATACTTCTCAAGAAGTTTGATGATCATTGAATGTCCCCCTTTCGCAGCAACTCGCATGGCTGTGCGCCCAAACTGGTCAGCATGATTGGGGTCGGCACCATGCTCTAGAAGCATCTGCACAACATCAATGTGACCCTCTTGGGCAGCGATGCCAAGAGCAGTTGCCCCTTGATTACATGTATGATCCACATGAGTGCCATTGTCGATCAAAAACTGCACAACTTTTGTGTGGCCTTGCCAAGCTGCTGACTGTAGGGCGGATCTCTTTTCATTGTCACAAGAGTTTACATCAGCATGATAGTTAATCAGCATCCTGACCATTTCTACATGCCCCTGCCAGCAGGACACATGGAGGGCTGTCCTTCCCTCTGTGTCACTAACTTCCACGTTGGCTCCATTTTCAAGGAAGTACTCTGCCATGGCTAGTTGGTTCTCAAGAGCTAATATGTATAACGTTGGACGTCCATCTGCATCTTTGTGGTCAATATCAGCTCCATGACTCAGCAACAGTTCAACAATATCCCGATGACCTTCTAGTGCAGCCACTCTGAGAGAGTTCCTCCCATCGTAACCTCTCTGGTCGATGCAGGATTTGTTTTCCAGAAGAATGTGAACACAATCGTAATGGCCCTCCTGTGCTGACAATATAAGGGGTATTCGACCATCGTTGTCCACCTCTATGCACCGAGCACCTTGCTCAATAAGGGCATCACATACTTGGCGGTGGCCCTCGAATGCAGCCATGTGTAGCGGGGTCCAGCCAGAGTCATCCCTGTGGTTTTCATCCAGCCCTCTGTCCAGCAGAGTACGGACCACCTCTACATTCCCTTGAGCGGACGCAATACTCAGAACCGTCCTTCCTTCACTGTCAATGCTATCCACTGCCGCACCCCAGAAAAGCAGAGTGTTGACAACAGATGCATGGCCCATTGACGCCGCGGCAAGGAGTGGCGTTCGGCCATTATTGTCTGTGTGATCCACGTCAGCCCCACCTTCAAGTAGCAGATCAACTACATCAACATGTCCTTCATAGGCAGCTACAAGTAAAGGAGTCATACAGTCTTTGTCGCAGTGGTCAACCTCTGCACTTCTGTCAATGAGGAGGCTGACGACAGAGGCATGGCCTTTACTGGCTGGTACACAGAGAGCAGCGACTGAGAGAGCAGTCCTTCCATCCACGTCTTCATGATTGATTTCTGCCCCGTGGTCTAAGAGGTGCTCAACAATCTCCCGGTGCCCCATGTATGCTGCTGCAATGAGAGCTGTCCGTCCTTCGTTGTCTGCTTTGTTAACCTCTGCCCCATGCTGTAGAAGGTTCAGGACGATGTCTTCATGACCTCCCCAGGCTGCAGCCCTCAAGGCAGTTCTGCTGTCGGCGTCGGCACAATCCACTTTGGCACCGGCATAAAGGAGAGCAGACACAACCTCCGAATGACCACCCCAGGCTGCTGATCTGAGCGCTGTCCACCCATCGTGATCTGTGTGGTTAATGTTTGCCTCGCAGCCAATGAGACAGTTCACCACCTTGGTGTGACCTTGCCTCGCGGCAAGAGTAAGTGCCGTTTGTCCGTGGTTGTCTTCTAGTTCCATGTTTGCCCTTCTAGAAATCAGCAGAGTCACTACATCCAGATTTCCACTGTATGCAGCATTGGCCAGCAAAGTTCTCCCACTAGAGTCACACTGGTTGACCGAGGCTCCATTGTCAAGCAAAGTCCGAATCGAGTCCTCTCTCTCAAGGGCCTGCTGTACGATGCAGGATGCGTGGTCGTCCTCATTGTTCACGTGAGCTCCAGCTTTGACCAGGAGCTGAAGCACCTCTTGCTCTTTTGGGATGGAGGTGGTCAGCGAGTCTTTAGCAGGTGTACCATTCCACACCATCCAAAGAGCAAGGTTGAAAGGCTCAATCTGCAGGTTGGAATTGATGAGATGCAGGGCGAACTCCTGCACCTCGACCGGTTTGAGCTGCTTCGCCCGGCAAGTGTAGCTCATCGCCATCATCCTGTGTCCCTCTGCTGCATTGCACAAATACTTCTGTGTACAGTGCTTAACATCCAGGAGCCACTCAGCAAAACTGTAGTGAAAGAGGATCTTTGTGCTCCCAAGGCCGTCCACCAACAACTTAGAGAGGATGTCCATCTTCTTCTGAAACTCCTCCATAGTGAGAGTCATGTTTTTGGTCCAGACAGCGTGGTAAAGCTCCTTGACGGTGAGAGGCCTGCAGGTCGTAAGGATCACATTGAGGATGGGCTGGACTTTGGCAAACTGCTTTCTGACAAACAGCCTTTGACAGAGCCACAGGTAGAGGCCGTTGAGAGTGCCCGGGATGTCACGGATCTCCCGTAGCATGATGAAGTTCTCCACCACACCGTCGAGCACACGCTCCAGGTACAGGAAGCAGCCACTGCTTTTAATGTGCAGCTGGTTGAGCATCTCTGCGGTCTCCTTGGTAAGGTGCTGCCTCAGGGCCTCTTCTTGGTCCAGCCTGTGGAGGATGTACTGCTGCACATCCTTGACGATGTAGGCCTTGCGGAGGTCATCTAGGCTGATCTTACGGAATCCTGCAAGAGAGAAAAGCATTATTGATCAGATGAATGTCTAATGTATACAACATCAAAGACAATCATTACATTTCCTGGCCCAAATAATTTCCACACATTTCCTTGATTTTTCACCATATTTTTTAAGCTCATGTATCTGTATATCAGGGTAAAACCAAAACGGTAGCATTTCACTCTCCCTAATGAATTGGAGTAGCTATGTTTAAAGCTACTCTAAAACACTGACCTTCAACATGAAGACATATAGGCACTCCATTTTAACATTGATCTTTTACCTTTGGTGAATTATATTACGTCAACCTTTAATTTACTAAGGCACAGACTAATTAGTGGTAAAGTCATGATGTTAAAGTAAAACCTTTCAAAGGAATTGAGCGCATAACCTCTCTGGTCTCTGGCAGTGCACTGCATCAGTAAGAGTTCAGTATTTGCATGACTGTTAAAGAAAACACCTTTCATTGTCCTACTGATTGTAACACTGTTACAGTTGTATCCATATTAATGATCAGCTTTTGAATTAATTATCCAGAGGACAAGCCAAAGAAGAGAGGAATCAAGATACAGTACTGTAGGGCGCAGTTCCTGTACAGAAACAACATTAAAATAAGACTGATGATCATGCCTATAGCCATCAGTGGGCTGTACAACAACTTCAGTGCTTACAGTAACTCATTAACAGACTAAATGCTCCTAGCACAGGCATTTAGAAAAAAATATCTTAATTAATGTGAAGCAAGTTCTAAGGGCATGTCTTTCCAAGATGGTGGAAAATAGCACTATAATAATTGCCCGTACTAATTGGATTTGGGGTGCTTGTGTGGGGTCGGCTGGGGAGCTTGTCTGCAGCAGTCTGTTTTGGGTCTATTCTTGCTACAAACCCAAAGACAGGGAGAACATTAATACATTTATTTAGAGTTCCCATGATCTCTTGACAAGAGACTCCCTCTATGCTATTGACATATTTCTTAATGTCTAACTAGCCTCCTGTTGTGAAGAGGTTCTTACATTCCTTTGTTTTATCTCATTTCCTGGTTGCTTAAAAACAGGCTGCTAACTTAGCTTCCTGCTGAAATGGGTTCATTTCCTGACAGTTTTGGGTTTAACATTTGCATCTTAGAAATTAAAAAGTGATCTCAAACACATCCCAGGTGGATATCTCTGATATCATGATGGAGATGGACAACAAATTTACTTGAATCAATACCAGCACTACATCACTAAATCCTGTAATGGTAATGTTAAGAATCTTCGTTGCTTACATTATGCAATGGCATGGTTTCTCAGAGCACACCATGTATCGCAATCTGTGTCTCAATGCCTGGGGCATCTTTCCCTTTATTAGTGGTTTTGTGTAGAAAGAGGACTCTGAAATCTTATCCCACACAAGAACAACAAAGCCACGCCTGTAGAGTAGCAAGGAACACCCTAGACTCACAGACAATGTTATGCTTCAGAGAAATAGTGAATTAATGGCAAACTTTGGCTGTCAGAAACCTACCCTTAGGGGTAGTAAACAGTAAATAAGCTGATCATTGCAGTCCACACAAACAACAGACCATGTGCCCTAATGCTGGGGCATTACTTTCAAAATCACAGCTGCCAATGAGTACCGTCAGATACAACAACATACTGAGAACCCGATGACCCCAACATCGCAGAGGTGGTGAGTGTTTTTACCAACTGAGAGGATTTCTACCGTCTCTCCCAGGGCCTGTGACCCCCTGTCTCCCTGCCGTGATTCTCCACTAGGCATTTTGGGAAAGCTCCAGCTGGGACAGGAAACCCTCCGACTGAGAAGAGGAAGAGGCCATTAAGAGAGAGGGTGGACTGGAAAACTCCAGGACAGATGACCTACAAATCTATTTTAAACCAATTGTGCCGGTGCTTGTGGTCCAGCATGTTGTCTTTTAATGGGTGTCTTATGGTGCTTTTCCACCGCATGGTACCTGCTTAACTCGACTTGACTTTTTGGGTTTTCCATTGGGCCACTTGTAGACGACTGTACACAGGAACTAAAAAAACCCACATATGGGATTAAATTCAGGTCTTAGCTCTTATTTGAGATATAGTTTGTCTTTCAACTTGAAAAACACACCAGGGATTATCTTGCCTACTCATCAGTTGCAACGAGCTGCAGCATTGCCCACAATTAGTGCAGCTAACCTGATACAAACATTGAAGTATAACCTCGCCCCACTCCAGCACTCTCGAATCATTTTGCCTTTGCTCAGCTTTGCCCAACATAAGTGTGTTCTGTTGTCCACACAACTAGCTTGCAAACAATAGCTAAACCATTCAAGATATAATTCAGACGGAACTTAGGAACGGTATCAAGACTAGCAGATAAGTTGCCGGGATGGGCTAAACTGGAGTGATAGCAGATATTTAGTTGGTGTCCATAGTGCTCAGAACTAGTTAAGTATTATGTTCAAATGAGCAAAAATGTAAATTTTCCTATCGATTTATTTTGGAGCTCCCATTGAAGTTGACGTGGGGGCGTGGCACCTGAACTCCCCCACTATCTGCAGTGGGAAACAAAGTGAAACCAGGCCAGGTCCAGCCTGGCTTATGTGCGTGGCTGGCTTGTTTCTGTTCAGGACTGGTAGAACAGAAGCTTGTCATGCCACTGAAATAGCTGTGAATTGAAATGACATTAAATAATATCTGATATATTAAGATGGACACATCAGTTCCAATGCTTCCAATGCTAATCCAGTACAATAAGAGCGGGCTAGCCAGTTAGCTCATGAGCTCACAACAACTAGCAGCAACTTCCATAACATTAATGGAAGCGGGCAGTGGCTAAAGCCGTTACACTTATGATAATATAAAGTCATCCCCACCGGGTCTTGAACCCCGGTCTCCCGGGTGGGAGTCCAATGCTCTCATCACTACTCTACTTGTGCAGTGGAGATCGGCGGGTTGATTTTGGTGTCCTTCTTGATTTTGGTACTACTGCCTCTTGTGGTGCCAACATAGAAATGCAGGCCAACATTGTCTGGAGTAATGGAGGGAGTGAGGAAGTGAGGGAGTGATAACCGGACAAACGCTATACTAGGTGCGCTGGCTTACAGCCACGCACAAAAACCAAAAGCGAGAGTCAAGTTGACCCGGTACCGGTGCAGTGGAAAAGCAGCTCTAATGTTTGATTCAGCTGTGTTTCCAGCCAGGGAGTATCAAGGAAATCGGATGGTAGGGAACAGTAAAATGGAGCAGGGTCTCTTCTCTTGACATTGTTCATTACTAGATGAGAAAAATTACAAATTGTGAATCTTTGATAAGTAGAAGTATTTAATGTCAATAATGAAAGGAAGAAATAGGGAGACAAATTTGACTGCAGACATCTCGAAAGAGCACAATCCTGAAAAAGCTTTTTAAAACCATTTCCAGAACCCAGGGAAAGAAAAAGAAAGAAATGAACACATACGAGCTTCTTGTATGAACATGCCAGAAAGGCCTTTTCATTCAATTACTGAAAATGGATGACGCTGACCTACAATTTCCACTTGAGTCATCACCAAACACCACTTCACAAGGTCAGGATCTCAGCTGTGTAGTCATGGCATTCTCATTGTTCTCATCAGCTCTGCAGTGCCCCATGAAACAAGCAGTCACATGACTGGTGACACAATAAAGTACTATCACAGAAACCATCATGAATCCCGTTGTTACTGTAAAACCTTAAAGAAAAACAAAACTAGAAATGGTGCTCAGAGAGCACAGACCTCTGGCCCTGAATGCATTCCGTGGCTTTGTGCACACCAAAATTGAATAGGTTCGAAAATGGCCCAAGCTACACCCCTCCACTGAGTTTCATGTAAAGCAGTCCGGCAGTTTTGGCGTAATCCTGGTCCAAAAAGTGAATGGCGATGAATGGGCGGCCGTGTTAATTCGGATTCGCTCCAAAATGTAATAGGTTCTAGTGTGGCCCATGCTACACCCTTCCAACGAGTTTCATGAAAATTGGTGCTGTAGTTTTTGCATAATCCTGCTGACAGACATACCGACGGACACACACCACCGAAAACATTACCTCTTGCCCTGCGCAGTCGCTGGGGAGGAGGAAAAAAGTGTTTTTTACTCACAACACAATGAAAGTGGATGTGTTTCAAATGGCAAAATATCTACAAAATTGGAGATGTTCTACAACTAGCAAAAATAGTTCATACTGTAACTTAACGGTATCGGTATTGATAGAAATTAGCTAACACAATCTAAATTGGCTGGGAGACTGTCAACTGCTCCACATTTACTTACCGTCAGTTAGCCATAACTCTGACACTTATTTTCAAACAACAGAACTCTCAAGGTGTGTCCAAAAATGACGTGTCTCCAGTTTTGTTGACATTCTGCAATTTGTGAAGTGTCCACTTACACTGCGTATTGTCAGCAGCAGGCCAGGCCATAGTGACTGTTCTAAAATGACCACAATCAATTCTATCTGGAAGCTGAGGGATTGTGAGGGTTCGATGGCAGGAGTCTGAACAGAGAACGACTGCTAAACAACCAACAACTGACACATTCATCAGGGCAGGGGATGCAGATCCAAGTACAGCTGCTGCTCATTACAGAACTGGATACCAGCCATGACAGACAGCCTTACTCACAAAGAGGAACTGTTTGCCTTCTAGATTAATCTTTCAGATGACAAATGAGTAAGAGTGTATGTGTGTGTGTGTGTGTGTGTGTATGTGTGTGTGCGCACGCGCGCGTGTCTGTCATCTTTTAGAATGAAAGATGGTGGCAGCCTCAGTCTTGGCCCATTGAACAGGTTCTTGACCAGCAGTGTCTCAAATTCATCACGTTTCTTCGCGAGAAACCATGCTAAGTCATAAGATCCATAAAGAAAACAGAAACCCAAGATCCTCTTCTTTAGCCCTCCAGTAAACCTCCACTCGACAAACGTCTGCCCAACAGCTGCAGAGGTCCGGGCTCCCAAACATGAAGAGGCAACCTCTTGAACACAAGTATGTGCATGAGCGTTGGCTCTAACCACCCGTAGATAAATAGTTCTTTTTAACAGGACTCCCATTTCATTTGGAGTATACTGCTGCATACTCCCAATATGATTGCATTATACTATATAATGCAGAGAGCATAGCACATTGAATTTGTATTCAGAGGGGAAAACTGACGTGTTCAATTTGTGGCAAGTAAAAGCAATGAAACATGCCATAAGGGTAACACTGTACGTCGGTATTTCACCATTATCATTAACGTTATTCTAACTGTACACAGACTTAAATAAACTAACCACCATATTATAGGTTGTTCTTGAGCTTCACCGTTTCTTGCCTAGAAGAAGAGGCATCAGACTTTCCTGGAAAACGATTACATAAACATTTGAACAATTAATTGGCAGGGTGCTATCCTGGCGGTAAAAACATAAAATGGCCTTGCCCAAACATGTCCTGTGAATTTCAAAAAGGAGATCTGTTGTCGTAACTGAATGAACTGCAAGCAAACAGAACAATGACACAGAGGGATAAAGTCAAAGCAATGTGCAGGCTTGTGCTGGAGTCTACCATCTAATAATCCCATCAAACCACCTGCATAAAAATGCATCAGGGGCGGCAGAAATACAGTACATCCATCAAAGATGATTTATGTGAAACACTGCAGAGCCAAGACCCAGGTGAGCCAATGAAACAGCGTTGTATTTGAGATCTATTTTGAATGAAAGGAGGCATTGTATTTGAGATCTATTTTGAATGAAGGGAAGTCCAGAGGGTAGAGGTAAGGTATCTCAGTTAGATCAGTATACTCAGCAAGGGTGTTCAGCTCAATACTACACCTACGGTACTGGAATATAACAAAGAACTACATTTCAAAACAAACAGCAACAACCCAGTGTCTGAAATGTATACGTTCACTATCAAGTGTACACATCAAGGGGACCGTGAAAACAGTCCAATTAAATAAAAGGATCTCTACAGAATAATTCACCAGCTCAGTGGCTTTGTGGTGTGTCCAATCTGAGATTGGGAGGTCGGGGGTTTGATCTCTGGCTGAGTCATACCAAAGATTATTTTTTAAAAATCCTCCCTGCCTGGCACTCAGCATCAAGGGTTGGATTGGGGTTAATGGTGCGTTCGTTTATAACTGGGAGGTGGCAAATTGCGACTTGCTACTAGGAATGATTAAATAAAACACCGCATGAACTCGCACTTCCTCGTCGAAAATTCGGATATGTTTCTCAGCCCCCAGTTGCTCGAATGCACTAGATATAACTAGGTAACTGTGATATAATGGTATATAGATATAACTAGGTAACTGTGATATAATGGTATATAGATATAACTAGGTAACTGTGATATAATGGTATATAGCTCGAATGCACACAGGTCGGAGGTAGGTATTTTGCCACTTGCGACTTGCCACCTCCGACCACAAACGAACACACCATAAGTCCCTGCGACATACTAGCGTCATGTCCAGGGGTTGTACTTGTACATCCAGCTGTCTCATGCTAAGGAATCAGGAGATGGGCTCCTGCCCTATGGGCCACTAGTGTGAGAACCATTGGTTCTCACAGCTACTTAAGCTACTTACTTACAGAATAATTCATTCATGAGTGGTCTGCCATCTCAGGTCAGCATGCATACAACACTGTTCAGTTAATCCTTTCCATTGGCATCAATTTAGCTCGTCTGCTCTAATGGAAAGGACTACAGGAAAATGCTCACATTTCCCCAATTTATACCACTTCGTTTTTGTTAGGCCTCTTTTGGGCTTTTTGTTGACTTCCATTTGACCCAATTTTGCACAATAATTTCCTTGTGCACACAAATATACTAGTCTCCAGGTGTCAATCATGTTTTATTAGCCATCAAGACACTTTAAACACACCAGTATCTGCTACTGGCGTGCTGCGTCAGGAAAGTCTGGAAGCGTTTTGGTTAGCTTGTCCACACAACAGATTTAAAAGTTGAGCCCGAGGAATGTTCACAGAGCTCGCTTTAAAATCAGGTACTTGCAAAGTTATCTTTGGCATGTGAGTCAAGAGGCAGTGTGGAGCACAACCCTGTCTTTACAGCACTTTAACCTTACAGCAAGGCAAACCAACGACGGCCATGAATTACAAGAGCATTTCTTTTCCTCAAATCAAATCAAATTAAGACTTAATTTAAGATCTTTCAATTAAAACAAGAACCGACACGCATCTCAATACCATAACTCAAACATAATACCAGTCTCACTCTATAAAACTAGGATCATTGGCAGGGGCATGTTGCATACCAAAGGGCATCACCTGAAAGAAAGAGAGACCCAGGGTTTCTTCCACCATGTCTACTGTGCTATTTCTGTGGTGTGGCACCTAAGGTGTTACAGATACAGACACGGTAGGCCTGTAATTTCCCTGGCTGTCAGACTACTCTGTGGTAAATTACAGTATTCATGGGGATTATAGCTGCCCTCAGCTCCGCCAAAGAAGCTCAACACGCAGCCTCACAGACAAACGGGTGTACATGCATACAAACCTTTACATACTGTATGCATGTGTAAACAACAACAGAGTGGTTTGCAGCAGCTTAACTTCAACTGAGCCACTTGCTGACTTCAGGCAAACTAAACTCCAGGTGCCATTTAGGTGACCAATAGGGATGCATCTGTGAATGGTGTCAAGAATTGACATGTATCTCAAGGGCCGAAGAACACAAGTCTAAGAGGAGCATGTATGACTAGTACTAAATTATGTGAGAGGTCATCATTATTTATGCTTTTACGTCATTCCTGCCTCTTGTACATTCAAGCCTCTTCTGTCAATGACACTATGTGATGACAGTGATGTCTATGGCTCCAAACACCATCTTAGTCTCTCCTAAGGGAGCATTCCACTGCTGGCCTTGGAGAAATAAACAGTCCATCCTGCTTTACGACTGTGTTTGTGTTGTCAGCCGGCCAGAATCTCTCCCCATCCCTCAAGTCAGGTCTCTCCCTTTGCCCAAAAAGAAGAGAGAAAAATACCCCAAGGTTGGAGACTCTTAAGAGTTTCTGTGACCTTTTGTGGGGGAGGCCTGCACTATGTGGGCCCTGGAAGCCGTTGGTCTGTGGACAAGGGTCGGTCTGAGTGCTGTGGTGAGGGGGCTGGAAAGTGGGGAGGGCCCACTTCAAACAGGCCAGCTATTTTCATTTCTGATCAGCAGTGGTAAATCAGACCTGTCACCTGGCCTTGGGCAGAGAACGCTCCATTCATAGCTTGAGTTAAGACAGAGGAGGAGGAGGAGAAGGAGGAAAGGGCACAGCTCCTCGCTGGGGTGGGCTAACGATTCTCCAAAGAGTAATGGTCGGAGGAAACAACACACACACAACCCTTTCTCCATCAACATCTTCCTGGTTGGTAGGTGGTTTTAAATGAAAAATGACATACTCCCGCACACACTTTTTCTTTGCTTTTAATCTGCCTGCAGATTAAAAGCAGAGAAGAAGTGTGTGTGGGAGTATGTCATTTTTCATTTAAAACTTTTAAGGGGATTTACTCCCAGCACCACAATATTGTGAGAGTGTGCATGTTGGTATTTTCACTTGGTAGGTGATTTTAAAGCATGAATGTGACGTAAATAATCGACATCGCTCAGCCAAGAGGGAAGTTCTGACAAGGTAGTCACTTATTAAGTGCTGCGAGAGACCGAGCTGAAAAAATGAGTAAATACCAATACGATAGTGGATAAATATAAGATAAAAAGGGAAAAAGCAAACACCTATAGAATCAGTACTGGCTGAATGTCTTCTAAAATTGCTTAGCATTTTAACCACCGTTCCTGGGAGTAAAACTGAAATATGCAAGTGTTAATTACAGTTTCTATTCATAGCCCAAAACGGCACACTACAGTATATAGCCCACTGGCATGTGTGCGCGCGTGTGAGTGTGCGTATGCACACTTTTTACACTACTACATACTTTAAACGTTTGCTAGCTGTCAAATAAGACAAGCTGTAGTAGACAGGCTTGAGGCTTGGCTGCATTTATGAGCCCGAGCCTGGTTTAAACCCAAAATGTTCATAGTAAGTTGGCTTATTATAGTAATTCCTAGTAATTCAAAAAATCTGTTCAGAAAAATAAATAAATAAAACAATGATCTAATTTATAACAAAAATTATAGAATAATAGCAAGAATACAATCCATGGTTGTTGGTTTCAGAGCAGTCCTCCTCTGCTCTATTTTTTGGCATCTGCACTGAATAGACCTTTCCGACCTGTCAATCACGCAGAGAATAATAACCAATAAGGTTGCCTGATTTCTTAAGACCACGCCTCTGATGTCCCATAAACAAAGCTTGTCCCACATTGTGTTCATAGATTCAACATTAGTTTACAGCAGCGGGAACACAAAAAGCTATGAAGCTAGTAACGTTAGGTGCTTAGTAACGTTAGGTGCTTGATGTACAGTAGCTAATAAGCCTGTATTGACTAGTTAACAGATCATTCTCACAAGTGTATTTTCTAAGAATGGATGCCACTAACTTACCCACCATGCTTTACATATACAGTAGGCTCCACGATTTTGTCCTGAGGAATTTCAATCTGGAGTTTGGGAGACGTCTGTGCCTTCTGCATAGAACGCCAACACCTAGCATCAACTCGTATTGTGTCACCTGCTCCGTCCGAAATCCAAATCTCATGGATCTATCCTTGTGTAAAATAGTTCAGGCCTTTCAGTAGAACTCTCTAAGACAAAGTAGTGGCATTTGGCAAATAACATACAGCAATATTGTCAGGAATCCTTGGGAGAATCATCAGGTATGTGCTGTTCAGTGGACATTTTATTAACTTTCTCCAAAACTTGTGGGGCATAGCAACAGTAACTTGGAGGGGGGGGGACTTACTGCCTGAATAGGAAAGGTCTATTTCCTACCCTCTCGTTGCTGTAGCTGCTTGATGGGATGCAGAGCAACTTGGCCAGATAGCCTACATAAGGTTTAAAGTTATAATATGATGTCATAATGCATATGCCTGTAGGCCTAGCAGAAACACTCCAATAAAAACAAGGGGGCATACGAAGTAGGACAGTGTGGGCTGGACAATGCATGTTTAGCATTGTGCTGCCTACGTTTTGAAGTTACAGTTGTCAAACGGTCTCCCCTTAGTTGATAGAGTTGAAAAGAGCATGTTGTTGAACTTGTTTCTCCCAATTCTCTTTTCTTTGGCAAATCACCAAAATACCATGCCAGCTGTCCATTTGGCTCTGTGACTACCTCCTTTGCCGGCATGAAGGCAGAACAAAACTAGAAATGGTGCTTCGAGAGCACAGACCTCTGCCCCTGAAGGTTTTCCGTGGCTCTGCGCACACCAAAATTGAATGGGCTCTAAATTGGCCCATGCTACACCCCTCCACCGAGTTCTATGGGAAAAAAAAACAAAAAAACAGACGCCACCGAAAACATTGCTTCTCGCCCTGCGCTGTCGCTGGGGCAGAGGTAACAACCCCCAATTCCGTGTCAGTACGTTTTATACAGAACGTCAATAAAGGCAAAACATTCCTGGCTTAAAAAGGCTATGTAAAATGGGCTAGAGGTGCATCATACATTCTTAAGGAGTTCTCATTTGATTAGTGTATGAATAAAAGCCACAAAATCTGTGCTTCAGCCAGCTGCCTATAAAGGCAGTAGCAAAGCCAGCATGCCCATGTGGGACAGGATCATCAATGTTCACCAATCCGTGGTCTGAACATCAGTAGGATCTACATTCACTAAATGATCGAATGCAGAGTATAGAAGTGCGTGAGGTATTCCATTAGTGATAGGAATTTAAGAGAGATTAAGATATTAAAATGTCTGAGAGTCAGGGCGAGAGTCTGTCTCTGTTTAAAAGGTCTTTCCAGGCCTCTCTGCCATCTTTTTGCCAGAGGACTAGCAAACTTGGCATAGATTCCAACCGGCCCACAACCAAAATCGCTGCCTAAGTGTTTCCACTTGGTTTCCCCTGCGACAGGCCTACAGTAGCACTGGAAACCCAGGGGGAGGAGAGGCAACATATCCACCATAGGCCCTGAGACAATCTGGACATAAAACGACTTCCAGCACATTTTCTACCTTATGCCTCTTCCAATAACTTACAAGGCAGAATGACTTCACAGAGGCAGTACATCTCATTAATGAGTTTTGTTGGAGTGTTACACAGAACAGTAATAGAAGGGAAATGAAAATGAACTCAACCGGACAGCCTTCAGGACACTTTATACAGTACCATTCTACTTTTTCTTCTTCCAGGCCTCCGCACAAACTGTACATTCTTTGTTTGTGAGGCATTTGCAGAGCGGATGTGAGGCTGCTGGATAGTCAGAGTGGCTCACTCTTCCTGTATGGTCTCAGAGGTGTTCGGACTTCCCACCACACATTCCTCTCACGGAGACAGACATGAGGAAAAACAGTTGAGCAAGGACTCAGGAATTCAAGTTTGCTCTTCGGGTAAAAGCATATTCATCCTCAACACTGGAACTTGGCAGAGATTGTTCCAAGCAAGGCAACGGTGCGGTGCCCTCTGAGTTCCATCCATTCCAATGTGAACACTCATGAAATTCTACATGTTTGAGAAACAATAAGGATCGTCTCTAGGATCATTTGAGATGGGCAGTGGCCTACACAAATGATCTCCACTTCATGTTGGTCCTCTTGGTAGAAAAACTGAACTTGTTCTACACTATATTCACGTACCCACAAGCCTCCCACAGCCAGGACTGCTGGAATATACACACTTTCTATGGCCAAGACAAAAGACGTTTTTTCCAAACGGAGTGGTTTCTGCTTCTGCACAGAGCATGACGCTAAACTCTGGCAGTTCATTGCCAAGTCAAACTGGGCTTGTAAACAATATGGAGGGTATTTTTAGTGGACTGTTGACCTCAATTTGATACTTGAGTCTTTTTGTCTATTTTGGTCAAGCCTTAAAGGAATGTGAGTATTCCCAGCAGTTACCATATGCTATGTTAGTGTATCTAAAGGTGGATATGGTGAGTATGTGTAGGGGGCAGTACTGAATGACTGCTAGTGTTCTGCAAAAGCCACGAGACTAGACCAAACAAGAACTAAGATAGCAGCAACGCCGAGGGATCCAAGCCATAAACAACTGGAGGATTTGAGGGAGCAAGGAGTGTGTGGGGAGAAAACTAAATTTAGAAGGACATCCAGTGTTATGCTGGATTTAAAAATTTAAAAAAGTAAACAAAAAAAGGTGTGCACACTATAGAAAAGCAAACAGTTTTAAGAAAATAATAACTCTCTGCTCTAATGATGGGTTAGGCTAAGTTTTTCAGCATAATAATTAAAAGTCCTTCCTGTCAGCTGTTGATGTTAAAACAATTTGCAGTTTTTCTGGCATTTCCAGTGACAGTTCTAGCATGGGCTTGGCTCTTATCACAAAGAGAACTAAAAGGAAGAGAGACAAGGGGAGTCAATCAAAAAAGCCTGGAGATACCCTGCAGTTTATCAGATTGCTCCGCAGTGCCTCCAGCAAAAATGTATCTAAACAAGCAAAACCACAGGGCTATGACAAAGACTAGGAAAGAATACCTGCAGTCATCAAATCACCATCACACCGAGAAGCAACCTTCTGATTAGGATTTGGGATTAACATTTGGGGCACGCACCACTAGTTATATCATCACCAGGGTTGTGTATCTAACCATGCTGATCCGTGGTCCATGCCAATCACAACACTGATACGTTCCTGCCATGTTCAATAGAACAACTGAATTAAAAGTTAAATATATGCATCTCATTATTACAAACAATGCATCAGTGAGTTCTGCAGATCGGATATGGAACATGAATTAAATATCACTGAGGACTGAGGTATGGTATTTCTACCATTTTATGCTAGGTCAATACTTTGAGGTACACTGGAGCATTAATGTATCTTCAGAGATTCCAGTAAGTGCTACATTAAACCATATCAATGAGATGTATATTCTAGTCAAAATAGTTCAGGAGTCAAGATTTATGAAATATCCTTATCATAAGCCTCAAGCAGATACCTGTATTTTAGGGCAAAAATCAGATGAAAATTGACTGCCTGAGGGATTACTTGGATTAATTTGAGGTATTACTTGGGATTCATATTCATTGGAATTTTTAAACTGAGACATTTGGAGTAACTTAAGGTGAATTAAAATATATGTATGGGTCAACTAGGTTAGTATTTGGTAGTTAAATATGAATCATCAAGCAAATGTATTTGCTTAAACTTCCGTGTGAAAGTTCTGTCTGTGGCGACGTTCAATTATGATAATCTACACAGACTGGAGGTCCATTCAGCAGAAAACCAGCATTTTGGTCAACTACTTCCTGCATCAAGCAAAGAATAAACAGGGCTGCCCAAATTGCAGGGTGTTACATAATATTTCAAGCAGGTTTTGGAGTGTGTGTGAAACCCACACGTGTTGCGTTTGGAGAAGTGAAGGTTATGGCAAAAAAGCACAAGCTTGGAGGAAGGGTACTACTAAAAACGGTCTTTTTGCACCAGGTGTCATGATATTTAACCTAGGCTTTCTGTGGCAGGAAATAATATTTTCAAGATAAAATGTCTCTTGAATTAGCATGTATTTTCGCTGACGTAACTCATAATGCAGCATGACAGGTTCTTTGTTTAAGAGCCCCAGAAAAGGTTTCAATGTCTCATTTATCATGAAAGGAAAGACATAGAAAGGAAATGGTCAATTACCTCAAAAAGTAAAAATATAGCTATATACTAAAATAGAGTCATTTCCTTTTCATAAAACCCATATGGTGTACATCTTAGAACCACTCAGGATAACAATATACATATCTATTTACATATTATGTACTGTAAATCTGAACAGTAAAACGTCTGGCTTTTCCTCAAGCACATAACTAGTGGCAAGCTGGAGTCAATATGATGCCAAATCCTCAATATAGGTTTGTTTGTGCCCATTAGCTCTCTATCAAAGAAAGAGCTCATTTCCACTTGTTACTAAACAGACATTCCAAGAGTGCATATCTCAGTTTCCATACAATTAAAAATACTCTGTATTGAGACATGACATGACATGAGATGTCACGTGGACAACCATGATACAAAATGTGACACTGGATGTAGAGTATAAACACCAAAACAAACGATGCCCAGGTCTTTTCGCACAAAGGGCAGATATTTACCTGTGAAGAGTTTGGTGATGGCCTTGTTCTGGCGCCGAGCTGAGCAGATGAGGAGGAGCCAGGGAGGGAGGAACTCATGGTGGCTAGCCAGGAGCTCTGCGATGGTCCTGGGTGTTCCCGGGGAGGACCGCTGCTCCCCCTCGCCCAGCTGACAGCCCTCATCAATGGAGTCCACCAGGAGGAAGAGGGCCTGCTGTGGTGGTTTAGCACTCAGGAGGGGCAGCAGGACACACCTGTAAGGTTGAGAGAGAAAGAGAGAGAAAGAGTAAAATAGCATGAGAGAGATAGATAGACTATTTTAAGGCAAGACATCATCTGCTTCCCACTACTCAGTCCAACGAGTAAGCAAGTAAGTCTATTAAGTTGCATAATATGACATTCCTTCCTCAAACAAGATTTAGACATAACGTGTATGATTAAACATCAAATAAGCAAACCATCACATTAGAATATGTCTGAATATAATCATTACGCACCATTGACAATAATGGGCTCAACTCACAAAACTGAGGGGTTGGAACACCCGCGTTAACCTTTAAATAGCACAAGCAAGCCAAAGGGAAAAGCAAGCCATTTGCTTGAATGTTAATGTGTGGTGTTGCTGCGTTAATGCCATTGAAGGAGTACTGCATTTGTTCACTTTTCTTTTTTTTTCTCCCACCCTCATGTTTTTGCTGGCAAGACTTCAGTACTTATCTACATGGCTGCCACGACCAGTTAGATGCCAGTCTCTAGACCACCATTTTGCTGTTGTAAATTCCCATAACCACGACAACAGCCCTTAGTTATGTATGCACCCGCTGATCCCAAATTAGACCTATTTAAAATGCCACTTGCAGTCAGACTACAATTGGAAATCAGTGCTCAGCAAGCAGTCTCAAGCCAAGCCTGCCTCCTGCTCCTCCGCCAGTTCCAGCAGTTTTCATTTGTCAAGTGAAAGGGGAAGGACGGTAACACGCAGAGTCATCAACCTGCTCCGTCATTACATCGCTCCATCTCTGAGAAACATGGCCAATCACTCTTTCTGGTGACTACAGCCCACACCGAGTCTGGCTGCTGCTGCTCAGGCCGGGAGGCTAGCCAAGAGGAATGTCCATCTGTGGAGCTCTGCGCTGCAAACTACAGCCATGTCGACTGCAGAGACAATCAAATCCACAGTGACAGCAAGTGGACAAAACAAAGAGCCATTCTTCCCATACAAATCAGTTGCTTTCGGAACGCGTTCTCATCAAAAGCCAAAGACTATTGACAAAAGACCATCCTGCAGGAAAGAGGGGGGTTGAAATGAACGCAACAGCTATGGTCTGGTGGCCAGATTAGCTTTCAACATACCTAACTGATATTTCAAGTGTAAATTAGCAACATACTGTGGGCTTGGATACTGAGACCAACTATTTTGGTTCTCCCTTACTTCCTTGACATATGCCATACTTCAGGCCAGTTACCATTTAAGAACAGAAAAGAGAATTTGAAACGTGTCTAATGCACCAGCCATCTGTTGTGCTATGCTGCAGTGGCGATCTCTCACGGTCTGGCCACACTGTGCACAGTGGCCCTTTGCTGTGATGTTTAGTGAAGATGTCTAGGCCAACGGGCAGCGCTGGGAACGCTGCCCAATTCTTAATGAAGTTACAGAGCTCATTTTATAGGGTGGGCGCTAGGCCGGACACTTTACCCCACCATCATACAATAGCACAAGCAGACTGTGGCTTAAGTCCAAAATACATGTGCGGCCCTGACACCATTCTACCAATGGAGCAGCAGGTGAATCGAAGCCCGACATAAAGCAATACTGTCAAAATATTCCACATGAACGACAGGAAACTGAGGGAAGCTCTTCATTAGAAGAATCAATTTAAATAGAGCACCTCCGTCTCTTCATTTAGAAACTCAATTTGGAGGAGAAGCTAGGTCAGCTTCTTTGCATAGTCAGTAGTCAAACGGGCTTAGCCGTGGGGGGAACAGCTGAGTCATGGCCCATCAGGAATGAGAGAAAAACAGCATTTCACTCTGTTCTTTCTGGCTATTGCCTAATCATTTTTTTTCATTATGCAAGACATAAGTCATCTTCTTCAAAGAAATCAAGCTGATGAAGGCAATATGAGAAATAAGTGCTTTAATGGCTGCCACGCAAGAACTTCAGCTGCTCCAACACCAGCCCTGCTCTCATTTCCTCCACATTCAGTAATAAACTATTTTTTTTTCCATCATTGAGTAAGTGAAGTATCTGGCCTTCTTCTTTTAGTCTTACAAGACACTAAATTATAACTCACTTGTTGCAAACCTCTTTCGCTTGCTTCAGATCAAAGGGCATAACGAAACCACAAAATAAGAACATAAAGAAACTCTGACTGAAGGACACAAGTTAGGGCAGAGCATTAGTCATTCTGACAGTGCTATTCACCAGAACTCAAATCAAAAGTTAATTAAAAAGACTCGAGTCTTTGGGGATAACCGTTTGCAGAGGTGAAATGAGTACATGCCGAGGACGCTTGCATGAACAATACGAACATTTTGTCAAAGAGGTGTAAGGGGGGAACATCAAAGACTCAAGGCTGACGGGCTTGCAATGAAACCCTATGTCAACTGTTGCTAAGGAACAAAGCAGATGCACTTCTGACACTTAAACAATAATCTCCACTACCCACAAGTCCCTCCAAGCAGATAACAATTCATGTTTCTGATAGACTGCAGTTTATTAAGATCTCTGTTTTATTAAGATATCTCTTAGGATAAGCTATTTGGCCCTCATTTTATATCACTGTGAGGTTTTTGTCTGAATCGCTGCAGTTGCAATGAGTACTGGGTGCGTTTACTTGATTGACTGAATTAAATTAACTACCCATAAAAAGTGTTAATGTATTTCTATATGCTTTGTTGCTCCGAAGCTACCAGAGAAAAAGCCCATGTGTTGATGAGCTAATGGATGGCAAAAGTCATTTCTATGGAGGTATCTTTGAACAGGTAGCCTAAATGCTTTGAGCTGTCTATTAAGCCGTGGTCTATCAATTCAATACAGGATGATGGGAGAGGTGGAGATTCTCTACAATCCATCACCACAGAATAATCTGCACAAAACACTTGTTTTGTAGTTGACTTAACAGCTTTTAAATGAATAAAGTCTGACTCTACCCAACAGACGGTGGATTGAATATCATCAAAGCTTCAGAGTAATCAGTGAATTCAAAAAAAATACTCCTTCATAACCCGAATGACCCAGATGATTGAACTCTCCAAGTCCTTCCTACCCAGATGAGGTGTGCATTTCTGGACCGCTATTCAACACTGTCAGTGGAATCTGAAATTTCATCCCTCCAAACCTTCCACCTCCTCCTTACCCCCCGTTACATTTTGGCTCGGGGACAAAGTCACCCCCACACACACACCATGATAGCTCTGTGACACCCACATTGTCAGGACAATGTGAAGCCTGCCTGCTGCATTGTACACTGATAGAGATGTCATATGCCAGCCACAGCCTGATGGCTAGATGCATACTCCCTTCATTCCAATATACTGAGACAGAGAAGCAGTCAGGCACGCCTTTTCAGTTCACACCACAGACGGTTTACAGCTCTGTTAACACTTAACATATTCATAACGTAAACACACAACAGAGGGATGAGATACAGTTGAGCTTTTTATGCGATTGAGGGTGCATCACAAAAGTCACTAACACACGTCAGTCGACACCAACCGATGTGTTGAGAGAGGGAGAGAGACAGAGAGACAGAGAGAGAAATAGAAAGAGAGAAACAGAGATGTCTGGCTCCAGATTGCTGAGTCATGGCTGTAGCCACCGTGGCGCTGCCTGTCCGCCTCCCCAAACCAGGACTGGCGCGTCACAGCCGCATCCTTGGAAAAAATGGCCCTAATCTGCAGCGAGTCTTCCACAGCCGTGCGCTGCATGAAGGGGCCACGGTGCTTTCATCCTCCATTAGCATCCTTCTCCTTCCTGGCTGTCGCTCTGCTGGATCCTCCCCCACCACTAGCAACAGTCCAAGTCAAAAATGAACTCAAACTTTTTTTTTTTTTTTTTTTAACAACCATCAGAGAATAACAAACTATGGATGTGTTTTTTGCCATCAGAGAATAACAAACTAGTTGAGTTGTCTTGATATCTAGGGTACAGCAATACAATAGCTGACAATGGTTGAACTTATGGTTATGTCAAATATGTAAGGAAATTTACCTTAATATGGACAATTTGGCATAATGCTGTCTAGTTCAAAAAGGTTGGGAACAAACTATTAATTGCCTAAAACCCTTGATAAACCCAAAATAAAAGCATTTGAAAATAAAACTACTTTGTCGTTCTGCTTGCTTGCGGCAAATATACATAATAATGTTTTAGATTAATGATTCAAGCAAGCTAAATTGCTAACATTGTTTTCGAACAAAACAGGGGGACAATTTTAGAGGGTAATATTTGAGAGTTCCAAGCTAAATCTTTTTTTCTGCCTAGTAGAAAATCCATGAATTATAGCAGCAACATATTCTTAGGAAAGGGCCACGAAGGCAATAACAATAGTGGAGAACAAAACATTGCCAAGAAACTCAAATCTGGTTCTCAAATGTAATATGTGGCCATTTCTTGGTGTTCTTACCTTTGCTACCTTACTAAGATTAATCTGGCCGCTACTTTGACTAATGCATGCTTATTTAAAAATGACCCCTACAAAAAACCCAAGGCTCACACCTAGAAAAAAAAGGATCCCCTCAGCAAAAATGTCCTAGTGCCTTCAGCTTTCAGGGTGCCCACATGACTGAGTCAATTCCATCTATTTATGTATGCCCTTTTGTCCTGGGGAAAAAAGCGAAACAGGTTGAGGGCAGAGAATATTTGATAGTTTCAAACATCCCAGCTGAATGAATTTCACTGTAGTCAAAACATTGGTGAAGGTCTTTGATAGAAGAGAATCAATGATTACAGAACGAGGAAGGCGGTTTAAATGCATTTTCATGAAATGTTGTAGGTAATTAATATAGATATTTATAGAGTATTGTCTAAAACAGCATACAAAGGTGAAAGGATAGTAATGATGGCACTGCACAGAAGGGACGTCCACAGACAGCTGAAGCAGGTTTAATGTATTAACACACAACTGATGATTACGATCAACAAACGTGCTTGTTTGTCTTTGACGAGGCTAAAGAATTTGTCCAGCCCCTCTAGCATTCACATGCCAGGTAGGGTTTAAAACAGAGTTGGGGGCTGAAGGTTTCTCCACGTCCTGTTAAACAACAGCCTTACCGCTGTTCTTCATTTATTGAGCGAAGATGTAGTCTGCCTATCAGAATGTGATGCCGTGAAATTAGTTTTTTACTCTCTGTGAAATTTTATCACTGAAATAAATTTGACCGTCCATAACTTTTGGAAGAAGAACAAACTTTTATACCATGATGCCATTCATTGTTATGCATTTCGCAAACGCCAGTCCAAAGAGATATAGCAAAAAATCTTGGCTGGAAAAAAATTTCCACATTCCAGGATCCTAGAGCCTGATAGCATCTGCTTTGTTGTGGGGCCATCAGATTCCTTGCGTACTATGGTGCCCATGTCGCTTACATCTGAGATGGCGATAAGGTACATTCTACAAAGCGCATATTTACCCCACAAACAAATGGCTCTGATCTTCATCGGTTAGCATTGTGCCTGTTGTCTACCCAGTCTGGGCTCAAGCCTCAAGTGGTTGAGGCAGTTTGAACCCCATGACAAGGATGGTGACTGTTTGACTGCAAAGAGGCCTTTTACATTCTCTTGACACTGACCAGAGCTGGACCCCAGGCATTTCCTCTGGATGAAATCTTTGTTTATGTGCAAATGGTATTCTGCCTTTTATCTGAGAGTTCACAGACAGGTCTTACTCATCAATAGCGGGTGCACTGCTAAGAGCAACTGACATTAAGGGAACTACCTTGACTTCCTTTGGGAGGGAAAGAGCGTAAAAAGCCCAGGCCGAATCAATGATTCTGCTGACCATTTAAAAATGATTTACCTTGCTGAACGTTTGACCTACTTTCTCCCTGTGTGATGTTGAGATGGTGCAATAAGCGTCACCAGATGGCCAGACAAGAGGCATGTGTGTTCAATGCTGCATTCCAGCTCGTGTAGCGTGGACTGCCTGACCCACACTGTGTAGACAAGCCATGTAAGTAACTAACAGACATGGCAGTTAAAGCTCCCCCCTTTTAAAGCCCCAGTCTACAAAAACAGTTGGTCATGATAGTGTTACATGCCCGGGCATGGCCCTGTATGTCCGACTGTACAGCCAGTGTTTATTGCACATGTGCAGTTCATCATATCAGCCAGTCAAGTCAGTCAGTCATCGACATCCTTAAAAAAAGCTGCTCCTTCCTCTGCCCTCAGCCACCTGAGCTCCGCTGACACTTAAAATAGCTGACCTTCCGTCAAGCTGGACCTGGCGGGGGACACTCCCACACAGCATGCCACACAGGGGTGAAACAATAACAACAACACCACATCAATGAAAGAGGACAGAGGGACTGCTGGTTGAGGGGTTAAGAGAACTGTGTGAGTGAGTAGTAAAACAGAGCAGTGTTAGGTGGATGGACTTTGCACCTACCTCTTGAAAGCCTCTGTGGGGTTTCTTTCACACTCCCCGGGCTGCAGGACGCTCTGGACAGCGGGCTCGCTAACCTTCTCTTCGTATCCGGGCACCAGCCCCCCGCGGCAGATCTGGGCCACCAGGCCACGGATGAAGCCCCCCACGCACAGCGTGTCCGAGTCATCGGCCCGGCAAAAGTGGAAGGCCAGACTCTGCTGGTGCAGCCCCCGGTGGGAGCCCTGGGCCGACGTGGGCCACAGGAGCTCCGTACACAGCGCGGTTTTCCCGCTGCCAGGCCCCCCCACCAGAAGCACCCCCCAAGCTGTCCCCTTCCCAGAGCCTGCTGCGGAGCTACCACCGCTGGGGTTGGATGTGCCGGTGCCTGTGGTCTGCTTGCTGGGAGTACTGGTCACCCCGCTGAGGCCATTGGTTTTCTCCTGGAGGCAGTGCTGGATCTTGTGGAAGACCCACTCTCTGCAGTAAAAGCGCTTCCCCTGCAGCAAACTGGTTTGGGACATTTTGATAGACTGCTGTTCCAGCTATTCCTCATAGGGCTCGCCTTCGCCCGCACATTCTCAACCCAACGAAGGCCAGCTGCAAATTTGAGTATCCATTTTGTTGGCTCTGCATGTGACTTTCCAAGCAGATTGCTTTACTTTAGTGTTGTTGTGAAGGCAGAGTGCAACTGAGGCTTCGTTCAAGGTAAACAGAGAGAGGCTCAAGGCAAGACAAGCAGTTATGGGACGCTTTTGAATAGCTGGGGTAAATTGAGTCAACTTTGAGGCTTATAGCATACATTTTCCACCAACTTTTTCCATGGTTTTCTCATTGGCTGGACAGAATACTCCGTGTTATTCCAAGTGTGTTGCTTTAACATGGCGTTGTGCATGACAGGGCACAGGGTTTTTGAGTGCATCCACTGACAAACTCAACCACTGGTTGACACATTTAGCCCTGGACGTCGGTGATATGTTTCCGCTGATATATTTCAGAGACAGACTGGAGTAGAGATATCGTTTCCATTACATTAGCATGGGAGACTCTGCCAGTAGAGCGTCAATTCCTCCAATAACACTGAGCGCCTGGTCAGTTCCCTGAAACAGAAATGCTTGGTTTAACCATTTAGGACATTTGACATTTCAACTTCTGCATAATTGCACATTCACTTATCTTTAGCAGCACATCTTGCAGGCAGGCAACATACTACTGTATTACATCTACAATCAATCAATCAACCAATCAATCAATAAATACATACATAACTAAAATAAATAATGATAATATAATAAAATGTCCCTTGACCATTAGGCCAGATTCTCCAGGCTATCCTGATCCCGCTTCCCTCTAATGTGGCTTTAAATCGCAAACAATTCACACCCGTCCCGAATGGGGGGTGGGGGGGAGAAGACTCAAAACGAGTGCACACCGCCTACTACAACAGTGATGTTACCCACGATAATGTACACAATAGCCTACAATGTCGATAAAGTGAGTTTTTCAAAGATAGGCAAATGCATTCCTTAATAGTGTGAGCCGGACTATCATTTGGCCTAATAATCCACCGACGAGACCAGCCTTTATTCACCTCTATCTGCTTTTCTGAGCACCTAAACACGCTCAACCACGACACACTCAGCAGAGAAGATCCGACAAACGTTCAGTTTCTAAATTGCCAGAATGAAACGGCTTTGATGGTCAGCAAATTAAATAATAAACGATAAACAAGACCTACAGGCTATAAACTGGGATGTGTTGGGACAGAAAGGTTCAAAGATCTTCCGAGGTTACAGAACGGTCTATTGTAGCCTGTGAGCAAAAAAACCACCCATTCCATATGGGATAGCCTCCAATTTACACCTTTCAATCAAAACACTACGACAGCGATGGGAAAACAATCAAACGCTGAATCCGGAATATGTGGTGCATTCCATGCAACTATCTCTAAAAGTTGAATTGAATGTAGAATGTATTTTTCACGCTGGTTTCAAATGTCTCGAATAGCCCAAGGCTTCTCTCACCTCTCTCCACGAATTCCCTTCTTTTTTAGTTGCAATATCCGTACCCCTTCGATCCTATATCCAGATGAGATACAATACTTTATAGAAAGCATTGAGTGAATTGTTTAATCTTATTTCACAGCTAATCTATTGCCATCTCCACTTCGTTCATCCTCGTCTTTGCATTTCTTTCTTCCAGCAGCTCCTCCTGCTACCAACACAGCTCAATACTGAACCAGTCTCTCCGCCTCCAAACACTCTCCAATTCCACCCCTCGCATTCAGAGCACACACGCAGGATCGGCGAAAGGTCTGCTGGGACTTGGTGTTTTACAATACCCAGTCGCCATCACATCTGATAGAAAAACATCACTATTTCCGTTATGTCTACGTGAGGATCCCACAAGTTACTGAATCTGATTACTTAAATAGAATAGGCTCTATAATTTCTCCCAAACTCTATCCTATGAACCTGTCCTGTCTTGACTTCTGAAAGGGCATTGAAAGTGCCCAGTGGACACAGGGGAGATATTACTATATTGAAGTCCTTCCTGGTAATCACTACACTTATCACCCTTCAACCTTCACTGAGCTCCAGTGCTGCCACTGCCAGTTTATCATGAAAAGAAAATAAAGCCCTAAAGTTTTACCTGGGGATAGTAATATAATTTTTACCTGAGGACCCCAGTGATTTTAAAGGTATAGTCCAAAACCTTACTTTCTGGTGTTTTGTATGATATTGGTACATGGGGGCACTGTGTGAACACGATCTAACTATCAAGTGAGTGTTTTCTTTAGTTTTGGAGAGCTAGACGATTAATTTTGTTAGTCACATTTTCAGCTTGTTTTGTTTGTGACGTCCCAACACATGACGTGTCTCTAGGAGCACTCCCCCATCCACGCCCACAAAAGAAAAAAGAAGTGAACTTAGAGTTTTGCCATTGCTAACTGATTCACCCATCGGTAAGTACAGTAGTACGGTGGCCGACAAGGGCCAACGCGCTGCAAAGACCGATAACATTTCCATTAGGGAGAAACGCACTGCAAAGACAGAAAACATTTCCATTAGGGAGAAACGCGCTGCAAATACAGAAAACATTTCCATTAGGGAGAAACGCGCTCCAAATACAGAAATGACTCAACGTCAAAAACACATACAAAAAACGAAACAAATACAACAACGGAAACGTGCTGCAGAAAGTCAAAACAAATACATTAACAGCAAACGCGCTGCAAATACAGAAACGATACAAAGTCAAAAACACATACAGCCCCCGACAACACACGCAACAAAAAAACGCTGCAAATTCAGTCCTCAACACAACGGAAGTGTTCTGGGCAGTAAGTGGAACGGACCGGAGACGGGCTAGACGTTCAAACCTCATGGTTCAAACAAGGCTAGACGAAAAGGCGGCATAAAAAAGGTAAGATTATAGTGATTATGTTCTTTTTTTACATTAAGGCTTTAATATTGTGCCATTCTTCTTTGGTTCTTTCGTTCATAAACATGTAAGTTTATATTTTATTCTTCCGTAGTGTTGGGAACTGAATTTGCAGCGTTTTATTTGTTGCATGTGTTGTTGTTGTTGTATGTGTTTTTGACTTTGTATCGTTTCTGTATTTGCAGCGCGTTTGCTGTTAATGTATTTGTTTTGGATTTTGTATGTGTTTTGAGTTTGTGTCGTTTCTGTGTTTGCAGCGCGTTTCTCCTAATGGAAATGTTTTCGGTATTTGTAGCGCGTTTGCCCTTGTCGGCCACCGTACAGTAGAACCCCACTCATCCGAACTTCAGAGATCCGAACCTCCCGGTCTACCGGACAGGCTTAAAAAACTTTTTTTTTTTTGCCTGCTATATCTGGTTACTGGTGGGATTTTCATTACAGTACTGTATCCTACTGTGAAAAAAAACAGAACTGTATGTAGACCTACATGTTGCCTGTAGGCTGTAGTCTACTGTCACGTTTCATTTATTTGTTACTCTAATATCGAGCGCAAAACGCAAACGAGTCTGCTGCGCGAGAGCTGCATTCCTTGGTAGCCAGAAAGCGCGTCAGCAACCTGAAGCAGAGGAGCATCGAGTCATTTTTCATACCCAGTTAATGGACTTCAGGAACACAGACGTGTTGTGGGCATGTAGATTAGCCTACTAGGCCTACTGTATTTGTTAAATAATATCCTACAGCCTAGGCCACGTTAGCCTACATCGGTTGTTTTAGAGACTTTCTTTTAGGCTACAATAGCCTAAGACACGACAACTTGTCTGTCATTTCATTTATTTATTTATTTCTTGATTATCATTTGCACTAATTGTTCTAATGTTGGGTTGTTTTTAGGCTATACCATTTTGTTCTGCGAATCTATCGATGCAGCGCCTCATTTGAGAATAAAGTACTGTATTTGATCAAAGCACGCACTCAAGTGGAAATTTGGTTATTTTATTATAGGCTACTGTAGGTCTATTATAGGCTAGGCTATATGAGTTTAGTTGGCTATTTGATTGCAATTTGATGCATTTTCACAAGTAATTAAGGGTATTTATTGGTCTATTATGAGTCTATATGAAACAAGTATACCACTTATTGAATTTGGTGCATTTTAACATAAATTTCAGTCATCCGGACATTTCAGAGATACGAACGACCTTCGGTCCCGTTGGGTTCGGATAAGTGGGGTCCTACTGTAGCCTACACAGCAAGCCCCCAGGATTCAAAATCTAAAGTGAAGCCCTATGAATCGCGCCATCTTGGCTAAATTTGTAGTCATTTGGCTATTTCCGGTGACTTTTGTACTTGCGCAGTTGTGCTTTTCTGTCCTACGCGCGTAAACCGGCTTGCATATTAACCTGTTTTTGTCAAATATATCCATTGGAGACATTTTTTTTTTCAGGCATCTTAGTTTTAACAGGTTAATTATAGCTGAACATCTTTTGTTTGCTAGTAGATGGTATTCATTCCATTCGCGATAACGTTATTGCAGCCAGGCTAAATTCCTCCAGGGAGCCAGTGACAGGCGAGTTGAAAAGCTTCACTCCTCGCCAGCAGGAGCTTTGAAATCTGAAATTATTACATTATGACATTTTGACGGCCCGACAATGACACTCTGTTGATATCATACCAGCCAATAGTATTACAGCATTGGTACTACGTGCTGGGTTGCCAGATACTAATCTAGCTTCTCCACTGTGAGATTAGCAGTAGCCAGCAAACGTTATACTTCCATGAATTAGCAGCATTATAGATGTTGGTTAGCATCAAGTGTGTGTGTGACTATAAAACGACAGCTTTTCCGTCCACTTCCACTCACTCTTTTCAGCTAAACGTTTGGTAAAATGGTCGAGTTTTGTCGTCCTACTTCTCCGCCTGAGCCCCGGCGAACCGTGCGATACAAATCTCAAAAGCTCAGTGACCGAAGAAGGAGCAAAAGTCGGATAGATATCGGGCCAGCCTTTGCTTGCTGGACGGAGTTTATGGAGTTTCATGGAATAAAGTCGCATGGTGACATGGCTACTTTTCTACTAGACCCGTAAGCTAGCTAACTAGCTATCGTTATCTTTCTTGGAATCTGCATAGCCAGACCTAGCCCTTCTCAGTCCTGTTGTCGCTCGCTCATGCCAGACAACAGTCCTTTGCTGGTCCATTCACTTTGCCGTCAAAATAAATCAGTGTTGGCCTATTTAGGAGAGGCGCTCATATTTACAAGTGTCAGATAAACATGAAACTTCACTTACCTAAGCAAAAGGGTCTATTTAAACAAATGCTGGGTTTTGAAGCCTCGGCGCTACCATTAAATAACTTATTTAGACGCGTTCTGTCCGAGTGAAATAATTTTTTCTTCTTTGGTGGTGGCAGTGCTTTGAAGCTTCACCAATTGAAGTTTACCAATGAGTGCTTTGTAAACAAATAAAAGAAAATGGAGCTGTCTACGTGTGTAGAGAGAGGACCAGCCCATCAATTCGTATAGTGAGCAATGATGGGTAAGTGAAGCCAAGCACCCAGTGTGTACCCTCTGTGTGCCTCCATTGTGTGTCAGAAGGGGGAAATTACATGACCAGTTGGGTGTCATCGGAATAGCAGTGATAGGAGAGATGTAGTGTAGAGGAAAAGTAGGAGAGGACCCAGGACAGACCCTTGTGGAACCCCCGTAGTCAGACTACGTGGCTCCTGCATCGACCCTCTCCATGTCACCTGTTTGGAGCGGCCCGTCAGGTAGGATCAAAATGGAACGTGCAGAGCCAGTGATGCCTTTCTCTTGCGGATGGAGAGGAGGATCTTACAGTGTGTTTATGGTGTTTATGAATGTAAGTAAAAAATTAAATATTTGTAATCCATCAGTCATTTGAGAGAGTGACCATCATTCAGCTGGGAATGCTCAACCTGGTCTCACCCGGCAGACTTCAGAATTCGACGTTTGTCCATCGCCTCCAAACGTCATTTCTAGACGGCATCATACAAATGATGCAAATAACGTTTATGCGTGGAGGCGCTCGGGCAGCGAGCATTGAGCAATTCCCATGCATGCCCGTCCAAGTATCTCCAGTCCTGGGTCCAGTTTCGTAAATTTGCCCGATCCCTGTGTCCACGTTAGAACACGAGCTATAAGAACAGTAGCTAATGCTAGCTAATAATAATGACAGTAAGAATGTGAGCTAGTTGGCTAGCTAGTAGTGTTGTTTGCTAGGTGATTGTAGAACGTTGTTGTTTGCTAGTTTTGCCAGCTAGTTTTGCACTCGGTGTTGTCTCACCAAAGTTGTTTGACCCACTCAACCCACCCTCATAAGCGCTTGCAAATTTATACCCCTCTTCCATCATGTGTTCCAATGTGAACATCCAACCACAAAACTCTGAGAAGAACCAATCAAAAACTTAGGCCTATACCACGTCTGTGTTGTTGTCTGTGTCACTCGTTCCTTGGACCCATGTTAAGGGATTGTCCACGGCGGGATATGAACCTGCAACGTTGCGTTCGCAAGTTGGATATGCTAACTACAGTATGCCAAGAGAGATACCGCTCGAGGGTCCGTTAGCACATCCTTTATACTAGGGGAATGAGGTTCACTACTCGACGGCTACTCTACTCTAGCCTCCTCGTTACACTCACCCCCCTAAACTCACTCCACACCACTGGACATTCGGTTCACAGCATCATTGTGACGAACTTAATTTCGCTCTGTGTTGTGTTTTCTGTGTCACTCGTTCCTTTGACCCATGTTAAGGGATTGTCCATGGCGGGATGCGAACCTGCAATGTTGTGCTTGCAAGTCGGATGTGCTAACAACAATGCCAAGAGAGATATCCCGTCATTAGTACATCCTTTATACTATGTGTGTTTCACTACTTGACGACTACTCTACTATAGCCTGCTCGTTACACATGACAAACACAATTAAATGCAGCAAAAAACAAATTTATGTGGGAGTATTGTTTGAAAAGGAAGTCCTACTGTACTAAATTCTGTGCACCATTCAAGTCAGCTGGAGTTGATAAAATGGAGGTGATGGTAAAGCAGCATGCTGCTGTTTATTCCATGTTGCAAACTGTAAGCTACAGTACATGGTCTCAGCCAGTTGAGCCAAACTGGAATTTTCATAATTGCAGCAATTTTCTCTCTTTGTGTCAACTGAATACCATCTGGTTGATTTCAGTTTAAGACGCTGTTCAGGGGGTCACTGCATGCAGTGATGATTATTCTACTTAGGAAATAACAAAGATGCATGAAGTTTAAATTTGCATCAACTGTCTAACTGTGGCTGAAGGCACCGTATTTGTTTGAGGAAATCATAAACCCATGTTTTTCCACTTAGTATTTTTTCACTAAAGAATGCATCTGTACAAGGAGGTTGCATATGTATACTGTAGGTGAAGTATGTAAACACCCACGTTGTGTCATTGAGGGTCTGAAAGTCCAGAATAAGGACCAATCCCAATACCCCCCTTAGCCCTAGCCCTTGGCCCTACATTTTGCGTGTTCACGCGTAGGGTAGTGTGTCCCATTCCTTTTAGCTTCTAGGGCTAGGGGGCATATCGAGGGCTAGTGGACATTCAAACAGCCCTCCAAAACGAGGGTTTTCAGATGCTGACTTGAAACCGAGGGGTAGATGGACTCCCACAATGCTTAGCGAACAGAGGCAGTTATATGAAACATAGCTGCCGGTGTCGTGAAAAAACATGGGAAAGAAGCCCAATATCTTCGCAAATAAACAGAACAATTTTAAAAAATCCGTGGAATAGTTTAGTTTAATATAAATGCAAAGGAACATGTCATTGGATTGTTATGACACGCATTTCAGAAAAAAATTGCCATTCATGATGTTAACTGCATTTCATTGTTAGTCCATCTTAACAGCATTGATGTTCCAGGAGGCTACGGTGCAATGTTGAATCTAATCTAATCAATAGAAATTTGTGTAAACAATTATTTTTGAGTGACAGTTGATTCCATGTCCCATTCATGAAGTCCGAAAAACAATCCAGTAGCATTTTTTCTGCACTTCTCTACTCATCTGATATCACTGCATTTCTTTGGGCAGGACTAACGTTAACAGCCGATGTGTAAACATGCTTCCTGGCTGTACAATTGATTAATCTGTCGTGTTCTGTCCTGAAATTTGGTCAGATTTGTCACTATAATAATAGTAATCATACTGTAACATCCCAGGGACTCCACAGAAAATCAGGCAACTAATAAAATTCCGATTGAAGACGTAGCGAGTGGTGTCCCATTTCTTAGGTAAAGATTTCCACCCCTATCCCTTGTGGCTCTGTTCTGAAGGGCCACTACCCAGTTGAGCGCACTTTATTAGTTTGTATTTCTTCTTCTTCTTCTTCCACTATTATTATTTTCCTGGAAATGGTCAAATAACTCAAAAAGCCATGGACCAAAAATGCTCAAAATTCAAAATGTTGAAACTAGAGGCCTGTAACTATGCCAGAAAGAATTACCATGATTCATCTATAGTAACCAAACAACCAAGGCACTATAGTAACCAATTCAAAACGCAAATTCCGAAATGCTGGCATTTCCACCCCATTTGTCGAAAATGTACGAAACTGGGTAATACTTATGTCTTTCCTCATGGGGAACAGATTTGCCTTAAAATCCATAGTCTGCCTGATGGACTTGTCTGTAGCTTGACAATCTGCCAAAACTCCTCATAAGTCTGATTGGTCTGGTGCCTTTCTCAATATAGGTTAACAGCTACAGTAAGATATTCAATCTAGGATGGTAGTGAAATCTATTCGCCGTCTACTTTTCGGTCCAGCTGGTAGTGACCTGCAAATTTGTGAAGCGTTGTGCATGTGTCACTAATGTTCCTCAGCAAGCGTCAATGTCTGGCTGACTGATCTGACTTTGTAGCTTATAGACCACAGCTTGCTGATCATGGCACCGAGGTAAAAGGAACCGAAACGAAAATAGTCAAATCTTTCAACGCAAACAATAATACCAAAATACTACATTGAAATCTGCTTTCTCAAATGCTGCTTCGCCAGAGCTGGCTCTAGGTTATGTGTTGCCCTAAGATAGATTTGTGGGGGCCCTGATGAAAAAATGGGCATACAGACGACAGACAGCTAATTTACGGTAGAATTACAATTCTATATCACTCTAACATTATCAATTGGGTGTGCATGATATTTTGATATGGTCTTGGGCCCCCGGGTGCAGCACCTGTAGGTGGCAGCCAGTAGTGTCTTGAGTAAAATGTAATTGGCAATTATCTGACAAGCCTTTGAATAATAATTTGCAATCACAGCTCTTTGATTTGAGCATCAATGATGCTCCATGAATACATGCTGATTTGGAGGTGTGTGTGTGCGTGTGTGCGGCGTGCGTGTGTGTCTCAGTAACTGAAATAATTTAGGAACATGATTGTTTTTCACAGCAGTGGTTACTTAGGGGCGAATTCACTAAAGCGGAATTGCGGCCGTTAATTGCACCATTACATTGCGCGTCAGTTGCTCCAGCTATGTGCTCCGTTTTAAAAACCTATTCACTTAAGACATTGCGCTAATAATATCCCAGCGCAAACACGCCCATTCGGTGTTTGCGGCTGAGTGCAATTTGCTGCTGATATAGGAAATGACTATAAATACTGCGCATACAGCGCATTAGGCCTACAACTCGTATGCATATCATTGGACGATGGCAGACAGAAAAAGAAAGATACGATTTTCAGACAGCGAACTTGAAGGCCTCACGGACGAGGTTCAAAAACATGTCTCACAGCTTTCTGCAAAAAATATCACGGCTGCAGCAAACAATCATATTTGGGGTTTAATTTCCCAATCAGTCAGTGCCATTGGTGTGTGTACACACGGAAGACTGCAAACGGTGGTGGAATGATTTGAAAAATTGTAATTTTATGTTATGCAAGATGCAGCATGCTACGATGATCTGGCATACATACATTTGCATAGAAAGGGGAACATTCTCCGCCCACATTGCCTAATTTAAATATCAGCTAATAACACCGGAGAAACGCCATGATGAAGGCAACGCAGTTACCACCGTATTTCACCCTTTGCGAGGGCTTTGTGAATAGCAAAGGTTATTTTTGAATTATTTGCACAGGTTTTGCGTCAGGAAAAGCTGCGCAATCCTTTAGTGAATTCGCCCCTCAGTGTCCAACATCATTGACAATTAATAACACAAGTCAAATTCTCATATACTGTCATATTAAAGGCTAAAAATCTATGATGTTAATTTTCATATGTTATGAGTGTGTCCATGTTAAGAATACTAAAAGATAAAGAGTATGATGTGAATATATAATCACACATGGACTACTGCAGCTCATGATAATCTCCACCCAACTCCACCCCACCTAACTTAACTTTTGACAGGGAATGTCATACTGGAGCTGTAGGCTATGTTTCACTGCTTTAGATTCACTCCCTGCACAGTGGTTGTCCTGTCCAGCAGACAGGAACAAATCTCTGAAATATTAATATCCCTGAAGTGTGTGTGTGTGTGTGTGTGTGTGTGTGTGTGTGTGTGTGTGTGTGTTAGTGTCAAAACTGTCAATGGAAAACCGACACAATATTCAGGAAAACATGTAGTGTAGCATTATTTCATAGTATCTAAATTCTCATCATATATTCATAACCTCACAAGTAGCCTACTGAATTATTCATTCCAAAACAACAGAAAAAGTATCTTACAATAACATGTCATCTTTCAAAATCTTGAACATGGAAATTGAATCTTGAGCATTGTAACAGAGCAGATTGTAATAATTGATAAAGACTCAATTGACTCAAAGGGCAGATTGTAATAATTGATAAAGACTCAATTGACTCAAAGGGCAGATTGTAATAATTGATAAAGACTCAATTGACTCAAAGGGCAGATTGTAATAATTGATAAAGACTCAATTGACTCAAAGGGGCCAATGGAGCTGATTACATCTTTCAGTAGACTTGAGGCTGGAGGATATTTTCATACTGCTCACTAACTCAGTTAAATCTTGCAGGGAGATGGACAAGAAACATCCCAGAATTGGCTGCTGGTTAGGGCAGACCGGAAGGGGGGAGGTGGAAGGGATTAGGCCAAATCTAACACTGGCCACCTTGTCCACAAAAGACAAGAGGGAATTATTGCAGTCATTATCAGAGAACACAGGTACAGCAGGCGGTAGGGGACTGACAATGGTCCTCATTCCTGAACGCAGTTAAGAAAAAGTTAAGAAATTTCTTCTTAACTCCACTTACGAAGTTCCCGGGACAATTCTGGCATTCCTGAATGTTTTTTTATCTGGGATTTGTTGAATATTTGTATCATTTACAATTACGTTTCACATTTATAGTCATGATTCTACGAGGCATCGTGGTGTCCTAAAATAAATAAAAGCACTAGGCTACACAAACACTGCAAATGGCAGTGAATAAATAAATAAGCACTAAACTCAGTCACTATACTCAACACAACATCACTTTATATTCCATAGTCGTCAGAATGGACACATATGCATTCTGTAAATAATAATAAACGTGAATATCCATAACATAAAATATATCATATGGTCCTACATAATATAGATATAGGGTCTATCAAGATCCACAAGTAGCCTACTCATGTATTTAACTAAACTGTACAATTTAATCTGCTCTCAGCACATCCCATCCCGTTCATGTAGGATATATATTTTGCATTTTGTATTAAAAGTCCATATACCTTCTTGTTTACTATCGTTATTTTGTATTGTTTTTTTTTCCACCTTGCTTAGTGTGCTTAGTGTGCACATTCAGAGAAACATCTCACTGCTCATTTTACTGGTATGTTGCATGTGACAAATAAAACGTTGAATTTGCACGTTAACTTGAACATCAATAAAGTCAATTGGGAACCTCACACCTGGGGCGTTTATGTGTGCAAACTCAGGTGTACGAGAATGCACATTCAACTTAAGAAGCAGTGGCATTCCTCATTTGGGGGAGCACAGCTGAGAACACTTTGGCAGTTTAAGAACACATTTCCACACGTTCATGAATCCGGCGGGGATCTTTCTTAGGGTTGGTCTTACGAACTTCGTAAGACGACATTTAGGAAGACACTTAAGAAAATGTTCAGGAATGAGGTCCAATATTCATTATGGTGTCAAAATTGACTTTGGGATTTCGCCTACTCAAGGAGATAAGATTTGCGAAATAGGAAACCCTCGCCACCTTGACCATACAGTAGTGTTGAATTCGGTTATAAGCTCCTTAAAGTCAATTTGATGAACCTGGAGATTTGCGGACTTCCACAGCGCTCCACTCTCCAACAGTTGTGTCTAAAGCAACACATGTAATTTAGCCAAGGTGATGAATTTGCAGTGGTGACAGTACAGAATTTTAGAGGAACAACTTTATCTAACATGCTAGAGCAGTGTGAGTTGAAAGAGTGGACTAAACAATGAACATCAACAACGTTCTGAGGAGGCTGCACCACACTGCTGTCAAAAGCAGAGGAGACTTCCTCTAAAGAAAGACTGTTCAACAAGTTCTTCACCCACTTACTCATTAAACAATCAGTGTTAAAATACAAATTAAAAAGTACTGTATACAGCTATGGTCTGTCATGAACAAGTCCTCAAAGACAACACTGTCTATGTCTAAACCAAGTGTAAAAACAAGGTCCAGAGTGTTACCCTTAATGTGCGTAGGGCCTTTGACATGCTGGGGAAAATTTAAAGATTCAGTGACAATTAGGAAGTTAACAGCAAAACTGTCAGTGTCATTTACATGCACCTTAAAATCCTCAAGCACTAGACTTCTCTCAATGATTAATGGAGGCTAGGAACTCACTGAATTCAGACAGAAAGGAGCCGTTTACACCAGGCGGGCGATACATTAAAATACAAATAAATGGGTGTGAGGGCCCAACTTTAGTCATTAAGAGTTCAAACGTGGAGAAAGTACCAGGGCTCACTGTCCGAATTGTGAAACAGTTTCTGTGCACCACAGCTAGACCTCCTCCCTGACCCCTGCTCCTGGGGGCACAGGAGTAGGAGCAGTCCAGTGGGCAAAGTTCATTCAAAGGCGTAGTCCTAGCTTTGTTGCCAGGTCTCTGTGAGGTGTTTGTTGCCAGGTCTCAAGTGAAGCTAAATATAAGGTGCTGGTGTGTGTGGGTGTGGTGGGAGGGGCATGGATGTATTTTGTACACACTATAGTTAAGATGTGAAAATCGGGGGGGGTGTGAGATATGTTGTCGTCTACATTCGCATTTACATGTGTGGTAAATGTGTGCACTAGATATGGTGATACTGTACACACTAGCTATGGTAGGTCATCCAGGTGCCGGAGTCTCTCCGTGTTCGCCATGTGTGTGCAGTAACTTTTCCCTGACCGAAGGTTGTTTTGTTAGTAGGATTACATAAAAACTACCTGACCAATTTTCATGAAATTCGGTGGAGGGGAGTAGCAAGGGCCGATTAGAACCCATTCAATTATGGAGCAGATCCAAATGATGGGGCGGATCTACAAATTAAAACAAAACTTTGAGCAAAGCCTGCTCCCTGTGTGGGGGCGCTAGAGACATGGGCTTTGGACTGGGGTGTGTGGGGGGAGAGCCCGGAGTGCCCCGAACCGCCCCCCGCCAGCTGCGAATGATGTGTTCAACCACACCATGATACTACTGTTTGCATGGTGAGCCACACCTGTCTACTCTGCCCCACTGTACAAAGTAACGAAAGTCGTTGAACTAGGCTACTAGTGAGAATACGAAAGCTAAAAGTCGTTTATCTTCACACAGCAATTGACACAACACGCATGCAATGGGCGGCACCACACAGGACACACACATATATATACACACACTCGCATGCGGCAGCGGTTGCCGATGAAATTTGTCCTCCGCATTTTGTCCCATCCAAGCTGTCCTCCCAGGGCAGCCAGGAGCAGTGTGCTGGTCATGGACAGGACCGGTCAGTCGTCTGGTCTGTTTCTGCATGTTTTTATATTGGGGTTCTTTGGTGGAGATGGGGAGAACATGCAGTGCAGCCGAATATGAATGTAGGCCAAAAGACTGCTTGTTGGAGGGTCATGCCACTGATCCAAATCTGGTACAACTACAGTATTTTTAGCCCATAAACCAAACCACAATTACTATGGTGCATTTAAATGTATGATGCAACTTCATACAGGATAGACATACTTATTGACAAGCAATAATGTGATTACATTTTGAGAAACGTTAAATTTGCACAGGCCATAAAGTCAATGCCTGCCCCTTTAATAGTTTTACTGGGACAGAATTAATTTGGTGGCTTTTAAAAAGACCTCAAACAGGGCCTTGATTTTAATGGGAGAAAATGGATAAAGGTAAGTCAGGTCGGACGATAGGCAACATTAGTTTTAATGCCTCTTGCATGTGTTGATGTCCCACTTCTCTGAGTTGAGTTAGACTCAGTCTTCAGTCCAAACCCAGTGAGGACAGGCTAATAGAGTTATATGTATCTCAGGGTCCGTCTCCACAAATGGGCCAATTACTTGAGACCAAGCCAGAACCGGACGTCATGCATTCTCCGATTGACCCCGTGCTGTCAAACAGATTCACCCAAACACTCACTCAGGCGTGGACAGGCCAAGGGTTCAAAGGTCACCACACCTCTAGAATAGGATCTTAATATGTTTTCCAGAACCTTCTACTAATTTGATGGTTTAACAACCATTGCCTTGTACTCTGCTAGGTCACTTCAGCACACCAAATGTAGTCATTAGTGTATGTGCAATAAAACACATTCTATGGACACTGTAATGGAAATTAGTCAGATTCAATCTCAACATTTTGACAATAAAACTGCACAATCTAATATTGTATTTATTTATTTTTATTTAAACCTTTATTAAGACTCGAAAAATTAGGTTTCCCTCATTTCCAGAGATGACGAGTGACCAGGGTCCTCCTATGAAATCATGTACAGCTTTAGGTTGTGATAGATTTTGCTTCATCTCTGCACTAACACACCTAATTCAATGTTGGACTGTATTTGAGAACCCTATTATAACCTGTATCCCCACCCTAAACAAGAGTCTCATATTGATGATGTCATACATGCTTCTGTCAATCATAATAAATTAAATGGGACACGTGGGCATCAACACCTAAAATGACGAAACTACTAGTAACATTAAAATAGTAAGGCTACCGAAAAGGAAATCAGAAAAGATTCACCCAGGAAAACACAAATGTTTCGGCGCACCTTTTATTTCAGAGAAGATTACACTCTCAGAGTCTCTCACAAGGTGGCACTTCCTTTTTCTTTCTCATTATGCAATTTACCCCAACACAGCTCTGCAGCCATACCATCGCTCTTTCACAAGGAAAAGGAATAATTTGAGAATACCCCACATTAACCTGTCTCTCTTGTGTTCTGGAGCATTTTATGGTCACTGTCAGCTTTGGAATGGACTGTAGTGATTTGGAAAAAAGGACCATTATTGCACATTCCCTGTGGAGATCACATTGGTATACTGTAGTCAGGGCTGGTGCGGTTTTTTTCTGTCCACGACCCAGCCAAGAACAATTCCAGAGCCAAGTTCTAAAGTGTGACAGGTCCAAGTTTTCCGAGTTGAGGACACATGTTTAGGAAAATCCCACTAGCTTTAACTGTGGCACAGGCCAGAATAGGCCATTCAATCCACACATCACCATAAATCTATTTGCTATTGCTGCAGCAGTTGTAAGCTCATTTACATACTACCCATCTGGCCGTGGTACAATACCCCTTTTCTCTGTACAGTAGAGTCAACAATGGTCTGTTGAGTTCCACTGGAGTTCCTCCATCGCTCCCCTGGGCGAGCAGTCACCAGCGAAGGCCTGCTGGCTGGAGCAAGGTTCACTTCATGTGTTGGGTGGATAATGTGTCTGTTTGACCACTGAAAAATACATCTCCTGTTTTCTTCATTTCCTGAAGTCATGTGGTCTCACAGGACTGGATGAGTGAAAGCCTGTTCCTCTCTACACTGACGCAGCCAGATCAGAGATTACCTCAGGGAAGGGGGAGCCGGAGGACTAGTATTGTGCAAGTGAATGTTCATCATTGGTGAGGGAGAACAGAAGGGTGGACAAAGCGCTATTCGAAGGCGCTATTCAGTCAAACTGGGCGCAAGGGTTTCCAGGGTAAGAGAGTCAAAACATGACAAAGCTTTTATTTAAAGCCATGCAATGTATCAAATCAACAGTATTTTCAGTGATTGCTTGCACAGCATTGCCCTCTCACTTTCACTTCCTATTATAATGTCTACTTTGATTTATAAGCAATTCTAGTTATGTTATTATACTCCGAAGGCTTTGCAATGATTTGAGCAGGAAGAGGCATGAAGGTGTGCAGCCCTCCAGGGTTTGATTAAATGGAAGGCGGTCCTGGTATCAGTAGAGGAAGTGAGATCCATCTTGTGTTTAAGACCATCTGGCGTCATACTACACGGAACACTGCGTGTGTGGGTGTGTGTGCAAGCGTGTGTGTGTGTGTGTGTGTGTGTGTGCATCGGTGGAGAAGTGCAAACATATGGTCTGTGAACCTCACTAATCAACGGAACATGTGGGTGACCGAGTGCTGTGATTTACTATTCAACACAACGGCAACAAGATAAAAGAGGAGAAGAAGGAGAAAAGAGGTTGATGAAGGATTCTTTGTAATTATGTAGCTTATAACCACACACTTTTTTTTCTTTTTTTTTTACTTTCCATTGCACAGCATCTAATACAGCTTGCCCAAAGGAGCATGGAGAATAATAATCTTGTGAAATGGACAAGTGGAAATTGACTTAAAATCAAGATTTCATTTACAAAGTTGATACTGTTTCCAGTATTTACACAAATGACTGGAGATCTTGGACGATCTCTGCTTGAGTTTCTGCTGTCCACGTGTCCTTACTCGTTAGCAACATTGTGTTGTGAATCAACCAATCAATCAGTCAATCAATCAATCAATCAATCAATCAATCAATTGTGAATGCAGAGCATTCTCCACTGCAGGAGTGCCACAGTCCTGAATACTGACAACACAAATGGAGCCAGGTTTTTGCCAGCTATGCGTCACATCTTGGAGGCATGTGAAGTATGCATGACGAAGTAAGCCTCTGTGAGTGGACGTCGAGCTCACAAGTGTGTATTGTTTAACTACAGTCCATGTGACACGTGGACATCATGGCTCTGTGCATTTTTTGTGGGGTAGGCTCTTGTAGACTCAAAAAAGACAGTTGTTTTCTAATGTTGAGTGTGTCTCGTCTCTGATTTATTTATGTAGTGGTCTGATAGGGTTACTGTACCGGCAAGCTGTGTTCTGTTCTTTTGTCGCTTCACTCCATTTTCATATGAACAATGATAAAGGCAATAGATGAATCTTTTTCCGTGATAAGTGTCCAAGAATCTAGGATGTCCCCCATGTGAAAGTCCAAGAATCTATAAAGACCACCATCACTCTGGAACTTTCTCTGTTCCAGACCATGTGTTGGAAAAAATGTCTCATTTTCAACGTTGACAATGACATATTGATGTATATTTGCCATGAGTCGCCATTAATCAGTCTATCCATGATGTGGTACGAGGCCATTTGCTCACTAGTAGGGGTGTGTTTGTCTGAGAATGTGAGGCATTTCGGTGGGACGGTAGAGTGATTGACAGGTAGGAAACTGAGAAATGTTACATTGACCAGTGAGAGGCCGGTCTCCACATCGGGTTTAAGGGAAAAAGTGCTTGACAACTCAGACAACCCACCCAGGATTAAACAAAATACAGATGCATTCACAAACTGTGCATACAGTACACACACACACACGCACAAACATCCACACCCAGCTGAACATCAGTAGACACGCTCACACATACTGTAGGTTAATGCAGGACACGCTCACACGCACGCACAAGGCTGCTGGTGTCACAACAAACAGAGCAAATGACCCTGAGCAGAGCTAGTGACCCGTGGGGTCTCGGAGGCGTTACTGAAGTCAGCTGTCTTTGTGTAAACACAGTCACCTGCTGGTCGTACCACAGGGTCAGAGCTGCACCCGAGTCGCCTGTGCTGCAAAGCTTGTCCAGAGCACCCATTCACTGTGAAACATTGCCATCCCTGTGGAGAAGGGATTCTCCAAGGTTAAAGTAAATGGTAAATGGTAAATGGACTGCACTTATATAGCGCTTTTATCCAAAACGCTTTACAATGGCCTCTCATTCACCCATTCACACACACATTCACACACCAATGGCAGCAGCTGCCATGCAAGGTGCTAACCTGCTCATTGGAAGCAATTTGGGGTTCAGTGTCTTGCCCAAGGACACTTCGACATGTGGACAGGAGGAGGCAGAACCGTAACATTGCCCAAAAGCCAGATACTGTATGATAGCACAACAGCTACTGGAAGCCACTGATATTTTCAGTTAGGCTTGGGGCGGGGAGGGGGTGCAAAACTTGAAATGCTGTAAATTAAAGTGTTTAATAGCACATTCAAATGGATGTAACGTTACAGTAGTTCAATGTGTCTTCCCTAGGTTTCTTCAGCTGTCAGGTGACAGGGAGAGAAGCGTATCCTTTCCCCTCCAGGCAGCAGGGAAGCGTGTGATTGGCCAACTAACAGAAGGGATCATCACACTGGAGTGTACAACAAGAGCATGGCAGACTGTCAGTGTTCGCCTCTCTGACAGGTGTAGCCTTCCCAGCGTGCCTTGCAGCAGTGCCACCCAGCGCGTCTTTGTTTCAGCCGAGGCTCGGAGAATCAGCCACATGCCTCCATCTCCCACCGACTGTAGTAATTAGGTTTCCACTCAAGCTGGTCATGGCATGCTCCAGTCTCCAGCCCTAATTCCACCCCCCTCCACTATACTGGGATGGAAGGAGGACAGTATGCACCTGTGTGTGTGTGTGTGTGTGTGTGTGTGTGTGTGTGCGCCTGTGTGTGTACGTGCGTGTGTGTGCGCATGCACATGTGTGAGAAATGCACCTGTGTTTGCATAACGTAGCCTACATACATTTGTTTGTGCACACACAACCCATGCCTCTAAAACGATTACAGAAGGTACAGTCTTAATCATAAGGACGCAACCAACCTTTATATGAGTCAAATGAGGGTTAAAGAGGAAACCTACAACATTGTTAGGAGATCTTAAATTCACAGTCATTGAGGACGGTGCAATAGCTAAGGTACTGAATGTGTGTTTCACCCTTTCGCTTTCTAGGACTGTCCACAGAAGTAGGGCAACAGGAAGCAAAACATTTTTCAAAGGACAATCTGGAATACACACGCTTGCCAAGGAAAATTAATGTTTGTGGCTCGGTCCAAAAAATGTGAAATGATGCATCTTGTAGAGCATTTTCTAGGCCATGGATGTAAGCCAGAGTCATGGTATTTTTCTACCAAGAAGTGAGAGGAAAGTCATCTAGGCACTTATCTTCCTCCAACACCCATACAAAGTCTCCCTGGATCTGCTTTCCTCCTACCGGATACAAGCAACCCTACTCAATTCGAAAAGTTGAAAAGTTCATAATCACATCTGCTGGGCTATGTTATTCAATGACGTGGCAACTGCTTCCTGTGCATATTTCACTCAATAATTATTTTGTTTTGGGGCCTTGGGATCATTCTGCTGTTTTTTTTTTCTACTGCTTAAAAGTAAATTAGCGTGCATGTTAAAATCTCAGCTGTCTTCTGAATGAATGTTCCTCTCATATGACCACAAGGGATGGATCTGTGTGTCCAAAAGAACAACTGTGAAGTGGAAGACTTTCAGCACACATTACTCAAGGGCTGGCGACTGGTTTGGGCGGTATGAGCTGGAACTTGCTGAGTCTGATAAGACTGGTGCTGTGAATCGGAGAGTGAGAACGGTCTGCTAGTCCACATTCTCTGTGAAAAGGACTTGGCGGCAAATGAGGGGGGGGGGGGGGTTAACTAATGCAGATAGACTGATAAGCACATGAGAAATACCAACAGCTGCCTTCTCATTCAGAGCTAGGTCAGAGAGGTTGTACTCATTCCCAGTCCTGGGGACCCTGGCCCAAACAGCTCCAGTAGGCCCTCCAGGCTCCTGCTCCGTACCCCAGATCTGGGCTTCATTATCGGCCGCTTGATTACTTGGATCTGCTGTGTTTGTGCTGGCTTGAAAGGAGTAGAAAACAATGCTCAGCACAAAGCTAATATACTGTCATATACTGGACTGATTTCCACATAGACTGTGCATATTATGTACTGTAAGAGTGAGTAAAGCTACTGTATCACACAGAACTATATACGCTACATTACTGCTGCAGTTACTGCAGATACTCCGCAGAAGTCATTAACCACAAGCAGATGTTAAAGAAGCACCATAGATAGCATGATGTACATGTTACCCGTATAGTCTGCTCATATATGTTACTTTACATGAAGATGGAAACAAACAATTACATACAATACACTACAGTACTGTATTGTGTGAGTCAACACTGCCAATGCTTTCAGGCTGGTCTCTGTTTAACCGTGTGATCCCCGTGCCTAAAGACTGTATAATTGCCGGCTGCTGTTTCTATTAGAGAGGCCTCCCATGGCCCCAGGACAAGAAGAGGCTATTTGGACCTCCTAACTGAATGGAGAACATCCTGACACACAGCTTACGTTCAACAAATAATAGTGTTGTGTCTGCAATACAAAACACAGGTCTCCTCCAATAGAAACAGAAATGAACCAGTGTAACTTGGCTTGGACCTAAATCAGACTGTCTAACCAATAGACAGTATGCCCATGGAACAGCATTTCTATTCAATAAACACATAATACAGTTTTGTTTTCTGTGTTGCGAGGTCATGTTGCAGGACACCTACATGGCGAATAGGATAAAGTTGTCTTTATATTTAAAAAAAAACACAAAAAAAACAATTCTGATGGCTTTGATGGGACTCTGTTATTAAGCACCATTAATTACAGTATGGACTCTCGCCCCTGCCCCAGACCCCTGGTTCACCCTGCCCCCAGTCTGGACCCTCGCCCCTGCCCCAGACCCCTGGTTCACCCTGCCCCCAGTCTGGACCCCTGCCCCTGCCCCAGACCCCTGGTTCACCCTGCCCCCAGTCTGGACCCCTGCCCTAGACCCCTGGACCCTCGCCCCTGCCCCAGACCCCTGGTTCACCCTGCTCCCAGTCTGGACCCTCGCCCCTGCCCCAGACCCCTGGACCCTCGCCCCTGCCCCAGACCCCTGGTTCACCCTGCCCCAGACCCCTGGACCCCTGCCCCAGACCCCTGGACCCTCGCCCCTGCCCCAGACCCCTGGTTCACCCTGCTCCCAGTCTGGACCCTCGCCCCTGCCCCAGACCCCTGGACCCTCGCCCCTGCCCCAGACCCCTGGACCCTCGTCCCTGCCCCAGACCCCTGGACCCTCGCCCCTGCCCCAGACCCCTGGACCCTCGCCCCTGCCCCAGACCCCTGGTTCACCCTGCCCCAGACCCCTGGACCCTCGCCCCTGCCCCAGACCCCTGGACCCTCGCCCCTGCCCCAGACCCCTGGACCCTCGCCCCTGCCCCAGACCCCTGGACCCTCGCCCCTGCCCTAGACCCCTGGACCCTCGCCCCTGCCCCAGACCCCTGGTTCACCCTGCTTACCACCCACCCTAACCGTGTGGCACTGCTTGCTAACAGTATAGCAGACAAACTAAATGTATTTATGGCATTTTTGCCGTGACTTTATGATTAAGCACATGATATAACATTAGGAAACACAAAATGTTGATTACAAAGGGCCATGAAAGAAAGAGAAAGTCATGATCATGACGTATGTTCATATGGGGTTTTCTATTATCAAGCATTACAACACTGGATTATTGTTTTGTTATGATTCAATCTCAGAGGAGACTGCTGCACAGTTCTTTGGCCTCTGTAAGAACAGTTTTGCCATTCAACCTTGGAGTTTGTGTTTTGGTTTGTTTGGACTAGGGAGGATCAGATAGTCTCTGCAGGGAGACACAACTCTTTCCGCATCTGCAACCTCAAGAGAAAGTCTGGTGCCACTTACTCCTGCGCTAAAGCTCCTGAACCTCCCCAACCATACTCATGAGTATACTTCAATTATAATCATTTTGCTCTTGAAATTATAATTTATAACCCAATTCCCAAGTCTCAACTCAAAAACCTGAAAACTACATTTGATTGGCTGGAGGTAGAGGCATCTATTGTTCAACCCATTCTTTTATCAGGACTATTCTTCACAGAATTACAAATCAATAAGATTCCCCCTTTCCCCCAAATTACTCACTACAAGAGCAGCAACTGTGTCTTAATGTTTTCCAGATGGTGAAACCAGCAGTGCTCTGTTCCAGTACCTTGCTCCTGTAGCATTTCTATTGTTCCAAGTGTGCCAATATTGGAGATTTGTAAACGCCACTCTTGGTCCGGTCTCAGTCATGTCTCATAGGGAATATTGATTCTATCCATGTTGAAAACATTGTGCAATTATATGTGTAATGGGGTGTTTTTTGTTAATGTTTTTCTCAGATTCATAGTATTACTAGCCTGGATTTGTCTTATCTTTGAGGAGCAATTCCAACTGCAATAGCTGACTTCCAAAGCAGGAAGCAAGGTTCTCCATATAATCATTACTTCAGCTTGGGTAAACAAAATACAGTACTAAAATCAAAAGGTTGTCTAGAAAATGTCTAGACATATAAAATACGTTACTTGGGAAGGAAAGACATCTTGCTCAAATTCTTCACTAAACTTTCTCCATTCCTATACTGTTATAGTAGCTCAGTACCTTGTGCATAAAGTAGCTCGTCTCCTACCTTCAAAAGACACATTCCTCCTTAGAACCCCTACGACATTTTGTTAAAGGAGAATTCCATTGTTCCCATCAACAATCTAACATTCTTATTCACACGCAAACATCCAGATTATGCAAATACAGTCTCTCCAGCTACTGTATGAACGAATCGCATATTCTCCTTTTAAATTAGCCCGCAAGTCTACCACATCTACCATCTTCAAAATACTGAGGTAACAGCTTTTTGGTCTAGAGGGTAGACTTGTGTTGCTCTCTGCTGAGCTGTAATCGAGTCCACTGATGCTGATTGAACTAGATGCTTTGGCACAGGGCACACAGTGTCGAACGCACATCTTACTCACAGCGTTATCACACTAAGAGCCGCCGCTGTGCCTCAGTCGATTGAATTCTACTTACCCCTCCCTGATAGGCTCCGGCAGTTTTAATTGAGTTGTTTAGTATCCACAAAATGGCAATTTAATCCTGGCACTTTGTGTCAAAGGCTGTAAATGGGGGAGATTGACTTTAACCCAGACATAGAGATCAGAGTATCTCAGCTATGGATTAATTAGATAGGCTGATCTCCTCATAGATCGGGCGGCCGGTGGAATTAGCATTTTCATTTGAAGAAGTAATTGAAATATGCAGGTTTTAAACAAACAGAGAGTTCTTCTAAAAACAAAATAGATCTTTGTTATCTAAAGTAGACTCGCTTAATGACTGAATAAAATATTGGATGGTTAATTTGACGCAGAGTAATCTTTCCACAGCAGTCTGGCTCTCCCTGACCGAATCGTCCAGTTGTTTATTGTTCCTGTGCCGGGTGTCTTAATGTAGTAGGCTGTCCAAACAAGCAAGGGTTGATCTGGCTGTGATCCCAGCGCATTGCCACCCTCTCTCTCACCTCAGAGCCTGCATTGGCAGGGTCTCCGGTTTGCTTAAACACACACCACCACCATGGGCCTGCTTACGACACATCATCTGAGAATGGATGGCAGGCAGGGGTCAGCACATCATCACCTTGATGACTATGGAGGACGACCCTGGGGTTTAACAGGGAGGGCTGCCAACAGTGATAACCACCCCTCCTCTAGGGGCCCATTAGTTCTCGGCTCAAGGCTGTTGCTGACAGCACAGATGGAGGCACGAGAGAACAGGGCACTGCTTCCATCAATTTATTCATCTGTTAGTCTCCATGTTGGTCATTTGGAAGGGGAACACTGTTTGGCCTGGAAATGTTCTGTATGAACCTCTCATACTGTAGTTCCCTTTCATCACATACACATGTAGAGGGGAAGTGAATACCGGGGGTGGAGGGGCGCTTTTGTGTTTTTGGAGGGAGTTCGCTTGATGGCCACTAGTGGATGAGATCCACTATCAACATGTAAGACCAGCTCTTGAGTTCTAGGAGCTAATTAGTCAGTGTGCTGTGACAGGTTGAGGGATGGTGTCATTTCCTCGTTTCTTCATCACTCACTCCTGGCAGCATCACCCCTCTCATTCATGACCCCCCCTCCCCACCCATATTAGTGCCGGACGGAAACTGTCACAAATGTCCCAAATGGCAGCATGAGGATACATCCGAAATATCCGCCTCCTCTTATCTGACCTTCCAGATCATCCTATGCCTTGGCCATACTAAGCACTAAAGTAGCTGTTCACCATGTTCAAACACTTTCAAAGTTCAACTGAAGTCCATGATTTTTTTCTGCGGGCCTCAGTTTCTGCTATGGGAATGCCAATTGAAACAGGCCCCTTGATCTTATTTTAGCACCAGTTGGCTCCACGCATAATCTCACTGTGTGTTCTGGGGATGTCCCGTCTGACTATCGCACAGCCTTGTGGGTACTCTTCTCTGAGGGAATGAGAAGGCCTAGTCCCTTTAACAGATGGGATGCCCTGTCAGGAATAGCGTGACACCACACCCATAACCAGCCACACTCCCTCCAATTCATGGTTGCTTTTCCCATTCACCAGAGTAGCATACGTCAGTCATTTGCATGTGTCTGTGTATGCTTTAATTTAGATAATCTGAAGATGGGTTGAATTGGAATCTCCCTGTTAACATAAAACATGAGTTAATATTTCAGTTATTTAGGGCCTACTGACAATTCTGCATAATTTCCAGAAAAAGAAAAAGGAATCCATCTTGCGATAACAGATTATGTTCCTTGTTTATTCAGGCAGTGGATTAGTTGATTGGAATAAACCCCACGACAGCTGTCTTTTTCACAGTTCTCTATTCAGTGTCTGTGTGATGCCGACCAAACCTAGGCAGCCAAATGTTCTGGAGACCCGAAAGCACAGACAACCAAGACAAGGTTTAAAAGGTTTATTAAATAAAAGGGACCCAACTGATCCTATTCTAAGTGGCGTGTCTGGGTGTATAGTAGTTCAGGAGGTAAAGTTATGCACATCCAAAGGCGCTGGTGCCGGACCAAAAAAATCGAGTAAGCCAACCTCGAAAAAAGGAAGGAATGTCCGCACACAGCTGCTGCTCCACTGTGATATTTTATTGTGCTCGGTACAACGGGGATTATGTGAAAAATCGTTACGTGACGGATAAAAGCAGGAAATTTGGTACAGATGTCCCTAAGACATCCTAGATGGGGTGCCCAAAAGAATCTCAAATGGGAAGTGAATTATTAACAAAATTCAAAATGGCCGCCCAAACTGTTGTCAGTTTACTCAAAAGACGCCTAAATAATCTCATATACGTATACAATTTGATACACATGTCCCTTGGCTGAACCTAAGACATCCTAGAAGGGGTTACCAAAGATACCTTTAACAGGAAGTGAGTTATTGAAGTATTCAAAATGGCAACCTAAACTGTTGGCAATAGACACCTTCACCTAATGAATCTCATAAAAGCATAAAATTGGACACGTGTCCCTTAGGTTATCCTTAAACATCCTAGATGGGGTGCCCAAACAAATCTCAAACAGGAAGTGAGTTATTGACAATATTCAAAATGGATGCCTTAACTGTTGACAGGCAACCAAAACACACCTAAAGAATCAAATAAAAGCATAGAATTTGACATGCATGTCCTTTAGGTGATGCTAAGACGCTCTAAAAGGGTTGCAGAAACAAATCTTAAACAGGAAAGAGTTATTGACAATATTCCAAATGGCCGCCGAACTGTTTGTATTTGACCTAAAATACGCCTGTGGGCTGTTGAAGAAATCCCAAATGACTGTCGAAACAGTTGCCAATTGTAGCCTAATATGCTTTTTGGGACCCGCCCCCCCCCCCCTCTGCGGAGGACAACTTTATTTTTAAACCATCAAATCTGAATTTGAGTAGGCAAGTGGTTTCTGTCTTCTTGTTTAACTTTGCACGCATCTATTTTTCACTCATCATATTATTTGTTGGTGTCATTTTAAACATTTTCACCATGATTTAACTGTTGAAAGAAACGTAAAGAAAGAAGTGGTCTGTTGAGGGAATCCCAAATGACTGTCTAAATAGATGCCAATTGTGGCCTACTATGCTTTTTGAGCCTGCCCCCCCCCCCCTTTTTAATCATCCAGTTTATTGAAGTAGGTCTATGGTTTGTCTTTAAAAAGGTTACGTTTGCAAACCTACTTATTTTTCACTCTGCATCTTCTGTTTTTGTTGTTGTTTTTTTGTTTTTGTTTTTTTTCCACACATGATCTTACTTATTTTGAACTCTTTGTCTTTTCATGTACACTTGGGTGATGTCTGCATCCTCTTATTTAGGCTATATTGTAATTTATCTTGTTTATTTTGCACTCTATTTTGTCTTCTCTAAGACTCTATCTGAGTCTTCTTTACATTTACAGTTTTCTTTTTTTTATACTGTACTCTGTACCTTTATATTGCTGTCTTGTCTCATCTTATTTATGTTGTGCTCTGTCTTGTTCATTGCACTGTGTTCTTTACATCTGCACTTTTTCTTCTTGTTTACACTTGTATAGGCTACTCTGTTCCTGTCTGCATCAGCTCATTTATATTGTAGGCTACTCGTCTTGTTTATTTCATGTGCTTTGTCTTCTTTACATCTACACCGTTTTCTTTTTTTATAGCCTGCCTGTGCCTTCATATTGCTGTCTGCATCAACTTATTTATGTCATCTTTTAATATTGCACTCTTTTTTCTTTATATTTACACTGTCTTGTTAATGCTTGCACTATGTATCTTTTTATGTTGCTACATAATCACATGTAGGTCTATATTGTGCTTGGTTTATTTTGCACACTTGGCGCCTATCTTTTTTATTTTGCACTGTGTCTTTACATCTACACTGTCGTCTTGTTTACACTTGTAGGCTACTCTGCATCAATATATTCATGTTGTACACTGTCTTGTTCATTTTGCACTTTCCATTTTCACATTGTATTCTTGTTTATACGTGTACTCTGTATCTTCCTATTTTTCTGCTTCTTGCTTATGTTATTTACTCTTAACCTGGTTTGTTTTGCACTCTTGTGTTTATTTTGTGCTCTGTATCTGTTTATGTTGCACTGCATCCTATTTACATTTAGAGTCTTGTTTTCTTACTGTTTAGTGGTGACTTCCTTGTGCTTATTCACATGTCCCACCACATTGGCATAATGCTGTGCATGGTAACCCAGCATCGCGACATTTGCACTTTCAAGAATAGAAGGAACTCAGCTTTGGAGCCACATTTCAAGAGTTCCCTAAAAACTTGAGCAGCGTCTGGAAAGAGTGTCCATAAAGGTGTCCAGGAATCACCTTCTTTGGTCCATCCCTATTTTTCAGGAGATGGTACTGTATAGACTGAATAGGCTCCAGATATCACAGTTAGAAATGTATTTAATGGGTATGTTTCATGGGTTACTTTGGGTGAATATGTTAATATTAGTCTATTTACTATACGTGGAAGTTATAATCAGCACAATCATTCAAACTGTCAGGATTATATAACCTTTTAGCAATCCTATGTCTTTTCTGGTGGCCATTTGGGATTTTCCACTAAAAACAGCCTTTAGTGGATCAAATGTGTGGGCACCCCATCTGGAATTGTTAGATACATGTTAAAGAGGGTGTATACCAAATGTAGTGCTTCTATCCGCCGTGTAATGATTAGGTCATTTTTTCGGGGATAATCCCCCCTACTAGTAGGAGCGGAGAGATACTGGAGTCAGTAGCCTAGGGTCAGCAGAGGAGATGGACGTTGGGCCGACACAATTAGACAACAGGCACGCTGAATTACAAGTTGGTAGATCAATAGTAATTTAGGACTTTCAGCCGACTATAGACTGACCGACAGTAGTCAACATTTAAGCCCCGAGCGTCTGTCTTCAGCGGCCTTAAGTAGATCAGTGTTGCCCAGGTGCTGATTGGGGTCAGCTGGTCTGACGGTAACAGGCAGCACCTGCTGAAGAGACTGCTCAGCCCGGCGCCATTGCTCTAACATCACTAATACAGGGGTTGTATACAGGGCCGGACTGGGTGAATATTTCATGCACGGGGAGGCAGGCCATTCACCATGGGCCAGGCCAGTTGGTGCGCCAGGCCACCGGGTAGACTCCCGGTGCTCCCGATGGCCAGTCCGCCCCTGGTTGTATATGTATGAATTATTTGTAACTGATAAGGAACCTGTTGTTTATAGTTAGTGCATTTATGAATACATGTATTTATACATGTATTTCTAAAGCATCATACAGTAAAGGATATTATCAGGTTTTTCCATATTTGATACACATCAATTATGGAACACTGTCTGTAAAAGTAATTCATATCCTTTTTGCAATGATTTGTGCAGTGTTTATTTGCGGTGTCAATAATATCAACTGAACTGCCAAAACATGAGTTCAAATATCACGGAAAAGAACTTGAGACAGCTGTTGCTTTGAAAAATGTATCAGCAGCATACAGTATGTGTAACAAATGTCCATATCAGTTTCAATTAGTTAATAGTTTTCACATACAGGTAATGCACAAGTATGAGACTTGGTGCTTGATGGGAGAAATGAACACAAAGCAGCATTTGTCAACATTTCCAAGATGGTGCTAATCCAGTACATGAAATGTAATGGCACTCTCAGCAGCTGCTTCAGCAGATCCGTCCTTTATGAGAGAACTAAGAAAGCTCTGAAGAAGAAGGCTTTAAACATCGTACGACTTGACACTCCAACACATGAACACACACACACACACACACACACACACATGCAGTAGGCTGTCACCATTGAAATGTTCTCTGTTCTCTGCTCTCTCTTTGTAGGTAGTCCATGAGTTCAGATTTAATTCAAATATGGGAAAAATGCTTTTATGGTAGGCAATTTTGTTATGGTAGATGTTTTGAAATACAGCATGAGTATATTCACAATTTTATTGTAGAGAGAGGCTTAATATAAATAGCATGAATGGAACTGCAGATTTACTTTTATTTACAAATCAAGTAAGTTTGATGACTAACCTCTTGAAACTGATAGATCTACAATCTGAACTGAGAAAGGCTCAAACCAGAGCATTCACAGCCATTGTGAATTACCATATGTAAACGATAGCTTCACAACATTTGTCAGGTTTGAAGCATACAAGTGTCCTGATAAAAAAAAGAAGAAGCTCCAAGCTGTTTACATGTCTGGACTAACAGGCGTGAAACACCAGTCTTGTGAGAGGACAGAGAATGAAGAATGGGACGCCATTAATGTCTGAAGTAAGAAGGGAAACTATTGAGCAAATGTATTGCCTAAGGTACCTGCAGTGAACAGGAGGAGCTATCCTCTATCCTGTCGTCAATAAAAAAATTGTGCATCTTTCTATATAGACAGCCATTAAGAGGCATGTATGCATGTATAAACTGACAAAAAAGTGTTGCGTTGAGAACAGAGTAAAAGAGAGAAAGAGCAGACAGACACACACACACACACACACAAACACACACACATACACACTCTCTTAATGCATTCTGACCTTGCAAAGCATTAGGCTTAGGCCTACATTTAGACTGTTGACATCAAGAGACAGACATATTAGAGTCTCGCATTTGCTCTGTTATTGAAAACGGCATCACTCACACAAAACATATATGGGATATATTTGGATGGAAGTTACTCATACTGGAGACAGCATTTTAAGAAGACTTGCAAGCATTGAAATGAACCATTTGCTCATGATATTCCTCACGCAACGCCTTCTCCCTGAAATGATTTGAAAGTGCCCGGAGACGAAACGAAGCGCTAGAACACGAGACGGATAATAAGTGCCATGTTCGATATCTGAAGAGGAACCTCTCTTCACACAGCCACAGGCCATACACCGTAATAACCTGGCATACGATCGCTTTACTTAAAAGGAATGGGAGAGCTTTACCCCTCCCTGCCCCAGGGTAGCTGCCCGGGCACAAATACAGAAGTGTCACATTGTTTGATTGACCACAGATATGCTCTTCTCTCCGGCTCCCTCAGACCACACAGTCTTGTTTACTGCATTCCTCTCTCAACCAGACAGGGTTTGATTGACAGGTGTGGCCTGTGACTCACAGGTACACCAGGTCTCAGTCAGTCGTCCGCACAAAGACAGCCTCAGAGAGCAGTAAGGTAAGCCCACAGCTATCTATCTACCCAGGCAGCTGTCCCCCCCCCTCCCCCTCTGCTCTCTCCACAGACTGCTCACCTGGCCAGTCTGCTGACCTGGGGGCTCCCTTGGTCATAGAGGGGGAATGCACACATGCACACACACACACACACACACACACACACACACACACGCTCGCTCACTCACTCACTCACTCACTCACTCACTCACTCACTCACTCACTCACTCACTCACTCACTCACTCAGTGTGAGTCATCATGTATACTACCTTGCATATGCACACTGACATACAGTATGCAGTACACTGGCATGCATATACTGATGTGTGTTAATGCATATGCCATGCAGTCATGCATACTCTGTGACACACATGCGCTAGACTGACTGCAGGTCAGGAACATTGAGTCAGCGCAACTCGACTTAAATCCCATCTCTCAACACAACCCCCTCATCAACACAACCCATGCAGGTGACTTGTCTCCGTAAGTCATCCATCAAAGCTCTGACACATTCTCCAGTCTGAGGACCCCCATAGTACCCTCAGGGGGGCTGGGATAACGCTTTCCCACTATAAAGAGGTCTCTATTCCGTAACGCTTGATCATGTTGTGTGTAAACACTGAGAAAGCCTCTCTTTTAATAAGTAAGGAAGCCTGATTTGCTTTGCTGACAGTTGGCTTCATAGACCTAATTGTGACTCATTTTGTAGAGCCAAAATGAATATGTTGGCTCTTGGCCCGAATATGCCCACTAACCACTATACACAATTATGAACTGAGTGCTCTAATGGAGAAATTACTGAATACTACGTCTGTTCTTCTGAATAACACAGGGTGCTGAGTGAATGAAACCTCTGGATTACTTGATTGTCAACACAAGTCATTCAGTAGAGGTATCTGTTGTACATTCATGTAGGGTTTGGCTAAGGTGCTGGAGGTCAAAAACACAGCAATATCGGTCCACCAACGTGATTTTTTTTGCTTTTCTTACACTACTTGCCAGGAGACTTATTCTATTTAACTGGAAGAATGCCTCCCCCCCCTACACATACGAGTTGGCTAGCAGACGTCCTTAAATTCATGAAATTAGAGAAAATGAGGCATACTTTGCGTGGCTCCATCCACAAATTTTATTGTGTCTGGCAACCTTTCCCAGCCCCTCTGCCCCCCCCTCCCACCCGATCTAGATCAAAGCGACCCACCCACTTCATATCAATACCCAAAGAACCATCCATCCATCCATCTTCATCCGCTTATCTGGGGTCGGGTCGCGGAGGCAGCAGCTCCAGCAGGGGGCCCCAGACATCCCTTTCCCTAGCAGCATCAACCAGCTCTGCCTGGGGAATCTATAGCCGCTCACAGGCCAGTGCGGAGATGTAGTCCCGCCACCTAGTCCTGGGTCTACCCCGCGGCCTCCTCCCAGCCGGACACGCCTGGAACACCTCCCTAGGGAGGCGCCCAGGAGGCATCCTCACTAGATGCCCGAACCACCTCAACTGGCTCCTTTCGACGCAAAGGAGCAGCGGCTCTACTCCGAGTCTCTCCCGGATGACTGAACTTCTCACCCGATCTCTCAGGGAGACCCCAGCCACCCTCCGGAGAAAACTCATTTCGGCTGCTTGTATCCGTGATCTCGTTCTTTCGGTCATGACCCATCCTTCATGACCATAGGTGAGGGTGGGGACGAAGATAGACCGGTAGATCGAGAGCTTTGCCTTTTGGCTCAGCTCTCTTTTCGTCACAACAGTGCGGTAAAGCGACTGCAGAACCGCACAAGCTGCTCCGATTCTCCGGCCAAACTCCCTCTCCATGGTTCCCTCACTCGTGAACAAGACCCCCAGATACTTGAACTCCTTCACTTGGGGTAAGGACTCATTTCCTACTCGGAGCGGACAGGCCACCGGTTTCCTGCTGAGAACCATGGCCTTAGATTTAGAAGTGCTTACTCTCATCCCAGCCGCTTCCCACTCAGTTGCGAACCTATCCAGAGAGTGCTGGAGGTCGCAGGCAGATGATGCCATCAGGACCACATCATCTGCAAAAAGCAGCGACGTGATCCCCAGCTCACCGAACTGCAAACCCACCTCCCCACGGCTACGCCTCGATATCCTGTCCATGAAAATCACAAACAGGATTGGTGACAAAGCACAGCCCTGGCGGAGGCCAACCCCCACCAGAAAGGAAGACGACTTACTGCCGAGGACCCGGACACAGCTCTCGCTCTGGGTGTACAGGGATTGGATGGCCCTAAGTAGGGACGCCCTTACCCCATACTCCCGCATAACCCTCCACAAGACCTCTCGAGGGACCCGGTCGTAAGCCTTCTCCAAGTCCACAAAACACATGTAGACAGGTTGGGCAAACTCCCAAGCCCCCTCCAAGATCCTTGCGAGAGTGAAGAGCTGGTCGGTAGTTCCACGACCAGGACGAAATCCGCATTGTTCCTCTTCGATCTGAGGTTCGACTATCGGCCAAAGAACCAACCAATCTTTTTGTTTTATCTATATTGTGTGTTTTTGTTTTGTCTGTTTGTTGTGTTTCTGTGTTTGTTCTAGTCAATCTGTTTCCATGGGCTATATGATTTACAAAGACCTGCTACTGTCTATTAGTGACAACATAATCTTGTTCTTGTTGAGCTGTCAACCTTCTATTTCCATGTCACTGCCCAATGTCATGTTTGTTGTCGCGTTTTTTTGGTTTGTTTAAGGAAAAATCAAATAAATATATCATAAACAAAATAATAATAATAATAATAATAATAATATTTGTGAAAACATCCACTTTAAACATCTGCAATTTGCATTGACTTAAGTGTACAGATGTTTTCTGTACAGTATTTTATAAATCTACACAGAATTAAAGTATTACATTATTAAGCTTACATTACACATTATGCATTATGCAGATAGTTATTCTAACCTCTTAGGTTTCATACAAGTGTTGCTGGACATTGGAATACTAACAGAGAACATGACAATTACATGGATATTATATGTAGCCTGGATGATGTTAATGCAGCTTCAATTAACATAAAACTCCCTTGGCTCACATTAACAGCGCCATGCAAGCAGAACTGCTCTCATCCAAAGTGTGCATCCTCAGGCCAAGGAGATTGCTTGAGTCACAGATCATTTGCTAGTTGACAACATAGAGTCCATCATAACAAGTTTGATAAATGGCCCTGTGTGTGTATATGAAGAAACAAGGGATCTCATGCTCAGTCTGTCTCAAATCAAAAAAAAAAAAGATGAACATCCCATTTCCTAGAATGGAAATGGGATAGAAGTCATATTCGTATTAACAAGGGATGTCTACTGCACACACATAGCCGCAACACAGTTTATGTGCTTCATGATAAGTGCATTGATCAGTCTTTTTTTTTTTGTAAGTGCTATAGATGTTGTGCTTACATGTATGTTTATGTAGATGAATCCTAAAAATAAAATCAAAACTCTAACAAGGCTTGTGAGCCAATAGTATGATTCCTGATCACACCTGCCTCCCGACATACAGTACCATGTGTTACCAACATAATAGTTGTAGTACTACACAAGCCTTGTTCTCCGGTTGTCTCAGACGGAGAAAACAAAGCTTTCACTTCAGACCTGTCAAAATTGTAAAAATTCTAAATTCATAATTCTTTATTATTATTATTTTTTTTAAAAATGTTTTGGGGGGGGTGTAGTTTTATTCCCCACCTTTCTAAAAGCTCTGTGGATATTTTTTCATTTGTATTTTATTTTTTATGCTTAGTCTACATAGACATTTTGACTATTGCACCTTGCACAGCACCTAGCTTGGGAGGTAGAGCGGCCGACTGGGGACTGAAAAGTCCCCGGTTCGATCCCAGCTCCTGGCAGTGTGCCGAAGTGTCCTTGAGCAAGACACTGAACCCCAAAATCACTCATTTGCGGCACAGTGGCACAGTGGCACAGTACTTAACACTGTTGCCTCACAGAAAGAAGGCCTCCTGGGCCTTTCTGTGCAGAGTTTGCATGTTCTCCCCATGAACTCCCCATGTTCGCAAGGGTTTCCTCCCAAAGAACTCAATACGAAAAACATGCAGAAGAACAGATGCTCTTCTGTCCTGTCCCTGACCAGGACATGGATTGAACACTTGGACTTGGTCCCCGGGCAACTCTGACGAGGCTGCCCACTGCTCACTGCTCGTGGCTGCCCCTGGAGCAGGACAACTTGGATGGGAAAAATGCAGTGAACGGCGACCGCATGTGTGTGTGTGGTTGTTGCCGCTCATTCACATGTGTGTATTTGTGTGTATCACTGCTGTGTGGCAAATAAAAGACCCTAGAGATCCTGAATTTAAGATGGCCCTGAGAAGTATTACATCCTGTATATGCATACTTTACTGGATATTTTTGAGAGCACATACAATAAGACAAAAGATGCAATACCAACAGTAAATGTTATTACAGCTACATAAATCACCCCCCCCCCCCCCCCCCAACCAATAAAAGACGCTTGGTACAGGATGGTCTTGCATTGCTGAGGTGAGAAGATATCAGATAGAGCACAGCTGGCTTCTGTGTTGTTAGAAAGTGATGGATGAGACATGAGATACACACTCTAGGGGAGAGCTGGATCAAAGGGTTACTCTAGGAGCTATACATCCAAGGGACACGATCTCACTGAGGGTTTTATGTATGCACTGTGACACTTAATTCCATTTTGTTCCATATCTTGGAGGAATGTGTGAGATAAAACAGTTTTGTGGTACAGCACATGATATCCATTTACTTTATGAAGAGAACACTACAGCACGTTTAATACCTGCAAATAAATATATGCCATTCATTCATGGCTCGGTTATTTTATAAATTGTCGTTTTGTATCTCAAATTAAATCAGCTGTCAGCCTCAATGAGTAATACCCCCATATTCATGTATATTCATGTATATGTTTAAACTCATCTAGTCATTTTGTAAAGAATAGAATAGAATACACCCCAGTATTGCAACTCCATAGTTCTTGGCAACCATAGAGACTGGTTTTGTGAACATTAAAATCCCATGTTTGGCCTGTCGAGAGGTTTGTCACATGCCGACAAACATAAACTGAAGGTACAGAACAGGGAAGTCTTACAAAGTCGTCCATTCTTACCCCCAACCCCACTGACTCCTGGGTAGTGTGTATTTAATTAAAGTCGTGACCAGGAACATATAAGAGACTTCAAATGCCAGATTCTGTCATCCAAAGTGGAAATCCTACTCTCACCAGCAGGCTGGACAGATTACCAAGAGGTCGGAAATTACACAACATCTCCCAACCTCAATGGAACTCTGTATAAACTTGCCAAAATGTAGAACACACTTCCTGAATACTTGGTAAAAGAAGCTTTCGTCCAGATATTGTTATTGGCTAATCCATACACCCATGCATACATGTAATATTTATTTAGCTCCGTACAAGCATGGTAAATTTGATCATAAATTTGATTCATTGGTTTTATCCTAATGGCACATAAAAAAAGAAAGTCTAAGAGACTGAATGTCAAGCTTGAAAAAAATGCACAGTAACCTCAGGCACATTGGTAGCAGTACATTTGATACCTGTGAAACTTCAAAAATGCTTACGTGGTTCTACTTTACTTAATGGAGTGTCTCAGGGGTATATCGTTAGAGCAGCACTGTATCTCATCCCACCACTGTTCAGGATATGTGATCATGAATCTGGAGGCACAGACCAACGGGACATTTCTGTGGGATCCACAGTATGCAATTGCCTACCTTCAGCTTTTCCATGGATATTATTAAAGATAAATGATAAGAAAATGCAGTTCCGCTAAAATATGCATGTTACGATTGTAAGGGAATTTCAAGTGAATCAAATTACAAAATGCAATTTAATTCTAAATTAGGTACATCTTGTGTACCAATTTCCATCACTCACAACATTTTCACAGGGTGCAAACAAATCATACAATTGGTTGATATGGAGATAATTAACATGGGGCTTTATTAATAGGATCATGTCTGGCAGAGATCTAAACATTCCAGTGTTAGATTTGTTAACTGAAATGTCTGTCATGTACTTCACATATTCTGCAATGACACTATGATTGACATACAGGTACTTGCTCACATTTAGCCATACGAAGATGTAACCTAACCCTAACCTCCTTGACTACACACACAATAGTGACTCACCATTCCAGACCCAAGGTACCCTAAAGATTTGCATGTCATACACCAACATCATTAAAACCCCTAAGTGCACCCAACATGGAGGACAACTAGTCCATTGCAGATCCATCACATTATATTTTAATGTTTGGGAATAGTGCTGGTTCCTGACTGCAAAGGTTTGCATTCACACAAAGTTAAAGCACTGACATGCTGTGCCTCAAAACCACATGGAGTGCAACCAGAAAATTGGATTTACATCCATTCTCTTGCAATGCCCTAACATCTGCAGCATCTGATTCAATTTGCAGATAACCGTCTACTCACAAAGGAACTGACATGAAAAACAGCTTTATTGTCATCACAAATTGATTAAGAGTTCCTGAAAGACACGCTCGCCTCTCTCTAATCAAATACCTGTTAAAGTAGACATAAAGTAAACATATTCTAATGGTAACAATGTGCACGGCTTGTTGTATTTAAACAAGGGGACAATTTGCCCTGTTCATTAAACCCCACCTTCAGACTGATCACAGCCACAAACTAACAATAAAAGCAGGAATTTCTGCTTGTCTGTATGTCTGTCTGTATCACAACTATCCTCGAAAACCATCTATGTATGAAGTTAATATTCGGCAGACCATATTGCTCAGTCAGGGCCCGAGGAAGTGAAGTGTCGAGTGTGAAGTTGTTTGGATGAGCGGTTCTCCAGAAAGTTGCAATGAATCGGTTCTGAACGGCACCAGTCCATATGGGCACCAGGAACCAGTGCAGCCAGTTCCAAACACACGTTTAGCCAACCATACTGTATGTGCTGAACTGAGTCATATTAGCGAGCAACAAGGGTGGACATTGTGGTTAAATAAACATGATAATTAGGAACAAACAGAAAAGGCCAGGAGAAGACAGGTAAATGGCTAGCTAAGTCTCCATACTGTTTTTATATAAAGTGTGAAACAGAATTCACAACGTAGGACGTAGGGCTATGACATTAGCTAGCGATATAGAATGAGGTAGCTATAGCCATGTCTGGTGTAGGCGACTAGCTCGCTAGTCTGCCACTAGGCTACTAGCTAGCTAGGCACTATACTAGGAAGAGTGGTTTGGCCAGCTAGGGCTCCCTTCTCCTGGCTACTTGGTGATACCAATAGTAAGCTATTACATTTATTTGCACATGAAACATCTGCCAACAGGACAACACAGCTGGCAGAAGTAGCATCAGAGCAGAGCAGCAGCTCAGACTACCACACTGGATGGGAGTAACATTAATGTTAGCATTTTGCTAGACAGCTAAAGTTAGCAAATTTAGGCTAAAAGAGGGAAAATAAGAGGGGATTCAATCTTTCCTCTGCCTGTATATTATTATTTTTTTTATTTTTTTGTGTGTTTTTTTTTTGCAGAAGCTCCCTTCAGGTCTAAGGTTTGAAAGGGGTCTGTATTTTCTACCCTCAACATGTGTGTATTATCTACCCTCAACATGTGTGTATTATCTACCCTCAACATGTGTGTATTATCTACCCTCAACATGTGTGTATTATCTACTCTCAACATGTGTGTATTATCTACCCACAACATGTGTGTATTATCTACCCTCAACATGTGTGTATTATCTACCCTCAACATGTGTGTATTATCTACTCTCAACATGTGTGTATTATCTACCCTCAACATGTGTGTATTATCTACCCTCAACATGTGTGTATTATCTACCCTCAACATGTGTGTATTATCTACCCTCAACATGTGTGTATTATCTACCCTCAACATGTGTGTATTATCTACCCTCAACATGTGTGTATTATCTACCCTCAACATGTGTGTATTATCTACCCTCAACATGTGTGTGAACTGGATAGGCGGCTAATGACCAGAAACACACTCGACTTGCAGCAGTTTGTCACTGTCCTCCTCCTCATTTCAAAGAGCTTTGGTTTGGGTTTCAGATTATTTTCAAAAGGATAAAAGAATGCAATCTATATAATCTTCATGAAGTGAACAATTTGAAATGCATGTAATCTGAGCCATAAATTACCTCTCTGTGCAGGGTATACCACAAATGGAATAGGTCTCAGCACTCAAATGTTCAAAAACAACGTTCTTTCTCATTATGATCCAACAGCGATATCTGCTGGTCATGTACTGTAACAACACTTTAATGGGGCCCTGGGGAGATTCACATACCAATGCAGAGATATAGCCTACAGTAAAAAAAGTTAGACACATTTTTACCTCAGAGAGAGCTCATGTACATACTAAATAGTAAAGAACTTCTTAGACTCTAAAGTTTCCTTCGGATCACTGGTCAGTTTAAGTCCAGAACCAAAAACATGGCCTTTGTAGGACTGCACACAAACCAGTTGAATCAGCAAGCCCTTGCACAAATGATCTCTTATTCCTGCGTTCCATGTAGCCTACTGCATTCTACAGTTTACTGATGGATGTTTATATCTTGGTGCTGAGCCTGCTGAGCACAACTGGACAGGAGAGATGGAAACTCCTCACTTCCAGGAAAACGAGTGCACAGTGTGAAAACAGGGGGCCCTCACATCGGACTCAGGAGGCCAGGGGAAATCCCACAGAGCACCAGGACGACAATTTAAAACCTGGAGGCATGTTAAACAAATACAGACACGCAATAGATCGACTGTCAGCATTAATACATTGGCCATTTAAACACTCCTTATTGGAAAAGTGGGTCTGTTGTTTTTCTGGCTCCAACTTCCTGAGCGTTCAATAGCCTTTTTGTAACACACTTCAAAAAGCCAATTAAAAAGAATGTGGCTTGAACTCATTCAGCCCCCTCGCCCCCAAAACTCAAATCAATGATTCTACTGTAACAGCACAGATTTACATGTCAACATTGTTATTCTTTTGCCGTGGTAGGTGGAGGTGTGAGAAAAAAACACGTCCCAACTCTTGGAAATAAAAAGAAGAATATCTGTGTGTGTGTATTTTGAACCCGGCTGTTCCTCCTCCAGTTGGGCCTTGCTTTCCATTTTCATTTTGTCACTAAAATGTTTAAATCAGGGGCTTGCATGTCTGCTGTGGATTACTCCTTCATCCTCTCATTGACTACTGTATTTATATATCTTTATTGCCATACTTTGGTTTTATTGTATGTTGACAGATTTTATGAGAGTGGCTATGTAGAGTTGTGCACTGTTGTGCAATATATAAAAAGGAAACAGGCTATCCTAGGCCATGAGGGTCTAATGTAATCAGTTTTTTTTTTTTTTTTTTTTAATGAGACATCTGTTTTGCATAGTCTGCAAGTGTAGCTTTTAATTATGATGATCTGGCCGATGCCAATAACAACATAACTGTTTTGCTGTTATCTTTCCCTGCTGATGCTCATGAAAAGTATAGGGTAATTGTGCAATTGGAGATTTCAAAGTCATGGAAATAAGTGAATGAACATAAAAAAGAGGCGATGCAAGGGTCAACTACAACACACAGATGTGTCAGAACACTGGTTATACTCTGATGTCGGACATGACTAAATCAATCCATGTAGGAATGAGCTCAAATACAATAATAAGATCATTCTCATCCTAAAAGCATCCTGCTAGCGTCAGGCTGTAGCTGGTGTAATCAGGTTAAGCTGCTGGCAGGGCGGGAAGACGGCGTGGGAAGCGTATCTACTCTGATACATGGCCTGCAACTGGTACATTGAATTGAATGGGTGCCTGCATCAGCTATCAGTCTGTGCAGTCATCGCCAAGCCTAGTTTATAATTCACTTAAGGTTGTTGAGCATTTTTGTGCTCATGCATGTCTCATCAGTCACTGTGTAAAATGTCAAACATGAACATTGACAGATGTCTATAGCCTAAAATGTATTCTAGTGGTGGTAATTCTTAGAGACACATTTCCAAGGTGCAGGTCAAGAATGATGTCTGAAAAGGGGGAGGGAAGCACTTTCAAATAACTTTGAAGTATCGGCCTTATTGTGTAGAGCAGTTTACCAAAGACTGGCACCTTCCCATAGAAATCCCAAGTATAATTCAACAGGCCCTTATAGACACTGCCCCAACAATGACCAACAAACATCAAACATCTCTTGTTGGCTGTTGGGTTTAGAATGTTTGGGAAAATAACTTTTCCAAATTGTTATGGAAATGGAGGACGCTGCAGTTTGCTGGAAAATCAAACATACCACAAACCCAACAAACACCAGTGAGTTAAATTCGGGAACAAAAAGCGATTCCAACAAACGCCAACCAACACCAATGGGCATAGCACCCTAACACAACAATGACTGTTTGTGGTTTGTTGACCATTGTGTGAATTGGGGTAGTGTGAATTGTCTTTAAATGGGTTGTTTGGAATTTTGGACGTCTTTTTTACATCTTAAGCATTATGTTTTTTACCGATGATGGCCAGGTGGGAGGACAAGGATAACTGGAGACAGAGATGGGAGGCCCGTCTGTGGACGACCCGATGAGGAGGATTTGGGCGTACACACCTTGCTAATACTAGCCCAATGCAATGGTACCAGCTAGCATCCACTACCAATCTCACTAAAACACTCCACAGTGCATCCAAAGCAAATACAATATGAGGACAGTCTGTCTGGGTTAATTAATACCACCATTTTTTAAAATCAAACTATTGTTGAATCCTTTACTTTGTAGGGAGCTATTTTCTCTGTGGAAGTATGGCGGTGGAGTGATACTTCATCTTCCCTATGAATGTAGTGCCAGTGTTTACATTAGGTAAGGTGAAGTATGCCCTATATGGGAACACTGTGCTGTGTTAAAGTGAGTTTGGTAGTGGATACTAGCCGGTACCATTGCATTACGCTAGTAAGATGCATATTCCCTAACGAAGGACAGCATGGAAGCAGCTGAAAATGATCCCAGTCAATCAATAACAGAATTTGCTCTATATCGAAAATTCCGAACTATCCCTTTAAGAGATCAATATTGAAATTCCACTGTAGAAATAGGTTGTGAACAATGGACCATTAATCAAGTATATTTATTTGTCAGATACAGGTACCATGTACAATTATATGGTTAACAATGAAATACAATGAAAGTCGTTGCAATGGTTGAATCACAGATCAGTTTGGGCAATTTGGCTAGTTTAAAAGAGTCTTTGAAAATACTTATTTCCTTTTATTGGTATGGTGTTAGCTGCAAGTCATTACCTCCATAACCCACATGGTCCATTGTGTGTAGGCTATACATTGTATTTTATTTGTATTGTATTTTGCACTTGCCTGTTTTGTTAATATGTTAATTGTTATGCATCATTAGACCAAAGCAAATTCCTTGTATGTGGAAACCTACTTGGCAATAAACCTAGTTCTGATTCTTTATCTTCTGATAAAGTGAGTAAGTGGAAACATACAGAGCAGGATTGTACCTATTATTGCATGACACTAGATGGCGCTACTTACCTGTGTTAACACTCATCATTTCAGAAAAGGGACAATATAAGATATTGACACATCCAAAATGCAAAATAGTATTTAAGGATGATGACATTACAAATAAAGATTAATATAAACCTCTCCAAGTAAATTTACCTTCTATAAATGCTGTTTGCTTTACAGTGGTAACTTTTGATTGTGTGAGAATATTTTAATTCATCAGAATAGTCTTTATTTTTCAACCTGGCCTAAGGACATTTATTCAGAATCTACATTTAATGATGTATTCAACATAAACAAAATTAGGCCTATACCTAATGTTGCATTGAGATAATGTCACATTTTGAAATGAGTGACTTGATTTGCATGACAATGCTTCGGACGTCACCTTTTAAATATTTAATTTACATATAGCTTAATCATCCTTCTGCATCAATGTAATATTATGGAAACATTGGTGAAGACAGTATAAAGTAACTGTACCCCATTACCTGTCCCTGGTGCCATAAGGACTGCTATTTTATTTGATTGACATTTTACTTCCCAAGCCACAGCCCGGGATGGGATTTACAATAGAGAGGAAAGGCGGGGAGGGCTTTAGGAGTACCGTTATCCAATAGGATGATAGGTGGGAGGGACTGTGCCTAACTCCAGCTTTGTTCTAAGTTACTGGGAACCCTAAGAATAATATGACTGAATCTCCAGCACCGTTATTCCGCGGGACATTGCATTGGTTCAGCTGAGAATAGCCCTGCTGCTGTGCCGTTTACTCAAAACGATATTTCTGAATTACTTTAAACTTTGGGATGAACTTTTAACAAGTGAGAGGAACTACCTTCATTTATTGCTCACGTTATATAGTGATATGCCATATGAACTCTATCTTGAAGCATGAGTAGCTGCTCCCTGATGATGAGTTCGACCACAGAGGAGTTGAGGTGAAACTTCATTGACAAGGTGGGACATCCGATCATCATCCTGGGATCATTCTGCATTCAAAGGATTATTGAACACATTGAAATATTTTTAAAAGGGGCAGGATAACACTTTTGGAGTACTTTTGGTCACTGGAACAGTGGAGATATCCTCTTCATTGCTGAACACCTCACCGTGAGTCATTCAGTTTGGAAATACGATGCTTTAGTGTTCGTCAAACTCCAATAAAGTTGATGCATTTTAGGCATGGACTTTGTCTAATAAAGGTGGACTGGGATTTTGACCATGGCGTTCACAGGTAGAGGCCGGTTTCATTTGATTTTATTAATGTTATGGACTCTATCGCAGTATTCTGCATCAAGCCAAGTTCGTCAAGAGTTCCAGGTATTGGAGGAGCAGCCAATTGGTACCTATGTGGGGACAATAGAGACCAGACCCAGCTTCACCTACCGCTTCAGCGAAAACCACCAACTTTTTGCAATTAACGGGAGTACGGGAGTCATTTATACCTCCTCGGTGATTGACAGAGAGGTTTTGCAAAGCAATATCATCAACGTTGTGGTTCTATCCAGTCAACCTACCTATCCAACTGAAGTTAGGATTGTTGTTCTGGATATAAATGATAATTCTCCAGTATTCCCCGACGCGTCTATCGTAGTTTCCTTTAAGGAGGATGCCAGCAGTGGTCGGCAGGTTATTCTGGACACCGCTACAGATTCGGACATAGGCAGTAATGGAGTTGATCACACCACCTACAGAATAGTGAATGGCAACGAGCAGAGGAAATTCCGTTTGGATATTACAGTCAATCCCAGTGGAGAGGGGGCATTCCTGCACCTCGTTTCAACTGGAGGCCTGGACAGAGAAATAACTCCCTTTTACCAGCTCTTGATAGAGGTGGAGGACAAAGGAGACCCCAAAAAGTTTGGCTACCTGCAAGTAAACGTTACGATTCAAGATATAAATGACAATCCCCCTATTTTTGACCATGATCTGTATCAGACCAGTGTTTTTGAGGATGCAGCAGTTGGCTCTAGTGTTCTTCAAATAACAGCATCAGACCAAGATGAAGGGGCCAATGCAGATATCAGATATTTCTTAGATGAGGGAACCCCTTTCCAAATCGACCCTAAATCAGGTACCATCATTATAAAAGAAAGTTTGAATTATGAGAGCAAGAAAGAGTACTCTTTGACTATCCATGCTATGGACAATGGACTACCCTCTTTATCAGGCAGAGCAGAGGCCACAATCAAACTTCTAGATGTGAATGATAACGACCCAGTTGTTAAGTTCAGATATTTCCCCACCACCTCCAAATTTGCATCTGTGGATGAAAATGCCCAGATTGGCACAGTGGTAGCTTTGCTGACAGTCTCTGATTCAGACTCACCTGCAGCCAATGGTAACATATCTGTCTCAATTCTAGGAGGTAATGAGCAGAGACACTTTGAAGTGCACACATCCCCTGTCCCCAATTTAAGCTTGATCAAGGTGGCCAGTGTTTTAGACAGAGAGCGCATCTCCTCATATAACCTGACTGTGTCTGTGTCAGACAATGGCAAGCCAATGGCTAGGTCCTCTTTTGCCAGCCTGGTTATTTTTGTGAATGATATCAATGACCACCCGCCTATATTCCAGGAAACCCTCTACAGAGTCGATATCAGTGAGGACATTCCAAAAGGCAGCTACATTAAAGGGGTCTCAGCAACAGATGGCGACTCCGGGCAGAATGCCAACCTGCGCTACTCCCTGGTGTCTGGAAACAGTTTGGGCTGGTTTGCCATCAGCGAAAACAGTGGTCTGGTTACCAGTGCTGCTTTGCTGGATAGGGAAGTGACATCTGAAATAGTGCTCAACATCAGTGCCAAAGACCAGGGGCTGCAGCCTAAAATCTCCTACACTAAACTGATAGTCAACATCACTGATGTGAATGACCAAGTGCCCACGTTCACGCAGAGCACGCATCACGTTTCCCTCGTGGAGCACTCCCCTGCCGGCACTGAGCTCTTGGTGTTGTCTGCCTTGGACAATGACCTTGGGGCCAACGGAACTGTCCGGTTCTCGTTTGATGCGGAGACACCGACCGGTGTGCGGCAACTCTTTCGGTTGGACGCTGCGTCAGGCAGACTGAGTACGGCCACTGAGCTGGACAGGGAGGACCAGGGCTCCTACTTGCTTTACGTCCAGGCCACAGACGCAGGCTTCCCCCCTCTCCACTCCATTGGTAAAGTAAACATCACCCTTAGGGATACAAACGATAACAGGCCAGTGTTCTACCCGGTGCAGTACTTTGCCAATGTGAAAGAGAACGAGCCCTCTGGCTCGTATGTGACCACGGTATCGGCCACAGACCCCGATTTAGGTAGAAATGGCACGGTGAAGTACATCATCACAGCTGGGGACACGTCCAAATTCCACATAAATAGCAACACGGGTAGAATTACCACCCAGGTCCCATTAGACAGAGAGGAGAGGACAGCCTATCAGCTGCAGGTGACAGCGGCAGACGGGGGTGGCCTGCGCTCGCATACCCAGGCCATTGTCACCATTACTGTCATAGACACACAAGACAACCCCCCTACATTTAGTCAGAAAACCTACAGCTTTGTCATGTTTGAGAATGTGGGCATTGGCACAGTCATTGGCACTGTCTCTGCCTCCACTGTCGATCTGAACACAAACATCACATATCTGATCACCTCAGGGGACCAGCGGGGGCTCTTTACTGTCAATGGCGCCACAGGTCAGATCACCGCCTCCAGTCAAATAGACAGAGAGGAGCAGTCTTTCTATCAGCTCAAAGTGATAGCCAGAGGAGGGGAAGTCACAGGGGAGACCCTTGTCAACATCACAGTGAAGGATTTAAATGATAATGCGCCCCATTTTATTCACGCTGTCGAGCATGTCAGCGCAGTGGAGAACTGGAGCACAGGGCACCTCATTTTCCAGGCCAAAGCCTCTGACCCAGATGAGGACACCAATGGCATGGTGGTCTACAGCCTCCAACAGAACCCTAAAGGCCTGTTCCACATCCACCCGAAACACGGCCTCATCACACTCACTGGGCCGCTCGAGGTCAGCACTAGCTCCTACCAGGTGGAGGTCCTGGCCGCTGATTTGGGGGTCCCCCAGCGCACCTCCACTCTCATTCTGACAGTCAGCGTGTATGACGTCAACGACAACTCCCCCTTGTTCGATCAACTCTCCTATGAGGTCATCATTTCAGAGTCTGAACCTGTCAACAGTCGATTTTTCAAAGTGGGGGCCACAGACAAAGACTCAGGCCTCAACGGAGAAATTATGTATGACATAGTTGGGGGCAACACAGGTGATGTTTTTGGTGTCTTTCCCGACGGGCAGCTGTACATAAAGGCTGAGCTAGACAGAGAGATCCAGGACAGATATAACCTAGTGCTGTTGGCCACAGACAGGGCAGTGGAGCCGCTAAGCGCCAGAGTCAATGTCAGTGTAATTCTAGACGACGTCAACGACAACCGGCCACTCTTTAACAGCACTAATTATGTATTCCGTTTCGAGGAAGAGCAGAAGAGGGGGTCACTGGTAGGGCGGGTCTTTGCGGAGGATAAGGACTTTGGCCCAAATAGTGAAGTCAGATACACGTTTGAGTCTCCGCAGTCCAACTTTGAGTTGAACGCCATCACAGGGGAGTTAACCAGCACTCTGCAGTTGGACCGTGAGTCGCTCGTGAGACAGAGAGGCGCCGCAGTGTTCGGCTTTACGGTGGTCTCCACAGACCAGGGGCTCCCCAAGCCCCTGAAAGACCAGGCCAAAGTGCAGGTTTACATCCAAGACATCAATGACAACCCACCCAAGTTCACCAGGGACATTTACCAGGCCTCCATCTCCGAGGCAGCCCAGAACATGACTCAGCTGCTGAGAGTGTCTGCCTCTGACGTGGATGAGAACGAAAATGGGCTTGTCCATTACCATGTCACGGAGGGCAACGAGGAGAGCCAGTTCGCCATCGACAGCAGCTCTGGCCAGGTCACGCTGGTGGGGAAGCTGGACTACGAGGCGACCTCCTCCTACTCTCTAAAGATCATAGCTGTTGACTCTGGAACGGTGCCTCTCTCCTCCTCCTGCATGCTTAGCATTAGCGTCCTGGATGAGAATGACAACTCCCCCTCCTTCCCCAAGTCCACCGTATCTGTGGATGTTCTGGAGAATATGAGAATAGGAGAGCTGGTGGCCTCTGTGACAGCCACTGACTCGGACTCAGGCCAGAACGCTGACATAACATACAGCATCACAGCCACAAACAACCACGGAACCTTTAGCATTAGCCCAAACACTGGCAGCATCTTTTTAGTGAAAAAGCTGGACTATGAGACACAGTCTTTTTACAAACTCAACATCACAGCCAAGGACAACGGTAGGCCGCCAAGGTCCTCATCCATTCCTGTTCTCATTCACGTCAGAGACTTTAATGACAACCCCCCTATATTTACTCCTGGTGATATTTTTAAATCCATCCCTGAGAATCTGCCCCCCTCAACCTCAGTGATGACCATCACAGCTCACGACACAGACGCAGATATCAACGGCAAACTTGAATACTCTATTGTTCAGCAGACTCCCAGGGGAGGTCACTTCACTATTGACCCCAGCAGTGGGCTTATATACACAAGCAAGGAGATAGACAGAGAGTTCTCAAATCTCTTTGAATTGACAGTCAAAGCCACCGACCAGGCAGTCCCTGTGGAATTCCGTCGCTTTGCCCTGAAGAACGTCACCATATGGGTGACTGATCAGAACGACAACGTCCCCACTTTCCTATCCCAGGATGCTCTGGTTGCTGAGTCCAACATAGTCATCGGCTCCATCCTGACCACGGTCGTGGCGTTCGATCCAGACGAGGGGGCAAACGGCGAGGTGGAGTACGAGCTGGTGAAAGGGGAATCGGACACATTCATTATGGATCGGTACAGCGGGGACATCCGCCTGGCCTCCCCGCTGGTCCCGTCTCGGCTCATCTACAGCCTGGCTGTGTCGGCCACCGACCACGGCACCAACAGGAAGACTTCCAGGACAGAGCTGACCATCATCCTCCCGGGGGCCGACGGGCCTGTCTTCTCCCAGCCCAAATACATCACCAATCTAAAGGAGGGCCAGCCTTCGGGCACCAATGTCATCTCTCTGGACGCCTCCAGTCCAAGGGGCTCCGGGTCCAAGGTGGAGTTTTTCATAGTGTCTGTGCGCAGCGGTGGGAAAGCAGTGGGACGCCTGTTCACCATCGGCCGACACACCGGCGTGATACAGACCGCAGTGGAGCTGGACCGGGAACAAGGATCTGACCTCTACCTGGTGGACGTGTACGCCGTGGAGGCCGACGCCAAGCAGCCCAGGACGCAGCGTGCCGAGGTTAGTGCCTTTCCTCTCCCTTCAGTTATTGGAAGGGGATATCATTCCCTCAGAATGTGGTGGATGGCTGAAAGGCAGCATAAATTGAACCCCTACAGATGTTAAAGCCATTTGGTGGGATTAAGTGAAATGAGATCAAGGCCTCAACTGGAAAAGCTGGGAGTGAAAATGTCCAAGTCACACATAAAACAGGTCTACCTATTGTATTTGTGTGTGAATATTAATAAAATTATTTTTAAATGTATTTCACCGAAGCTCTACGTTATTAAAATAGAAATTACCTTGGACGTGACAAGTAGGCTTTGTTATTTGGCAAGACAACCTTATTGTTCCAGTTCCCAAAAACATACCAGTTAGTTATTACATCCCTCTAGTATTTGTATTCTGGGGAAAGGATATGAGTAATTTGTATCCTGTGCTTTTGCTGTGGTCCTGCTGTTATGACCTGCAATATTCTTATCCGTGAATATGAATAACATATCACAAAATGAGCAGTTTTGCTCAACATAGACATTCATTTTACTTTTGTTTTGTAATAGGCTGGTCTTATAATGACTTGATGACATGATACTTTTTTAATTTCTAATGAGAGAAACATGAGGCGTGTCCTCTGCAAGTATACAATTTCAGAGCCAGTATCATGTTGAAGTGTAGTGCCTGAGGCTGTTTTGGCACAAGGGTGGTCCCGGGGTACGTTTTGTACCACCAGGCCTGGCTCCACAGGCTATAAGTGACCATTACAATCGGGTGACCTCTTAAGACTGTGAAAAGATTTTGGGGAAGGGCTGAGAGGGAAAAATGTGAAAGACTCTGAAACTTAAGCTCTCCATCTAGTTCGAATGATATGATGCACCTCTCAGGACTTCTCTTCAACTCTCTCTAGGGGATGTGAGTTAAATTCTCTCAAGTAGAACGATGAAACTCTAAACCCAGTTTTGGGTGACTGATCTCTAGCCACTCCTTTAATGAAAAACAAATGTGATTCTAAATATTGTTTTTTTTGTATGTATTTTGGAAATTTCATATGGAACCTACAGTACAATGTCATGGTATTACAGGCTTGATGATATGCATTTAGAAATTAGAATTTTTTGACAACAACCAAAAAGGATTTTACTGTTGTTAGCCTAGTATCCATTTACTGCAAGGAAATGTGTTTTTTATTATTGCTGTGAAAATTGCTTTGAAATGCTTTAAAAGTATGAGAGTAATCGGATGAATTGACAGTTTTTATAGATGCCATTTCCACCACTGAAAATATTGAAATTGATATTTAATACATTAATAGGTTATTTGGAGGCAAGCCCAAATATTATTTAAATCAGGGATTATTTGAGGTTTTTGTACTATAAGGTCACACTCTTTACTAAGAATTGTGATGGTCTTAAATAACCTGTAGTGATATGTTCTTTCAGGTTTATCTAAAGCTGTTCATATCTCAAGACTGTCATGTTTACAGTAAATCACAGGAACGAGGAATAGTCCCATCTTTTTTACTTTGTTCAGATTCAGTGAGTTCTCAGTAGCAACAGAAGGAAGATTTCTACCCTTAAAGACTAAGACCCTTTAGCTTTCTGAACCCTACTGATTGCTGAGGGAAAATTGGCAACCATTATTCATCTGTTACTGTATGTACTGTGTGGGATGTTTTGGAAACACTTGAACAAAGAGAACCCAGCCGAACATGCCTTATCAATGATTGTGATCTTAAACATGGAGTTCTGCTGAGCTCACTGCTGAGGGAAGTTAGGGCTGGAATGTTTTGAATCTGCCTCTCTTGGCTTGTAAGCTAGTCGATTGCTAATGGCTGTTGATTTGTAACCGTTTTGTGGGGTTTAGAATTTACTCTTGCCCATCCTCCCTCTAACCCCCCCCTCCACACACACACACGCACACACACACACACACACACATACACACACACACATCATCCCACTCCCTCCTCAATTGTTTTCTTGTCCTCATTGTGAGAGAGAATGAAGGAGCTGGAGAGGTCTGAAGTGCTACATCACTTCTTGCCCGCATTGTTCTTCCTGGAGGTAAACAGTGTGGAGCTGTGCAACAGTTCCTCCTTTGTTTTCCTTCTGAGATCGAGTGTTGCTGAGACCAGGCAGTGATTCACTGTGGGCTTTGTTGTGTTGTTTTGTTGTTTTGTTGTTTTGTGTCTGTGTCAGTGTCATTCCATGACAGATTTAGGTTTGTGTACGGGAAACCCTTTACCCCCCACCCCTCTTACCCCTGGCCCCACCCCTTTACCCTCCACCCTCTTACCCCTGGCCCCACCCCTTTACCCTCCACCCTCTTACCCCTGGCCCCACCCCTTTACCCTCCACCCTCTTACCCCGACCCTCCTCATCATCCACCCTCTTACCCCCACCCTCCTTACCCTCCACCCTCTTACCCCCCACCCTCCTTACCCTCCACCCTCTTACCCCCACCCTCCTTACCCCCCACCCTCTTACCCCCCACCCTCTTACCCCCACCCTCCTTACCCCCCACCCTCTTACCCTCCACCCTCTTACCCCTGGCCCCACCCTCCTTACCCTCCACCCTCTTACCCCCACCCTCCTTACCCCCCACCCCTCTTACCCCTGGCCCCACCCCTCTTACCCTCCACCCCTCTTACCCCCACCCCTCTCACCCCTCTTACCCCCACCTCTCTTACCCCTGGCCCCACCCCTCTCACCCCTCTCACACCCCACCCCTCTTACCCCTCACCCCTCTTACCCCCATCCCTCTTACCCCCACCCCTCTCACCCCCACCCCTCTCACCCTCCACCCCTCTTACCCCTGGCCCCACCCCCCTTACCCTCCACCTACCTTACCCCCCACCCATGGGCATAGAACCTAGGGGGGGCGCTGGGGACGTGTCCCCACCAATATTCAGAGACTACTGAATTGACCCCAGCAATAATTTGGTATACAAACGCAAACAGATCTCACCCCCCTTACCCCCACCACCCTTACCCCCACCCCCCTTACCCCCACCACCCTTACCCCCACCCACTTACCCCCACCCCCCTTACCCACACCACCCTTACCCCCACCACCCTTAGCCTCACCTCCCTTACCCCCACCACCCTTACCCCCACCACCCTTACCCCCACCCCCCTTACCCCCACCCCCCTTACCCCCACCACCCTTACCCCCACCCCCCTTACCCCCACCACCCTTACCCCCACCACCCTTACCCCCACCCCCCTTACCCCCACCCACTTACCCCCACCCCCCTTACCCCCACCCCCCTTACCCCCACCACCCTTACCCCCACCCCCCTTACTCCCACCACCCTTACCCCCACCACCCTTACCCCCACCCCCCTTACTCCCACCCCCCTTACCCCCACCCCCCTTAGCCTCCACCCCCCTTAGCCTCCACCCCCCTTACCCCCACCCCCCCCACCCCCCTTACCCCCACCACCCTTACCCCCACCCCCCCCACCCCCCTTACCCCCACCACCCTTACCCACTTACCCCCACCCCCCTTACCCCCACCACCCTTACCCCCACCCACTTACCCCCACCCCCCTTACCCCCACCCCCCTTACCCCCACCACCCTTACCCCCACCACCCTTAGCCTCCACCCCCCTTAGCCTCCACCCACTTACCCCCACCCCCCTTAGCCTCCACCCACTTACCCCCACCCACTTACCCCCACCCCCCTTAGCCTCCACCCACTTACCCCCACCCCCCTTACCCCCACCACCCTTACCCCCACCACCCTTACCTCCACCACCCTTACCCCCACCACCCTTACCCCCACCACCCTTACCTCCACCACCCTTACCCCCACCACCCTTACCCCCACCCCCCTTAGCCTCCACCCCCCTTACCCCCACCACCCTTACCTCCACCACCCTTACCCCCACCACCCTTACCCCCACCCCCCTTAGCCTCCACCCCCCTTACCCCCATCACCCTTACCCCCACCACCCTTACCCCCACCACCCTTACCCCCACCCCCCTTAGCCCCACCCCCCTTACCCCCACTACCCTTAGCCTCCACCCACTTACCCCCACCCCCCTTACCCCCACGACCCTTACCCCCACTACCCTTAGCCTCCACCCCCCTTAGCCTCCACCACCCTTACCTCCACCCCCCTTAGCCTCCACCCCCCTTAGCCTCACCCCCCTTACCCCCACCACCCTTAGCCTCCACCCCCCTTAGCCTCCACACCCACTTACTCAGACCCCCCTTACTCTCACCCCCCTTAGCCTCACCCCCCTTAGCCTCCACCCCCTTTACTCACACCCCCCTTAGCCTCCACTCCCCTTAGCCTCCACTCCCCTTAGCCTCCACTCCCCTTAGCCTCCACCCCTCTTAGCCTCCAGCCCTCCTTGGACAGAGAGATGAAGAAGTTGAAGTGGTGCAAAAAGATAAACTTTGGATCATGTCTGAAGCAGAGCGAGGGGAGTTAGTATACACATTCCCTCTGCTTGTGTTCTTGAACACCACAACAAGGGAATGTAGATGGCTGGGCTAGATACATGGCTCTTATTAGGATTCATCCCAGGCAGTGCGGTTGATTTGAGCCCTCTCTCCTTCATCTTTGCCCTGTTTCTTGTTTAGCTTCTCTCTCTCTCTCTCTCTCTCTCTCTCTCTCACACACACACACACTCACTCACTCACTCTTTTTATCTCTTTCTTTCTGTCTCTCTTTCTCTCTGTCTGCCTCTCTCTCTCTCTCTCTCTCTCTCTCTGTCTGCCTCTTAGTTCTGCCTGTGTGCCGCTGTATCTCGTTCTCTATCTCTCTCACCCCCCTCACTCTCACTCTCCCACCGCACTCTCATGAAAACATGAACTGGACGGCAAACTAACCTCAAACCAACCTAATTGTCAGCTCTAAACAGACCACCAGCACCCCTCTCATTTAAACCCTCAGGAAATGTGATTAGAGAATTGGAGGCAGGAGGAGGGGAGCTTGATCCAGGAGAGACAGACAATGTAATAGAAAAAGAGCCCTAGAGGCAGGTCAGCAAGGTAGGAGAGCTGAGCTGGACTGGGACCAGATGATATGGCTGTTGGTGTGCCTGGTTATTCCTGAGCTGGACTGGTACCAGATTATGTGGTTGTTGTTAACCAGGGTTACTACAGTAGCTGAGCTGGACTGGTACCAGGTGACATGGTTATTGTTAATCAGGGTTACTAGCTGACCTGGTAGCAGATGACATGGTTATTGTTAATCAGGGTTACTAGCTGACCTGGTAGCAGATGACATGGTTATTGTTAATCAGGGTTACTAGCTGACCTGGACTGGTACCAGATGATATGGTTATTGTTAATCAGGGTTACTAGCTGACCTGGACTGGTACCAGATGTGTGGTTATTGTTAATCAGGGTTACTCGCTGACCTGGACTGGTACCAGATGTGTGGTTATTGTTAATCAGGGTTACTCGCTGACCTGGACTGGTAAATAAGTAAAGTAAGTAGCCTTGAGAACCAACGGTCATCCCATCTCCTGAGCGTGAGGCAGCTTGATGTTCAATTACATAACGAGTAGTTGCGGTCCTTGATTCTGATTGGCTGAGAGCCATTGTAAAATACTCTATAACCACACACCTGTGACCGCAAAACAAATATATTTAAAAAATAATATATTAATCCTCCTCCAATCCTATTAACGTTTCAAAACATCTAAACATTCAATCCAATGCATGACCATTGCCTAGCCTTCCATCCTTGTAGCTAATGTGGCAGGGTTGGGGCTGGGCGCGCTTGTGACTAATTGAAAAAATCTCACTCCAAACTTTTGGTTTAACTTGGCAGCCCTGTGTGTTATTGTTGCCATTTCGTCTCATCAAAACACATCAAAAAAGCAGAACAGTATAATTCATGGCTAGCTAGATCATATAGCTAGTTTCTATTAATGTCTAGTCTGGCATGTTTTGGTTGTAGCTGATTAGCTTGTATTCCTGTCTGTGTTGCTTCAACCATTTGCAGCTCAAGGAATTATAGCTGATACTCGTGCCTAACAACGCCCCCTAGCTGTTCTAAAATCACTGTAACCCACGGCCTCAAGATGGATACTAACTCGGCCTGAAAGGTCCTGTAGACCAACAATTATTAATGATTGCTGACCTTGTATGAATATTTTTAGCATGTGTCAATGGAGTTAAACATAGCGAAAACTAGTGGATATTTTCTGACTGGGAGTGAGAGATGCTAAAATGAAAATATTTTCGGTTGCTGTAGCTAGCTGCATAAGTAATATAGCAACAGTTTAGTCTATGTCTTCTGATGTTAGTAACTGTTGTTGTTAACAGTTACTGTTAACTGTTGTTACTGTAGAGAGATGACCACAGCCCTTAACCCCAGTTACTACCCCCCTTCCAGAGACACATTATCACACACCCTCATACCTGCTTGGCATGCAGTTGAAAAGAGAAACATCATGGGTGAGCTTGCCAATGTGTTAAAGTAGCCATAACCTGCAATGTCTGGACAAGTATCACACAGGATCACTATATTACAGTGACAGTCCACTATGTAAATGAAGGCCAACTGAGACAGAAACATTGACCCAGTCAGTGTATGAGTCCCAAAGTGGTAGAGTACTATTGATAAGAGTATCGATAAGTATCGGTATCGATAAGCAATATTGGTATCGATACCGGTATCGATAAAATCCTAACGATACCCATCCCTAGGTACTAGCTGAGCTGGACTGGTACCATGATGATTTGGCTGTTGGCGGGCAGGGTTACTAGGGCAACAGAGGCAATAAATTCATGGGGTAATTTGACTTGATATGCGTTACAAAACGGCTATCGTCAGGGTCCTCGCAACCCCTGAGCAGCTGACACATCTGTTGGCTTTTCCAGGTAGGTGGTCTTCTAAGGCTAACGCGCAGATAGTGATATACACTAGTCTCTCTAAGTGTCTTTCATGAGAAAAACACAATAAAACCTTCACACACACACAGACACACACACACACACACACACACACACACACACACACACACACACAGGAGAACAGTATGATAGTGTTGGCGATCTCTAATTACGCATGACTTTTATTAGACAATAGGGTAGGTCAAAGCCTAGACCACATATTGAAGCTTTTGAAATTAAAAAAAT
>NC_140255.1:2709738-3032238 GCF_949987555.1 Borostomias antarcticus | reverse complement strand
TCCCTCTCTGACAGAGCTGTCTAATTGAAAACATCTGGTGAAGGTTTTGGGCAGCGATGTGCAGGCGAGTCAACGTGACTCGAGCTCTCGCTCGTGATTGGGGTACCTGAGCAGCCCTCACTGGCTTTGTTGTCAGGCAAAAGTTATTATTTTATTAAAGTGGCGATATCTTAAGCAGCAGTGGGAAGGTTTGACAGTTTTGTGCTCTTAAAAGGCGGCAGAGATAGCAGTTGTTCTGGTTTTTAAAAGATAGCAGTTGTTCTGGTTTCAATTACAGGCAATGACATTGTGCTATTTGACAGTGTTTTTCTTTCACAGCTTTCTTTGGGTTTTCTATGCAAATGGATGAAGTGTCTTTGGGGCTTTGGGCTTCCTATGATGAACGTTGTCATACTTGCCTCTCTCCCCTGCAGTCCTGTTTCAGAATGTGTGTGTGTGTGTGTGTGTGTGTGTGTGTGTGTGTGTGTGTGTGTGTGTGTGTGTGTGTGTGTGTGTGTGTGTGTGTGTGAGAGAGAGAGGGAGAGGGATGGAGAGAGAGAGAGTGTGTGTGTGTGTGTGTGTGTGTGTGTGTGTGTGTGTGTGTGTGTGTGTGTGTGCGTGCGTGTGTGGAGACCACCCTCTCATCAACCAAAGTCAGTGCAGATATGGGGCATGCAGTTTGCAGCAGAGAAATATGATCCATGATACCAAAGGTCTTTTGGTAACACTCTAACAACTATCCCTGACAGGCCATTTATACTCCATTTAGAGATCATTTAGTAGCTAAACAGAGGGTAGGCCTATGTACACATTTATAAATGAGCAGTAAATGATTAGAAAACAAAACCAATGTACTGTATGAGGTTGATGTAGGCATGAACCCACAACTCAGCCTCATATATCAGTGGAGTGCTCCAGGGAGAGACCCCATATCAGTGCATCCCTGCTGGGGAGATCGGGGTCCTACATCAACTCCAGGTCTCTGTCAGTGATCATTATATCAGACCGTTAGAGGAGCTCGTTCTGCCATTGGAACCAGGTGGTTGATGAGATCAAGAGGCAGGACTCACCATACAGTAAGATGGGTTCCAGACATTTCTGTGTTTGCCGCTCAAGAACCCCCCCCCCCCACCCCCGCACACCCTCCCTCCCCAAGCATGTGTGCATTGAAATCGATGAGTCACTAACATAGGATGAACGTAGGCTTACTCAGGCTCTGGCTGTTTGATAATGATAGGGCGTTAGGTCACGTGACTTAAGGTGGACGCTAGGCAGAATGCTACAAAGTACAACTAACAGATGTCCCTTTGTGCCAAATATATGACAAATAAATGACAATATAATTGTTATATTTCAAGATTAAAACATACCTATATGAGTTTTCTCTTCGTTTGTATTGTTTTGTCAATGTACTTTTTAATAAATATACGTTACGAGATCAATATTTACAGCGACAGGCCCATAGAAGGTCCGGTTCCGCGGGATTTCACTTTTTAGCGCTGGTCGCAAAACCTGGTGTGGATCATTATCCTTCCTTCGCAAACCACTAATGATTTAATTCCCAGAGAGAAGGTGGGGGACGTTCACACTGTCTGTGTCCAGGTCGTTCCTGAATGGGGTGACCTTTGACTTGTCTTGGCAGAGCCTGAAACGGCAACGGAAGAGGCACTTGCCTTTGGCAGCAGAACCATAGTCCCAGCTGTATGTGTGTGTGTGTGCGTTTGTGTGTGTGTGTGTGTGTGTGTGTGTGCGTGTCCGTGTGTGTGTGTATGAGAAAGAGAGATGGGATCCTACAGTGCCTGAGACTGGCAGTCAGAGCATGATCTCCACATGCTGTCTTTATGCTTTTGACGTGTCACAAGCCTGGGACGCTGTTCATAATCATGTGGTTATTACTTCCCATCATGCTTCACTGCAGGCTGGGCTATAAAACTGTTATGTCTTTGTCTCTGATTGGCTGCCTATGGAGGTCACAGTTCTGATGAAGTTGGTCTTTTATTTAGTGCATTCACACTCACTTGCATGCTCACAGTACTACAATCAATTGTTTAAAGGGATTCAAAGGAGTTTCACATGGTGGTCCCTGAAAATGATGTATCATGTGTCTGATAGTACGTACATGAGGACACACCAGCAAGCACACAAGCATTGTACGTATACTGCGCTGTAAATTGCAGTGTGAAACCTAGCCTTGTAGATGCCAGTAGAGCCCACCTTGTGTTTCTAGACCAACCAGAGGCTTCTATATCCACGAGCCAATTGGAGGCATTGTTTTGTGCAGTGGGATGCAATCTACCTTGCTACTCGGCATCTGCGCCGTCTCGGCATGTAAACAATGTTGCATTCTAAACATTCAAAAAAGAACACTTTCCCGAAGACTTATGAGGTAGGAAATACATTCAGCATACTATGCTTTTTACAGAGAAAAATTGAATGTAATCAAAGAACGAGTTGTTTTACAATGAAACTATATGGGTTACCTTTAAGTAGTAATGCTATTATTTGAAATAATGACAATGTATATAGGTCTGTTTGTGTATGACAGGTATGAGTGAGTGATGATTGTGCGAATTATGTTTTAGGGTCAAATGACACACAAATGGTCAAGAGCAAGTTATCCAGAAGTTAACCACTGGGCTTTCTTCAGTTCAGGGGTCACGTTACTCCTGATATTATTCAGTTAGCTGGCTGTCTTTCTCAGGGTGTACAAAGTCTGCATGTAACACTAAATTCACATCAGATTCACATTTGTCTTTGAAACCTAATTTATTTTTCCCAGGTCATATACTGTCCTCACTGATATTTTCAAAGTTGTGGTTGCCCCTGGCTTGCTGGCATCGCTGGTCATATGGACTCAATCATGGAAGCCAGGTTTGATCCTCTGACTGTCAAGTGGCCCTGCATGGCGTTAGGTTTCATGGCGGCCCAGCAGACGTTTGGTATTAAAGTCGCCACGACAACATGATCATGGATGGTATACTTATACACTCTTTCTCTGAGGTTCGCCAAATGAGGGAAAATGTTTACCATTGACGTGGTCTTGAAAATCATGTTAGGTTAAGGCTTTTGGATGTGAAGTGAATTGTGTGAAATGTGATCTTGAGTTAAACCAGCTTTGTCACACCGTGTGAAGGTGAGAATTTAAGAAATGTTTGAAGGAAAACAGTTTAAATTACATATTGAAGAGTAATGGCCATCGACCTACACAAACATATTAGTCTCCATTGCTGTGCAGTAGAATGATAGTCCATGACTGAATTAGGCTAAGATTATGCTAAGAAAACACAAATGTGGAGCAAGCACCCTTCGTCCCCATTTTAGAACCTCTCATCTTCAAAAAGCCCCTTCCCCTCTCATTAGCCAGGTTAGCCATCCCAGATCCTGTTCACATCATTATGACACCAACCAGACCCATCGTTATCCCTGCTTGTTTACATTGTTGTTTTTCTCTACTCTGAATAACATCAAGTTCCTGCTTTCATAATTTTTTGCACTGAAATCAGCTCAGTGCAAAGTCCCGGGATGATTCATTTAGGGTGTGTATGATGATTAGGACCGGCATGGAAGATCAGACGCTGGATCCCTAACACTGATGTTAATTCACCCCCCCTCTCTCCCCTCTCTCTCTCTCTTTCTCTCTATTCTTCTTAATAATGTCTATTCCGCAGTCTTACTTTATTCTCCCCGATCACAAGACCCCCATCTTTGTTGGATGGAAATTAGTTTGGCTCTCTTCATCTCTGGGTTTTCCCTCAGATGGACGTATGTGGACGGGTGGATGGATGGAGGGACAGAGACTAGTCTGGAGGTCCCCTCTCTAGGTCTTTATTGAAAGGAGATTACACAGGCCGCCAGTGGCTGTAGAGGCTGGGTGCGCTGGCACACACCAAACAGCACTCAGAGGACTCCTTTCAGACATCACTATTGTCAGCCAAGGATTATTCTTTTGGTTGTTATCCCATTAAACGCTGTAATGGTAGCAATTTTCTGCTTACGAATCTAGAGAATTTAGAGAAAACGAATGCTGACGCATGTTATTTGTCACCAACCACTTATTAAATAAATAAGATACTATTATATTGTATCTGGATGAGCATTTTTGTTGCCTATTTCATTCTAAGTCTAAACAAATAGAAAGCCAAGCTAAACTTCAACAAATAAAAAGTTAAACTAAATATTTGTGTCTTTGTTATAAGGATTATGCAGGTGCACAATGTAGCCTAAATGTGTAAACACACACACACACACACAAAACTGGGGATGGATTTTTTTTCCCCGTAGAACTGATTTCTTGAGAAATTCTTAAACATTCTTGCAATTTTCAGGTTTTTATTTTTCTCTCAAAGTGAGCAATGAGTCCCTGTCTTCTATTAAACTGGCCGTCAACAAGGCTTTTCAAAGTAATGCTCTTAACAGGTCATTAAGCTTTTTGAGAGTTTTTCTGTAAGTTTGCCCAAACACTAAAACCTTGTGTCTTTCACTTCTGATTAGTGACACTTTAATAAAGTCGTTTAAAGTTCAGTGGACTGAATCTTACACCTTTTAAAATGTTTCTATGGTCACGGGGAAGCGACCTGCATTCAGGCCTGTATGCAATCTTTTAAATGCAAATCCTTTAGAAGTAACTGTGTAATTCTGTGTATTGGGGACTCTCCTTACTTGGCGGTGAGAGAAAGTGTTTCTTAAATAAGGCGACCATGGTTGTTTTTCTCTCTGTCTTCTTGATCTGACAGCAATTGACTAAACCGGCCCTTAAAGCGTGACAAAAGCTTGGCAAAATCTTTACGTTTCTTCCTCTCCCCCCCCCTCTTCTTCCTCCTCTCTCACTGCCTCACTCTTCTTGGATGGGCCAAGGTTGACAAAGGCTGTCTTCTTTTCCACTTGATCGGGTCATAAGGCTGAAGTTAAAGTTTGGTTGAAAATTTCGAACATTCCCAGCATTTTGCTTTTCCTCCTCGCTGGGGAAGCCAGGAAAAAACGATGTCGAATCGGCCACAATCAAATCATTTATGGTGACCTCACAGAGAAGGAATTAATGCATTTATATTGGGCCGCCGGGTCCGGGGAGAACTCTTCTCCTCTTCAACACATGATAACCCTCATTCTTTCTCTCTCTCTTTCTCTCTCTCTCTCTCGTTCTCCTTCTCTCTCGTTCTCTCTTCCTCCCCCTTCTCCTTCTTCGTTGAAATTATAGCTGTCACCCACTTCACAGGGGGAGCCGGGGGAAGCAGGTCATTGACTTGATTTTCATGGGAAGGCTGATTTGGCCATTCAGTGTGTGATAGGTCCAGTATTGACAGCCCAGGGTGAGGGGAGGGGAGCACGCCGCCTTCATTGTACTACGGTTTACTGAGGGGACACAAAGCACTCAATGGGAACAGTAGACCCTGTGTCCCCACGGCTCTGACTGCTGCTGCTGGGGGCTTGTGTCTCTCATTTGGGACTGAAGTGCTACTCTGCCTCCCCTCCCTCACACACACACACACACACACACACACACACACACACACACACTCTTTTTTCCCTCTGTCAAGTGTCTGCGGAGGTGTCGCCGTCTCTCTCTCTCTGTGACACCCCAGGGTGGAGGTTGTGTTTGCTGTCCTCATCTACAGAAGGAAGTTGAAGTTCTTTAACAAGCGTTTTTAAACTTTTCTCAGGATGAGGGGGGGGGGGCGTCGGTGGGGCCCTTGGGCGGTCTGCTCCAGCGTCGGCAGTCTGAGTCTTCAGCAGTTTACGGTAGCTGGCAGTAGTACAGTAGTCTGGCTTTAGCGGCTATCAGGTCGCAGTTATCAGTGTCTCTCTTTGAAGTGAGTGTTGGCTCTGTTTGGCTCAGATGAATACACGGGCCAGGGGCCAGGGAGTGTGAGGGAGGGAATATCATCCAGCCAATGTTTGGATGTGTTCAGAAAACCATGAATACTTTAGGATAAGTAGCCTACTATCTGATAAAATTGTGTGATATTATATTGTATGTACTGTCAACCCCTGAGACAGTCACTGTAAATCCCTTATTATAAGCATATGGTCTCAGTTGTTTTCATTTAAAGGAATGACACTAGTTACTAAGTGTGTCTTATCTCATAAATGTTTTACGGTATGCTCCCATTCACCAGCAAGATCTGTATTCTGGTGAAACGAGGATTAGGAGAATATACTGACACTGATAAATAGGGGAGTTATGAGATTAGACGAGATGACGGAAGATGAGAAGAGATCACATTCAGGTGTTTTTTTTGGCCGTGGTGGTTTACACCGAGGGGTTAACCCCGTGTTTATGGAGGAGGAGAAAGAAACACAACTGTGTGGCTTGAACTCCGACCCTGCCTGACTCAGCTTCCGACCTCTCTGAGCACTCTTTCACCTTTGACCCAGGAAGCTGCTCAGCCCCTTGACAGTCATTCGGCACTGCCTTCGAGGACAGCCGTCTTACTCTCCCTCTTACCAAAGAACAGTAGATGCAACTTGGATTATGTCAAAATGTGTTGATGTCAATGAGAGAGTTGCTCCCCAAAAATGAAGGTGACGTACTGTAAATTAGTGAGTTATAGAACACACACAGTTTTAGGATTTTGGTCCCTTCTCAGCTTTTCTTCTTATCTGAGAACCACCGTAACACTAATGGCATTGTAGACCTACTTAAGAGACCCTGCCTTCCTCCCTCCCTCCCTCTCGCCCTCATAAGATGAGTGTTCTTTTGAAGTCTAGATTTTCTGGAGAGGTGTTTCACCTCCCCCACCCCCAAATCTATGTATTGTATTAGGGTCGTGGCGTTCATATGGGGATATATTCCCCCCGATTTTGGGCGTGAGGTCTTTATCGTAATTGACTGTATCAGGGAGTGCTTCCCTCTTGGTATGTGGGGATTGAGTGGGGTGGTCCTGTGCTGAACTGATTAAGAAGCTGGTGGTGACCCAAGGTTAAACCCTTTGGAGGAGGAAAAAAACCCCAACAAAAGCAGAATGAATCAATGGTTAGAAGGAGAGATGGTAAAATAGGTCAGACTGAAAAAATGTCAAACTGGAAAGGAGTGAAGCTTCCAAGAGAGTGAGGATCCATCTGACCTGCCTTCACCTCTCTCAGGCCATGCCGCCAAAAAAAGACTTCGATAATTCCATTAAAGAGGAGTGGAAATGATATAGGAAGTGAAGGCGACATAACAGATGTTTTATTAGTCATATACATGGTCCAATACTCAAAACTGCCAAATTAGCTATAAATGAGAAAACTGTGATACGAGTTTGTTGTTTTGTTACTAGGGCGCAGCCCTTTTGAACGTGACGTCACTGGTATGGTTATAGCTAGCTCCTGTACACTAGCCTACTGTAATGCTAGCTACTGTACACACTGAAATGGCTTCCACTTCTGCTAAAAGATCTACGGGGGGAGTTTATTGTATTGCTCCAGGCTGTAGTAACGAGTTCTACAGAACTACATCAGCCGGTCTGGAGACACACTACCACCGATTGCCTTTGAAAAGGAAAGCTGTCCTGCAATGCTGGCTAGCAGCTCTGAAACGAGCTAGCCCGCCAACTGCGCCGGAATTCAGGGTCTGCAGCGATCATTTCTTGCCAACGGACTATGTGGAGAGCTACCAATTCGACAAGACAGGGAAAATTGAGAAAATAAGAACCAGACGACTGAAGCCAGAGGCAACGCCAACTATTTTTGATTTTTCGGGCTACAGCGTAGGGACAACAGACAGACCAACCCAGAGCCAGGGCCAGTCGTGCGTGAGCCGCAGAGAAAGAGCGCTCAAACGCGCAAGTCAGGCAGAGGACAGACTGGTAGGTTAAGCAGTTGCAGCTTGCTGAAATAAACTGAATAGGGCCTACGAGTCACAAGCTAATCAAGCCTCAAACTTTTTTGAACCAAGATCTACTTTTCAAGTAGCCAGGCTGCCGAGATCTAACGTTAGGCTACCAGTCCAGTTTCAACATCGCAAATGCACACACAGCCAGACACGCACACAGTTTCCAGCCTGCATAGCAATTAAACTCGAAAAACGTTCTTTCTCTTGGTATTTTGGTCCAGTCTCTAGATAACCCTAATTAACAAGCCAGTCAGTGATTAGGCTATCTAGTGGCCCCCACTTTACAAGTTTCAATAATGGTCTTATATGGCCTACATTTCATGGATGGAAGCCGAATCGATCAACTAGGCTACCCATAACGTTAGGCTATAACTTGGACACCAAGGCTAATCGTTAATAACAACCACAATTAGGCTACTTCACAACAACGCCATGCCACACGAGGCACAACAGTTTATTACACATTTTCTCGAACAAGGTAGAGCTCTAGATAGCAAACATATGGTCTTACCTTAATTTCGAATAAATTAATCCAAAGTGTGAGAGTAATATTTTGGGGGATTTGCTTCTATACTTTTATCCGAGATTACTGAGTCCGAGTTATTCCCATAGTAAAAAAAACAAACAATGGTTAATCCCGCACGGTTTGCAGAAACTACAACGTAGTCTACACGTAGACAGGGCGCGTGCGTTTAGGGCTGGCCTGGCTTTTTCCAGCGAAAAAATAAATATGTTGAATCATGAATAGCCTACTTACATAGTAATAACCCCCGCCCCCCCCAAACTACGACAAAATGTACGTTTTTAAAAACTACAACATTGACATTTATCCAGGTGTAATCTCAAACATCAAACCAGTTTACCTAGTCTAATGCATTGGGCTGTTCCAAGATAAAATGTGGGTTACACTTACAATACAGTAATCATAAAACAACATTATGAATAATTCGAAATTTCTTTAAAATATTCTATTTAATTCCATAAATATCAATCCTACCTTTTCTCACCAGGGAGGACCAAATGTAAGTGGAGATTTACTGAATTTAATTGCAATGCATTGGCCCTGCACATTATGAACAACACAATCAACAAAGACAGGCATCTCACAGTAAAGGCATAATTATACAAACGATATACATTATGAATTTACACATATTTACACATAATCAAGGATACTTAGGTACTGTAACTCATACAGGATCGGATTAACAGTGGGGGGACCACCAGGAGATGAGGATGTAGGCTAGGCTACATAGTACTTGATATAGGCTATGCTGTATCGTGTCGACACCGGACCACGTTGGATGGTATCTCGCCGATCAAGTCGAATGATTTGTTTCATCGGACACAACAGGAAACTTCACTTTCAACTGTCGCTTTCCAACTGTATCACACTCACGCACGCAGATGGGGTGGGTGACTGCGCAGGCGCTTATGTGTAGGCTAATTGAGATACTTTTTTGAGGTGGAACACAAACTCAGTTTTCTGAAAACGTTGGGGTAGGCTATTTGAGTATTGGAACATAATTGCATTACTTTAAATTACTTTCATACCGGTTTTCAATTTGCAAGGTATCATAAATAGTGTGATAATATAAGCAGGCTACATGACGACTCTAGTACAAAATTCACTCATACTCATTCATACTTCCATAATCATATGTATGTGTAAGGCGTATTATTATTATTATTATTATTATTAGCATATTCTAAACAAAGCATAGCCTAAGCATATACTACAGCAATCGACATGGCAGACGAGAGCCAGGGATACGAGCAGATAAAGACAAAAAATGAATTGAAACAGACAATGACACTGTTGGCAATGGCATATTATATTTCAAATTCATCACAAGCATATTCAAATCCATGGTATTCAGGAGAGGGGAACAAATTCCTGATGAAAGCCACAGCGCAGGATGGGATTGGAATCCGGTATCTTTTCCCCAAATGCCCTCTCGTCCAAAGAGTGAACTGTCTGTAGGCTGTCAACCTGAAGAGTCTGAAAAAAGTATGCAAAATGTTATTTGGGCTACCTTTATTTAAACTCGAATGAACATTGAGAATTGCCTCATGCATTTGCATTGATGTCCAGAATTAAAAATAAAAAAACTAGCCTACAGTAATGATAGGCTACAACAAGGCTTAGTCGCCTAGGTAATAATAGCCTAAATGAATGGCCAAAAACTATGCAAATAACAAAATACAACAGACTACAAACAGATGAAAGACGGTCGGTCTGTTAACTTTCCTTGAGTTATAGCCCATCTTTGACACCGCTAAATTAACTCGTGTAATCTAACGTTACGGCAGCCTATAGTAGAGTTGTGAACGTCAGAAACAATCAGAAGAATTAGCCTACTTACTGCAAGTTAGCTAACATAACTTCTACAGTCTGAAAGAGCACGAATCATCCACTATATTCGTGATAAAACAGGGGGGCTCCTGCACACCTAGGGTGTCTCGATTATAATGATGATTAGCGTGCGTTTCTGACACAACGTGGCTACCTGGGCTGGCTAATGTTAGCTACCTTCCATAATCCATTAACCTTACCTGCTATTTATGGGACGCTCCAGCGTCTCAGCCCTGATGTCCTTCAGGGACAGCATAGCCACCTCCAGTACATCTCTCTCCCCACATAACATCTGGAAAGTCCTCTTCAAGGTAATGCACTGGCCTTCAACCACAAAATCGTCCAAGTTTGCCTCCTGGCAGCAAATACACTCCACCGCGGTCGGCATTGGGATGCAACACCCACAGCGGCACCAGTCGTTGCGGCCGACCCGCTCCTGACCCCGAACAACCACCACTTGTTCCTCAGCTTCTTCCTCTGCAAACTGCACGATTGGTGTTTCTCGCACAGGCTCATACGCATACGCTATGGGGTTTAAAGGCACCACAATTTCTCTCTCCTGGTCGTCTGAATCGCTCATTTTTAGGCTACTTTACAACTAGCTAGCTAGTTATATTCTTGTTTGCTTTAAACGCGCCGCCGGTTTCACCATACCAGTGACGTAGTGTGACGTGGAATTTAAAGATGGCGGCACTAGACAGCTAGAAACGTAAATATCAATGTTGGAAATGTGATTTATTTTGGGTTTTTATCTGTTTTTTGGGGAGTAATGAATTTACTAGTTCTCTTTAAATATGAGGAACAACACGTGATCAGTTCTTAGTTGGCTATTTCTGTTCCCCTTTAAAGCTAAACCTCCAACCCCTTTTGAGTTATCGGCCATCCCGGCTTTTAGGTAAACACCGTTTTTCTTTATCAAATTCCATTAATCGAAGATCACTGCTCTCACTCCCCTCCCTTCCTCCCGTGACTCAAGTCCCCCTTGGGTTGTTTTTCTAACTGTTTTATCTCCCGAGGCGAGGTGGACGCGGGGAGCGCTGTGACAGCATCGCCAGGTGGCCTGTGTGGTACAGCGTCTGTATTGAGTCTAGCCTTCAACCCCCCCGCCCCCCCCCCACCCCCACCCCCACCTTTTTTTCCCCAGTGCCTGATGGGAATCAGACTGGCTGAGCCGGAGCGTGAGTTAGCCCAGAGGCCAGCTCGGCATGGTGGCGTGGTCCCGCTGCTGAGGCACAGCCTGGAGATTATGTCTTACCAGGCCAGGATGTCACAAGGCGAAGGCGGCTTTTGTTGCCTTCAAAGGGAACCCTGGCCATTCTTTTCCACCATTCATTATCATCATGACTCAGATGAAACAATAAGGCCAAAAAGAGAAAAAGAGAGACAGCGAGAGAGAGAGAGAGTGTGTGTGAGAGAGAGAGAGAGAGAGAGAGAGAGAGTCATGAAGTACAACACATCTGTGCCACCGACGGCAGTTAACATTTTCTCTCTTTTTCCTCTTAATTTTTTTTACTGCATATTGACACGGCTGTGTTGGAAGCTCTTTTTTTGTTGAATTTCCGCTTTCCTTTTGACAATCAATTGAGTGCTGCTGTCCTTCCTGGCAACCAACTGACATTAAAAAGCACTGACCGGTTTTGATGGTTAACTTGCCCCAGCTGAGGGAAGCTCGATTCTGCAATCAGATGTAATGGTATATTACATTTCATTTGGAAAAAGTGTGCTAAGGACTCTTTTCCTTGGGCTTAAATTGCCGTCGGCAGGGCTGGATTGGAAACTTCCTTTGTTGCCAAATTGATGATATATAATGTCACATTTACTCTTTCTAAAACATAACATTTGCACTGCTGAACTTCAGCGTACAGTATTGTCGAACTTGAGGTTGAGTATGTCTTAATGCTGTCAACGCTTCCTACCCTGTCAGTCAATAAGCATTGAAAACCGTAAAAATTGACCTAAGTAGAATTAATGAGAGAATGTTCCCCGGAGGCCCTAGCTAACCCTCTCCCTTTGTCTGTTAAAGTGAGCGTTTGCACCACAGCCCTTCCAGCCTGGCAGGAGGCTCGCCAATATCTCTGGGGTCTAGCAGGTAATTCCCTGGCATTTCCCCTTGTTTGGCTAAGGGGGAAAACGCTGCTATCCACCCTTGTATGTTAAAATCATCAACCAGGTTGAGGGAAAAAAAGGAAAAAAAAAAGAAAGACTGTGGTTGCCGTGCGCCAGTCTGTCCCAAACTGTCATTACTTCATTCAGAAAGGATGTACCCATCCTGAAAAAATGTTTAAAACGAAGACAGGGAGAGAATACGTTCTAAATTTTCCTTTTGATGTCAGTCACGATGCACTTAGCCGCTAGGAACGGGGATGAGGCTTACACAGAGAGATGAACCAACAGTATGCATTCATTGCCCAGGTTTCCATTTGGATCCTGTGTACATTTCAGAATAAACAATACTTCCGAGTCCTTTCTCAGGCCTGTATTTATAAGCTAGCTTGAGGATGACCCCTCTTGAACAAGTCTGTGTAGTTAATTTGCCTGTCTGCTCAACAAAAATAAATTTCAAGGTTCAGTTTGCATATGGCTTTTATGTTCTGGCCATTTCACAAGAATGTGTGTAGTGATTATCTTAACTCAGCTAAACATCTCCACCCCATTGCAGATATACTTTCATCCAGTATAGGGGAGTAAGGATCTCCATGCTGCAGGGGGTTTGTTACCCATTGGACTTAAGTGTGAGAGACAGAAAGAGAGAAGGAGTGACAAAGAGAACAGTTTTATATATGAAGCGGTCTGTCCCATACTGTGTCCATGTTTGGGGTGTGTGTGTGTGTGTGTGTGTGTGTGTGTGTGTGTGTGTGTGTGTGTGTGTGTGTGTGTGTGTGTGTGTGTGTGTGTGTCCGGGGGCCTGTTGAGAAGATGATATAAAACCCTACTGACACCGAGCCACTAACTGGCACTCCGTCATAAATAGACTCCCACAGCCTCCCAAACTGCCCCCCATACTGTCCCTCAAACTCTTCCTCAAACTGCCCCCCATACTGCCCTTTAAACTGCCCCCAAACTGCCCCCCATACTGTCCCTCAAACTGCCCCTCAAACTCTTCCTCAAACTGCCCCCCATACTGCCCTTTAAACTGCCCCCAAACTGCCCCCAATACTGTCCCTCAAACTGCCCCTCAAACTCTTCCTCAAACTGCCCCCCATACTAGCCCTCAAACTGCCCCCAAACTGCCCTTCAAACTGTCCCTCAGACTGTCCCTCAAGTTGCTCCCCAAACTGCCCCTCAAACTCTTCCTCAAACTGCCCCCAAACTGCCCTTCAAACTGCCCCTCAAACTGCCCCCCATACTGCCCCTCAAACTGCCCCCAAACTGCCCTTCAAACTGTCCCTCAGACTGTCCCTCAAGTTGCTTCCCAAACTGCCCCTCAAATGGGCCCTTTTCTTGGGGCTTGGGCTGGTGATCCGTGGGAAGGCATGATCCATGTTCCCCTTAACCCCTCCTTCTTCTTAGTCTCACCCTTCGAAATAGCGCACTGTAGATAATGTCTATCATCGCCAGGAACACAATGTGCACTGTTCATTTACAGTCACCTACAGTAGAGATTGTGGAGTTAACGTACGAATGCATTGATGAATGGGGAGTGAAGTTATGGGGGCCAGGGTAGATTTCGGGGCTCGTTTTAACCCCCTGATTTCAACACCTTCAGTCACACTGAGTTGAGGCGACCACTACAAGGGATAATCTGAGGAATTCTGGATAACATTCTTTCAGATGGTTACTCACAATATTTCCGTTGAAATGCCAAAAGGATCTCGCAGGCCTAATACTCAGGCTTTGGATTAAGTCGGCAGAATTGAGCTCCGAACTCCTAGTGAACCACACACACTGTACATTGTATGAAGGGGACTTAAATGTATGTCTGCCATTACTCTCAATGGTGATCCAATGGCTGAGGTTTGTATGGATAAATGTCTGATCTGCTGCAGTTTGTCTCGGTTGGGATAATTAGGCACACGTGTGTGTGTGTGTGTGTACGTGTGTGTGCGTGTGTGTATACGTGCATGTATGGTGGCTCACATTTTACAGTCATGCGGTAAGAGAACACCAGTTCAGAGTTCACGGGGACATATTTATTTTTTGTGGATATTTCTTAACTCTTTTTAAAGAGAACTCTCGCTGTCTTTCTCGCTCACATTCTCACATGCGCACACAAACACATAGATCTCTGATGATGGCCTCAGTGTGAGAACTTTGTTATTCTTTCTCCTTCTTTCTCATCATCACTCCTCGTCTGCCACCCAGACACTCTCCCTCCCTACCTCCTCTCCCTCCCTCCCTCCTCTCCCTCCCTCCCTACCTTCTCTCCCTCCCTCCTCTCCCTCCCTCCCTCCCTCCTCTCCCTCCCTCCCTACCTTCTCTCCCTCCCTCCTCTCCCTCCCTCCCTACCTCCTCTCCCTCCCTCCTCTCCCTCCCTCCCTCCCTCCCTCCTCTCCCTCCCTCCCTCCCTACCTCCTCTCCTCTCCTCTCCTCTCCTCTCCTCTCCTCTCCTCTCCTCTCCTCTCCTCTCCTCTCCTCTCCTCTCCTCTCCTCTCCCTCCCTCCCTACCTCCTCTCCCTCCCTCCTCTCCCTCCCTCCCTACCTCCTCTCCCTCCCTCCTCTCCCTCCCTCCCTACCTCCTCTCCCTCCCTCCCTACCTCCTCTCCCTCTCTACCTCCTCTCCCTCCCTCCTCTCCCATCTTCACAATCTCCACCACCACTACCATCACCAGACTCCCTACCTCCTCTCCCTCCCTCCCTCCCTCCCTCCCTACCTCCTCTCCCTCCCTCCTCTCCCTCCCTCCTCTCCCTTCTTCACCATCTCCACCACCATACCACCACCAGACTCCCTCCCTCCCTCCTCGCCCTCCCTCCCTCCCTACCTCCTCTCCCTCCTCTCCCTCCCTCCCTCCCTCCTCTCCCTTCCTCACCATCTCCACCACCACTACCACCACCAGACTCCCTCCCTCCTCTCCCTCCCTCCCTCCCTCCTCTCCCTCTCTACCTCCTCTCCCTCCCTCCTCTCCCTTCTTCACCATCTCCACCACCACTACCACCACCAGACTTCCTCCCTCCACTCCCTCCCTCCCTCCCTCCCTCCCTACCTCCTCTCCCTCCCTCCCTACCTCCTCTCCCTCCCTCCCTCCCTCCCTCCTCTCCCTCCCTACCTCCTCTCCCTCCCTCCATACCTCCTCTCCCTCCCTCCCTCCCTCCCTACCTCCTCTCCCTCCCTCCCTCCCTCCTCTTCCTTCTTCACCATCTCCACCACCACTACCACCACCAGACTCCCTCCTCTCCCTCCCTCCCTCCTCTCCCTCCCTCCCTACCTCCTCTCCCTCCCTCCCTCCCTCCCTCCCTCCCTCCCTCCCTCCTCTCCCTTCCACACCATCTCCACCACCACTACCACCACCAGACTCCCTCCCTCCCTACCTCCCTCCCTACCTCCCTCCCTCCCTCCCTCACCACCACCACCACCACCACCCAGACCCTCTCCCTCCCTCCCTCACCACCACCACCACCACCACCCAGACCCTCTCCCTCCCTCCCTCCCTCCATCCCTCACCACCACCACCACCCTCTCCCTCCTCTCCCTACCTCACCACCACCACCACCACCACCTGGGCCCTCTCCTCCCTCCCTCCCTCCCTCCTCTCCCTACCTCACCACCACCACCACCACCACCTGGGCCCTCTCCTCCCTCCCTGAACCACCGCCGACCCTCTGGTCAGCAATGAGCGTCAGAAGTTATTGATGAGCATACTGATTCCGCTGACAAGCCCATCCTAGTAGACGATCCCTCCTTCCCCCTCCTCCCAGGGGCCCACAGTTCGGGGGTAGAGACCAGGGATGACAAATAAAGGCTGAACTCCTGAATGGAAAGGTTCTGTTTCCCGTGGCGGTGTTTGCAGCGTGGCCCCCAGGGGCCACGGCTCCTCCGCCCAGGGGGGGTTGTCAGTTACTGATGGCACCGTTGTTGGCCATGGTGTGAAGAGAGCCGGAGAAGCCCACCACAATCCCGCCTGTTAAATAGCATGAATTAATGAAGTAGCAGAGCTGGGAACTTCCTACCCCCCGGGCGACTGGAGAAAAAGGGCCACTTCCTTAGCATTTCTATGGGCTCCCAACTTCTTTTCATCCTGATTTTTTTTTTTCCTCAATCGCCCCCCCCCCCAAAACTTTTTTTTTTTAAGTTCTTTAATCCTCCAGATGTATGCTGAGTCGGGAACGGCAACTGATAAGCAGTCTCAAAATGCAAATGTAAAAAAAAAAAAAGAAGACGACAAAACGTGGAGCTTTTGCCTAGTCGTATGTAAAAGCTAATATGAACAGTGGTCATCACATGGGAAGCTGAGGTGAAAGAAATGTCAGATGAGAGGAATTGATGTGTGTTTGCGATGCACAGCCCACTCTATCATATAACTAATTTTACAGTTCACCTTAGTGTTTGGGCTTAAACTTTTGTTTCAAGTTTCAATAGTTATTAGTAGTATAGTGTCTGTGTGTCTGTGGTCCTAGTTAATGCAGTTTCTGAACACTTGCTTCTCAATGATACATGTGAACGGGCTGCTGTTTGACTGTGGCCAAATGAAAATAGTCCTAGCAAGCACCACGCAGGGCTTTCCCATGGTGCGCTGGGATCACTTTTTACTGCCATTTTGTCTTCTTCATTTATTTTATTTATGAAAGTCCTTAAGTTTTAGTTGGTGGTTTACTAGTTTTATGTTACTTAAGAACCCGGGGACTCCTAGACCACTGATTTACAGACAGGCAAAGACACAGTAACACTTTAACACAACTGTAAACTGCTCCAATGATGCTGATGGATTGCACAAGCAGCACAGTACCTCCAGTGTGGAGTTTGACACGGTCGGGGTTGATTTAAAGTTGCCATCAATACCCATACCTGAGACCATATTTATTATTCCTCATATGCACTAAGTTGTGAAGAAAATACTGAGCAAGCAAAAATCCTACATATTAGTAGGTATCTCCCTCTACGCTGTGTCAAGAGGACTATGAAAGTCTATTGGACATGTACGTTCATATAAGCAAGCCTCTAAAACTTAATGTAGGCTTCAGAAAATGGAGTACTTTGCTCTGGCTAAAAGCTTGCTGATATCCCCTGTTGTCTCCCTTTTGTTAAAAAAAGACAGTAAATATTTGTATGGAGATGGATCCTTCTCAGACTATAGTCTGTGATGTCCTGGCCCAACCCAGGGACCTACACGGGTCTCTGCAGTGAATCATTGGAAACAGAGAAGCAGGTCTGCAGATAACACAGATTCTCTTTGAGGTAATTCTGGTTGGTGGCCAGGCCCTAATGGGAGCGTGTTTATACTTGGGGTTTATCTGCCATTTGGACTAGCGAAGGACCCTCCAAGGTACAAAGGCTGGAATTCCGCTTGTAAAGAACATTACCGTGCCACGAAAATAAATAAATAAGTAAACAAAATGGAGGAATAATGGGCGGGGGAAAACAAGGTTACAGCTGCTGTGTGGGACAAAAGATGGGTATCTCTGTAGTGGAGCAGACACATGCATGGAGGGTCCACTTTGCTATGGCCACAAGAGTAAACAATGTTTGAGGGGTTCTGCTCTTTGGTTGCGGGGGCAAAAACACTTTTCGCAGTTCTCAGACGCTGATTGCGAGCCACGATAGGGTGGTATCCATAATGCCTCCGTTACGAGAGCGCGGGGCATCGCGGTTGTGTGACGACTCATGCGGGCTAAGTAACTGATGTAGACGTACAAATGTCTGGCTGCACCAATTTTCGAGGCACGCAGTAAGTGCAGTTATCAAGCAGTTATTTTTGGAGGGATTCCGTGCTACAGTACAGGGTTTGTTCATCCAATGTTATTTCAAGGTCATTAATTCTATGCCCAGTCCCAGAGTGAACAACAATAGAAGCTATGTTTTATAACGAGAATTAACACTGAAATTACATGACATGGGATAATATACAGATAATATGCTTGAGAACACAAACGTAGTCGGCGCTGCTCTATGCCTGTAGTGTCAGGGCAGACAGAAATAATGAGAGAGTCACGGAGTCTAACCTCAGACAAAGCCCTTGGAAGTGACCAGCTTCAGGGCCAACATAAACTCTTTCCCCCCGTCTGGCCTGTGAAACCAGACTCTGTGCATTATCTCCTCGGTGTTTCCGTGAAGGCCCCCCCCCTGTGGACTCTGTCTGACTGTCACCCCCCCAACGCCACGAAACCCAGAGGAACTACAGGTAGTGATGCTTCGTTTCCCCTCAATGCCAGTCCTTTAAACCCGAGTCTTTTACCAAGAGGGTCTCGTTGAGCCTCTTTTTCAAAGTTTATGAAATTAGCCAATTAGGCTTGTGGGAGTGGGGGGAGGGGGGTAGAGAGAAGGGGACGTAGAGGGGCAGGAGGAGAAAGGCCTCACTCGCCCAGAGCCCAGCATGGATTAATCACTCTGTCTGGAGAATGAATGGCTGCTCACATCCCAGGGCCTGTTATTTACAATTAAGTAGTTAGACAATAAAACTTGCACTGCAGAGCCTGCTCAGGACCTCAGCTGCTCTCCCTTTTTCCTCTCTCTCTTTCTCTCTCTCTCCCCCCCCCCTCTCTCTGTCTCCCTATCACACTCACTCAAACAGGCATTCTGACTGCTGAAAAGTAGCAGCACTGTGGATTCAGATAATGGGCTGAGGAATGTTCTCGGCCGCTACATTCTGACGAGCGAGAACAGACCTGTATACCTTTTTTCTTTTACATTTACACTCACACAGAAGCCCTCTGGGGAGGATGGCGACTGGTGTCAGTCTTCGAAGGTCAGTCTTATCCCCCTGAGAGAAGCAGCATTTACTACCAAACAAATAACAGGAAGCCTGGCTATGCTGCAAGGCGTCCAACAATCCCAGCCCTTGTACTCTGTTCCCTGCTCTCTTCTACAACCTCATATGCTTGTGTCCAGATGCAGGTCAAATCAGGAGTGGCAAAGGTGTTTCAACACTAGGCTGCATTGTCGGCTCGTCTATAGTGAATAAACCCAATATATTTTATTTGCAGTGCATTACAATGCCATTAAGATCCTGGTCCTGTCAGAGTAACACACATAGGTAGCCAACCACTTAAAATAACAGAAGCTAGGTGAGAATGTGTTGCAAAACCCACACCCTCAGGGTCGAGTGCTACAGCGCTAGAACACCAAGTCAATCGACCCGGTTCACTCTCCAGATTTGGAAGTCTGCAAAGCTTTAATTATTATCAATAGTTGTTTAACCACACCATTTGTTTTCATGTCAGAGGTTATGTGCGGCGCACAGCGTAACATAAATATGAGCGTTACACTTGTGGAACGTGTGGGAAATGATCCAGCTGTAATACTACAATTCTGGGATCCCCACACCCAGACAAATGGGTTTACCCCATCTTGATTAACCGGCTAAACTGAGTTAATTCTTTTTCTCTGTATTTATCTAACTATAAATGTAGTGTAAGACAGAGCAGGCAGCTCTCGTCTCGGCGTTTTAATCATAATGCAGCAGTAAAGGATATCGGAAGGACTAATGTTTCATACTTACAAGCACGAACATTGGACAATGTCATCAAGATAGAAATAAACAGCCTGGTGAAGCAGGCGGAGAGCTTTGGGGAACTGATTACAGGCCTTTTAGCCCACACTTGACCAAAGAATCAACATATTCACTGTATAACGTTTCAGGAATAGATGGAGGGGGAAAAGGGGGGGGGGGGGGGCACATTTTCAACAGAAAATAGCATCACTCTTTTCGATTGCCAGAGGAAGAGTGTTTGCCAAGAGCAACAATGAGGGGAGTCTGCTGCAGCTAAGAGAAGTACACTCCTCTGGAAAGGATTACTTCTATAGCCTTTGTTGAACTCGACTGAGAAAAAAAAAACCGTTGCACCCTCAAATACGACCGCTACACCGTGTTTGTGAGAGATTCTCCCCTTATCTCATTCTTCTTCACTCGCTGACTCTAGAGTTACCTCCTAAAAACAGATTTACCACCCCACGGGTAAAAGTTTTATAATCTGTGTATACTTTGCCCTTGGTTTGACTTATGGGGAGATGAATGTCACCTGTAAAGAGCGGGGGGGGCAGTTGAGTGAACCTGAGAGATCGAGAGGTGTGTGTAGGGAGGGACACGTGTTTTTGTGTGAGAGAGAGACATTTTGCAGACCTATAAAGCTAGAGATGAGATTAGACTGGCTCTGTGGTGAGAGATGACTCTTATCTTAGTGCTCTTTACAGAATGGCCATTTGAAGAGTTGAGAAAACATCTCTACAATGTCATGACTTCACCTTATGCATAGCCTGAGATCGTACATACGGCTTCCTCGTGTTTACGTTGGTCTTGCATGTGGGCGCATTCTCCAAAGTCAACTCCAATGGACAGACATTGTACACACACAGGCCTCAAGACTCTTCGTTTGGATTGGATCCTCCCTGCAATGGATAGAAATTGCCTTCAGCCAAGACCTTGGCGAATGATCTATCCTCCTCAGACAAAACCTTTGCCACTAATTTTCTTAACCCTGGCCAAAATATAATGAACATCTGCAAAAAATGACATGTCTTAATACAGTTTTCCAGCTCATTGAGGACACTGGGTGACATCATTTTTGCGTTCTTTCTTTACTTGACTTTGTCCAGAACGCCTCACCTCCTTCCCCCAAACGTCCCTTTCAGAAATGACAAGACACCATTCATTAGTGCGCAAGATCGTCTAGTGGTGGGGACTCTATTCCAAACAGAGAAGATGAAGCGAAAACCAAGAGCGGCCCTAATGGGCTTCCCAGCTGTTAATACTAATTGCACATGGCCTCTGTGCGGGCCCCTGAGTATCGGTCTCTGAGAACGGGACGGATTCCGGTGAACGGTCGTTGACGAGACGGCTTACGCTGGACACAGGCTAGCGCTGAGAGTCTCGATATATCACTCCTCTGGTTTTAAAAAATGATTTCCTTTTGCAAACACAGCTGCCTTGTCAAATTTACTTTCTTCTTCTCTCCTCGCCACTCTGAAAAATACATAAAGACCTTGTGGATAAATGTTATCATCCCACCTTAAAACATGCAGTGGAGCGTAGAGAGCTGGGATACACTGTGGGAACCATTATCCAATGTCCACCTGCGTATTCAAATCTATCACTTATCACAAGGTAGTTTGTCTGTGGCCCTGGGATACGGTAGTGAGAGATGTGGAAATTAAGTGTTGACTGTGTAAATCAATCTGTCTCACTATCTCATCATGGTCTTCTCTGGCAAGTCTCAATAAATACTGTAGATCCGCTTCTTAATAGTCCAGTTGTTCTTAAAGCACACACTTATGTTATATGAATGTTATTGCTTTCATACTCTCAATGTAGTCTGGGGAGAACTTTCCGTTTGATTGTTAACTGGACCCATTTTATTCACTTCCTACAAAGTTTTTGTCGAGTAAAGTCCAAAGAACATGTTGTAAGCTTATCCAGATGTATTTCCTTTGTGTTCCAGCAATGAACAGAAACAGAGCTTTGTCACTGTATGCATGTGCGCTTCAGGTTACAGACAGGGTCTGTCCCACAATAAGGTACTGCCAATGTGTGTGTGTGTATGTGTGTGTGTGTGTGTGTGTGTGTGTGTGTGTGTGTGTGTGTGTGTGTGTGTGTGTGTGTGAGTGTGCGTGTGTGTGTGCGTGTGTATGTATGTGTGTAAGGCAGAGAGAGCCAGCTTTCTTGGCGGGAAATAAACTGATAACTCTGCCACTACATCTGCATACACTATATCTGCCTCTGACATGATCTATTGACCCCCTCCACCCCCCCACACACACACAGAAACACACTCACGCACACACACACACACACACACACGTGCACACACATACACACACACACACATCAGAGGTGACAAAAATCGAACTCTTCCATTGCAGTCATCGTTGATACAGTTTAATTCATGGAATAATTAACTCACATTTGCCATTCACAACTTTTCACACAACACGTCTTTGTGTACCAACAAACCCAAACCAATCAGCTGTTGAATAAGATTACGTGAAATATCCTCTCCCTTGTGACAAAACCTCCCACTTCCTGTTTCTTTATTTTATCAGAACTTGTTTGGCTCTTTAGGCTCCATTAAAAGTGTCCAATTGTGCTGTTAATGAGAGCTCTTTTGACAATTCAATTCCCTGTCTGTCTGAACTTAATCTGGATTAGTGATTTCCTTCCTTGGATTAGCATTGTGCTGTTCAATTTAACATCACTGTGTCACAATAAATACATAATCAGAACATATCAAAACATTTACATGTCATCAACATTATGAAGAACAGTGGCATCTTTCATTACAGTCACCATAGTGAATGAAAATAGCTCATATGTGTTAAGCATTGTTATCTTTACTAAGTGTATCTCTTCAGAGTCATCTTGATTATGAATGGACAAAATGGAGGCTGTAACCTGACTTTGATGAAGTTAACGCTTGGGATGCCGCAAATGAAAGAAGAGACGAGGGGTTGAAAGAGTAGAGAGGCTGAAGTGGGAGAGTAGAAAAGAGGAGAGAGGGAGAGAGGGAGAGAGGGAGAGAGAGAGAGAGGGAGGGAGAGAGGGAGGGAGAGAGGGAGTGAGGGAGAGAGGGAGGGATGGAGAGGGAGAGAGAGGGAGAGAGGGAGAGAGGGAGGGAGAGAGGGAGAGAGAGAGAGGAAGAGAGGGTGAGGGGGAGAGAGGGAGAGAGGGAGAGAGAGAGAGAGAGGAAGAGAGGGTGAGAGGAAGAGAGGGAGAGAGGGAGAGGGAGAGAGGGAGCACTGCAAAGGAAAAGGGGCAGCCGTGAGAACGGGGGGGGGGGGGGGGCCTGTAGACAAACGAGGACAAGAAAGAGAGGAGATGGGTGAAGAGAAGAGGAGGTGAGAGGAAAAGAGAAAGGAAGCAATGAAAGAAGAGACGAGGGTGTCCAAGTTAGGACCTCTCTCACTCCCTCACTCACTCACTCACTCACTCACTCACTCACTCACTCACTCACTCACTCACTCACTCACTCACTCTGTCCAGTCTCTCTCTCTCTTTCTCCAGTATCTCTCCTCCTGTCTCCCTCTCTCTCTCTCTTTCTCTCCAGTCCTCCACTCTCTCTCTCACTCACTCTCTCCAGTCTGTCTGTCTGTCTGTCTGTCTGTCTGTCTCTCTCTCTCTCTCTCTCTCTCTCACTCTCTCTCTCTCTCTCTCTCCCCCCCCCCCCCCCCCCCCCCCCCAGTTCCGAGCGGTGTTTTTTGTGCATTGCGTGCCGCGGAGTGGGGGAGGTGGAAGTGGTGACTGCTCCTGTCTTTGACTAGATCATATGTGACACTGTAAGCCCTTTCAGCCCAGCACAGCCCTTCTTAAATCCTCTGCCCTCTACTGATTGACAGCGACCAGACGATCGGATTAAGCCGGGTTCACATACAACAGCGGTTTGGGGACAAAATTTGATTGTTTTGAACTTTGAAAGTTCTAAAACTACCGTTTTCAAGATTCAACCAGTCAAATCTTGTGGAAAGACGAAATGGGCGTTCCTAGTGTCGTATCTCTGCTGTTGTACTGTATGTGAACACGGGACTCGTTTTCCTTGACAGGCAACTTTCATAAAAATAATTGGTAGAAGGATTGAGTTATTAAATGAATAAGTACAGTAAATGATCAGGATGAATTGTGTGAGTACGGGCGAACAGAGCTTGTTGCGAATAACCCCTCTGTGTATCTTCATACAGTAGGTGTATCATTGTTGATCATGTCTTTTGATTGTTTGTGGCTAGTCTAAGCAACTTTCTCATGAAGCACAACCTCATTTATTCCGGGGGACTTCATTTTCCAGTGTTCTGGAAGTCCTTTGCTTGAGGGCTTATCGGACCCACTCGCCTCAGAACCAGAAAGAGTGAGTGTCTCTTGTTGTCTGAATAGTTACGCAAAATCCCCCATCACCCACGACCCACAAAGTTGTGTTTTGTTTGTTTGGAAAAGGGGTGGATGTTCTTTAGTGAGAAGTGATCCAAATGAACAACAGAATCAGTCTGTCCCCCTCTCTAACCCATTCTCTTTCCATTTCCTTCTCTCTTTCTCTCCCGCTGCCTCCCATTCTCCTCCTCCTCCTCCTCCTCCTCCTCCTCCTCCACCACCTCCTCCACTCTCCTCTTGCAGAGCAGATACAGAATAGATGGCATGTCAGAAAAGGTCATTTTACAAATGACAGCCCGGTGCTAAACTGGGGTCTCGACCCGCGTGGCATCCCGGGGCTCCCACAATGTAGCCGCTCAGAGGGATTAATCATTGCCCTCTGACCTGGCGTGATGACCCCCCGACCCCTGAGAAAACCCATGGGTGCTGTGGATGATGGCAAAGACAGAGAGAGCAGGGTGAGGAAGACGACTAGGAGCGCCTTGGCGGCCGCTTCCGCCCCCATGGCAGGTCTATAGGGCTTTATGAGTGGACAATTAATCGTCTCTATGGGTCCCCTGAATGGGAAGTGAGACGGATTGTTTCTCGGCCATTCAGCTGCAGCCGAGCGTGCTGCGAGACAAAACGCGGTGGCTGTGAAGCCGAGCTACCCATAAGACTTTTTTTGTTCAGCAGACAAGGCCCAATGGGACGACCCCTAGCTACAGCGCGAGTGACCAATCAAAGATGACGACTCACAAAACGCGCTGGAGTTTGGAACACTTTTGTTGTTGGTGTGAATCTAGGACTAGCCTGAGCAGTGCGAGAAAACAGATCATATTGAGTTTGACATTTGTTTGCTTTTGCTTGACATTTAGAGAGACAGAAATTGTATGTACTCATGTGACGGGCCCACAGAACTGCATGGTGTGCGTCAGTTATACACGCTATAGACAGTCAGTCATGCTATATCTAGGTCATAAATCAAGGGGAGAGCGCTTCAAATTATGGGTAACTTGGAAGGGATGGGAAGCTCCTCAGTGACTGAACAAGAAACAGAAAACGGTAACAGAAAAAACAAAAAAGCTTCCAGGTTTTGATAGTGTAGTAAACAGCTTGAAGTAATGGAATGTGCAGACAACATGGGGAGGCCATTGAAGTTTTAATCCACTAATGATCTCTTTAAATTCTGGAGAAGCCGTCCTTTAGGGAGAATTCTTTCCCATGGTATTCCCGCACGGAGGTGGAAGTGCATACAAATGGCAAGTTGATTAAGATGGATGGTATTCTGAACGAGCCCATCTTCATGATAAAAAGTGAACATTAAACATGTGAAGCCTTACAAAACTTCCTTTTGTTGCGTGTGTGTGTGTGTGCGTTCATGCATGTGTATATGTGTGCATCCAAGTATGCATGTGCCTGTGTGTTTGCATGCAGTGTGTGTGTGTGTGTGTGTGTGTGTGTGAGTGGTGAGTGAGAATCAGTCTACTCAGAGGGTTAACTCCAGATCCTTGTATGTTTCCATGAATGGCCTGGGTAGGGGGAAACCGTCTCTTATTGTCAAGTTATTTGGCAGAAATCTCTTTTTACGTTGCCTCATGTTAAATTCATCAACATTTCTCTTTCATTTTTTTTTCACCCTCAAAATGTCTACAGATCAGGCCATCTTGCCAAACGTTTCCTGTCACAGCCTAAATGGCCGATGCAGATGTAGGGTACGCAAAATGAGTAATAGTCCTATGGTTAAGAAGCAGAAGAAGGAGGTGAATCTTTGGATCAGGAATGACCAAGTGGAATTTCATGACTGAAGCGGTGTTAAACTCAGCCCAGCCCTATGCTATAGCTACAGACGCTTCCACGATGTGTGAAGCTTCAGGGTGAAAGCTGAAAAGATCGATCTTAATCCATCTGAATTACCAACCTCAGTCTCACAGCTGCAACATTAGTCTCCAGTAACTCCAGCTGGTGTCTGTTCACAAATTACACTACTTTCTTGACTGATAACAGATTTAAAGCATTCCGTATCATTATGCACAGCATATGAGCCGTGTCTCTGCAGCTAAACCTTGAATGTCATGAAAGACGTCTAACAAATAAAACATATTAAGTGTCTAAAAACTTATCTACCAAGCTTTCCCTATATCATCAAAATCGAATGAATAGTCTGCTGTTGAAGAAGCAACCTCTGCAACCTCCAAATGCTTATTAAACATACAAAGTTGTGATTGTGGTTTGGTATTTGAATGTTAATGTTTTTGTAGCAGTCTTTGAGTGACTGTCCAGTGTGTGTGTGTGTGTGTGTGTGTGTGTGTGCGTGTGTGTGCGTGTGTGTGTGTGTGTGTGTGTGTGTGTGTGTGTGTGTGTGTGTGTGTGTGTGTGTGTGGAGCCAGCATGTGCGAGAGTCTGGTCTGTCCGACCTCCCTCCAAGGTTGTTAAACAGTCAGGGAGCTTGGAGAGTCGCCGCCGTGCACAAACCTTTCTGATTAGGTACCCACTGCTGGTCTCTCTCTCTCTCTCTCTCTCTCTCTCTCTCTCCCTCTCTCTCTCTCTCTCTCCCTCTCTCTCTCCCTCTTCTCGCTCTCTCTCCTCCCATTGTTACTGTGAGGGTTTTCACATAAACAGGGTCTACGGGGGGTGGGCCTGGAGCTTTTCTCACAACAGAATGGCTCCTGTTTTAGATTTAATCTACGGCCCTTCCCCCAGCACTGACCAACACTGCCTAACACTGCCCAGCACTGCCCAACACTGCCCAACACTGCCCAACACTGCCCAGCACTGCCCAGCACTGCCCAACACTGCCCAACACTGCCCAGCACTGCCCAACACTGCCCAACACTGCCCAGCACTGCCCAACACTGCCCAACACTGCCCAACACTGCCCAGCACTGACCAACACTGACCAACACTGACCAACACTGACCAACACTCCAACGCCGTACAGAAACCCTCCCACTCCTGGCTGCCGCCACTCAACCACTCGCCCAGTCACCTACACCCCTCCCTCTCTCTCACTTAACACACCATGTTCAGGAGACAGAGGGAGGGGATTCTGGCATGGAGCAATTTGTAGACCCTTTCGCAGTTAGCTGGTAGTCCCTATGTCTCAGCTTACAAGAAGGTGTAGACATCTTGCTTTGACCCATGCAGTCCTATTAGATCTCCACAAGTGTCTAGGGCCAAGAAGTTTTTTTCAGGGATTTGGGGTTTGAGTACAAGTCATCTCCTTGTGCTCTCTTGTACCATCCATGGCCTCTTTGGTCAGGACGGAAATAAGACTAACACTAATGATTAAATTTGGGGCCTAAGTACATTATCTTAAGCCAGTGGTTGGACTGGGAGCTGTACAGTACAGTATTCAAGCAGGAATGAGCTGCTTCTGCAGATTTGACCTGTGTTTGGCCAAATCTACCCTAGCCTATCACCAATGCCTTTTTTCTGCTCCCTGCTCTTGGAAATCATACACATCAATCATCCGCTGACAGCTACTATTAAATGGATGCTGGAATAGTCTTTAAATCCAGGCTTCTCCTACCAGAAGGCTGGGAGAAAGAGTTTGGCTTGAAAGAGACATGCCATGTACTGTATCTGTATCCTTTAGATTTAGGAGCTCTTTGTCCAGATCCCCAGGGTTCAACCTAAAATCGCATGCAGAGGCAGATAGATCTTCCACTCTTAAATCTTTATGTGGAATCACACAGATTGATTCAGTGATTAAACACATCAAATTGTCAATGTAAAAGAAAAAACAAATCACTTTGTACTATAACACTTTGTTTTTCTGTCCGTTCCTTTCAAATCTTGTTTTGGCAGTTTGGCAGAAGGCAGTTTTTTGTTGACTCTTTTTTGTTATGAGTATTCAGAATTTGTTTTATTTCTCCATTTCTTTCCTCCACTCATAGTGGTTTAAAGCTGTAATTGACGGTAATGGTGGTAATGGTGGAGAAGCTGAAGTGATAAGACCCTAGAATCACGCAGGGCCAGTGGCTCCAAGATGGAGAATTCTAGACAGCCTGACTCCTATCATGGTCTCTCTACATTTTGATTAAAAAGATGCATATTCAAAGCATACCTTTTGCAAACAATGTTGTTTTTACCTCTCTTGGGGAGAAATTATGCTTTCTCTGATGTGTTTATAATTTCTCTAACCTTTTTTTTTCCTAGAAATATTTAGGCTACTGTGGTTAATCGGCTATGGCCATGTTCATGATAGCTTTCTATTATGTTGGGGCTTCAAGGAGATGTAAACATTGTCTCCCATTCATTAGCTTTTTGCTGATTTACCACACAGCCTGATTAAACTTTCCACCCAACTCTCCCAGGTTCTACCCATAAGAAAGAGGTCTGTTTATGGAGAGGAATACTACCTTTGATCATTCTGGGCAATACAAGTCTTCAAGTCTTTATATGTGAATAAGTCGAGGAGCCCAGATACTCTATGGAACAGCACACTGGTCCAGGCTGTCTTGTGGGTTATTAGTTTTGCAAGATTATATATTCCTCCTGCAACACGCTGAGGGAACTTCACTTGGCAAGAGTTTTCTGGGGGCTTGGAGGGGGCCTGCTCTAGACAAACTATCTTTTAACAGTCAGTGAAGTGCTCCTTGGAGAGGATGGTGATCCCTTTTATTAAAACCACTTGCCCGGCATTGTCTCCCCGCTCTCTCGTCGTTGGTTACATAAGACCGAGGTGCTCTGTGATCGTTTGCAGGCACTCGTTTGTTGTTTAGTCTCTTCTTCCCTCCTTCCCTCCCTCCTTCCCTAACCCCCCCCCCCCCCCCCCCTCTCTCTCTCTCTCTCTCTCTTTCTCTCCCTCGCTAGTTTTCCTGGGTCTGGAGAAGACTTTGGGGGTGGCTCTGGGGGAATACGTAGAAGTGTATCCTGACTTCTCCCCGGCACCGCGCTGTGTGTCGGGAGGCCTGGCAGACCTCCAGCTTTGTCTGCCTTTTCCCGGGCACATTCCCATCTCCGGCACGCTCAGATTCCCGTCTCCTGCGCATACACTCGGCGCTGACTGCGGTCAGAAGATGGATCGTCCCAGAGGCTTTTGTTTGACAAAATCAAGACAGTCATGATTGCATACGTGTTAAAAAAGCAGGAGGATCAGATAATTTATACCTGGACTGTAGTCTTTATTATTTGCTTATGTTTCCCTTTGCTCTTAAAAACGGAGACGAGATGGTACTCAGGGCTGTGTGCTTGACCCGTTGAACCTGCTAGTTCTTAAGCTAACATCACTGTAAATCTGGAGCCCCAAAGTCTCTGACGTTATACCCAAACAGTCAAAATGAGTAAAGGGGAAAGTTGGGGGGGGAAAGTGAAGATAAAGTGAAATAAAGATGGTCTTTGTCTGCGGATCTCTGGAGTCTCAGGAAATGAATTATGTCGAATGTGCCGTTATATCACCCTGGTTGGACTTTACATTGGGAGATATAGCAGGGCATTCATCAGACGTCCACGGATCAAACCAGAAGGTTTTCAGATTAAGCAGCGCAAACACAGAGGACAGGGCTGGGGGTTTATAGATGGTCCGTAATACATTTCCAACGTCAGGAAGATGACAGATTGTCTTGAGCAATTCATTGCCTCTTAAATAAAACAGGATCTTAAAGAAAGGTACAAATTCTTAAATGCAGAGGCATAGATAGAGCACCTTTAGAAGTGATATTTTTCTTGTAGAAATGATTGGTTATTGATGAGAGTGTCCTTGCTGAACTTGGGTGTGGTACATAGGATGTCTTGGTCTATTTGGAAGGGATGTAGCCTCTGATCCTTTTTGCTGTGATACTTGTGTCTGACTGAATACGCAGTACCAATCTTTCTCTGTGTTAGAGAACCTCTGCTTAGGCCCTATTGAAATCTCCAAACGTAACCAGCTTCATTTTATAGCATAACAAACAGTACATTCTACATTAGCCAGCTTTTTAGCAGAGATTTCTTTTCTAATCATAATTTAATAGAACCAGCACATGTTTTTAGTATCGGTTCATTTTCTGGCATTACAAACATTCTTTTTTTCAGTTTATTTCATTAGGAGCCAAGGCCTGAGTAATTTCTTTGAACAGCTCGTGATTTTGGGGCCTTTGCTGTGATGAAGTGTTATGTGTAGAATAGCTTGTGTGATGCAGGTTGCAGACACATTAGATTCTAAATGAGTTGTTTTTTTTCCACTACCGCTACAGTACACAATCATTTTCTGGTGATACAGGGAGGAATTATTCAATCTGAAAGGCCAGGCATAATGAGGGGCAAAAATCAGTACTTCCTCCACCTTTGACATGAAGTCGTCAACAGTCTAATGAGACGAGTAATCATCTTGAAATGATTATTCTCTACACGCCCTATGTCTATTTTATGATCACATAACCCTGGTTTGACTGCCCAAGTGTTGCGTCAGAGGTGAAAGTTTGCTGGGTTTTAGAGAGCTTTAAGACATTATCCGTTGATGTGTGCTTCACCCTGTTTAGCTGGAGCTCTACTGCGTTTGCAGGAGTAGTTGTGTATGGTATTACTCATCTTTAATGCGGACCAGCACTCACTTAATTAATTGGCCCCTGCAATGGTAGGAAAGACTGACTGACTGACTGACTGACTGACTGACTGACTGACTGACTGACTGACTGACTGACTGACTGACTGACTGACTGACTGACTGACTCACTAACTCACAAAATATGTGTGTGACCTATTGGGGGTATTGTTCAAAGAATAGATGGGTTCCTTCTGTAGCTCTTTCCTTCGATCTTAGTTGTGAACTTGGCAGAAATGCAAGTATGAGAGATTGGGGGGAAAAAGCTGGCAATGGCTGCTTGTGCTAGCTTCCACCGTTTAAAATATGACAATGATAAAAAGAGAAAGGATTCTGGGCTCCCAGGGACTCAGGAGACGCCTTTACCCGAGACAGCACTGAAACTGGACTCCATGTTTCTCTTCACCGTATGCAATGCCTAAAACACACCAGGGATGGAGAAGCTGATTCAGTACATTCTGTTGCTCTTCACGACTGAGGCCGTGACACAGTCAAGAGAGTTCAGTAAAGTCCAGTCCAGACCCCCCCCTCCCCTCCCCCCCAAAAAAAGACTTGTGAAGATAGAGGACGGCGTGAATCCGCCATCACCATGGTGACTAAGGGGCGAATTCACTAAAGGATTGCGCAGCTTTTCCTGACGCAAAGCCTGTGCAAATAAGTCAAAAATTATGTTTGCTATTCACAAAGCCCTCGCAAAGGGTGAAATACGGTGTTAACTGCGTTGCGTTCGTCATTGCGTTCCTCTGCGCCGGTGTTATTAGCTCATATTTAAATTAGGTAATATGGGCGGAGAATGTTCCCCTTTCTATGCAAATGAACATTATTGCAAAACCCGCCCAATTCACAAAGATCGGCGCAAATTGCCTCACGCAGTTAAAGTGAAATTAATACCGTTTTCAGAAACGTGGTGGTATTTAAGCGCAAGGGGTGTGTCGCGGCCAGCCTGTCCGCTGATCATGGCAGCAGTGATTGTTGCGAGGCGAATTCGGCATCGCAATGCCAGGCATGTTGTTCGTGAGAGAATATTTAGAAGAAGGTCACTTTTTGATTTAACACTAGAACCACCGTGGTAGCTGTTTGGACACCAGAGCGCGCAGCTCTTCAGCCAACTGGAGGATGAAGTCGCGTCTGGGGAGGCTCAGTTGACTATGCGTCTCTCCACCCGTCCCCAGCGAGTCCAAGCTCCCACAATGAATAATAGGCTACTTATTTATAATAGCCTACATAGCGCGAAACTGTGCGTATAATAGTCTATACGCGAAACTGCACATTCCCTATAGCTGTTCATTGAATATAGAATTTATACCGATATAGGTATAAATAAATAAAAACATAGCCTACACAATATTTTTTTTATTTGAATGGTCTTGAAAATATTTTGCTTTTGTATCATAGGTGACGGCAGGTATCATCTTCAGCCATGGATGATGACTCCCGTGCGTAATCCTTCCAACGTTGGAGAGGCGGCGTACAACTGGCATCAGGACGCGCGGTGTGATTGGGTGCACATTTGGAATCCTGAAAAGCCGTTTAGATGCCTAGATCGTACCGGTGGGGCAATGTTATACACTCCCCCAAAAGTATGCCAGATGATCGTGCTGCAACTTGCATAACATAAAATGACAATTTTTCCTTTGTTCGTCTTTTCAAATCATTCCACCTCCGTTTGCAGTCTTCCGCGTTTACACACACAAATGGCACTGACTGATTGGGAAATTAAACCCCAAATATGATTTTTTGCTGCAGTCGTGATATTTTTTGCGGAAAGCTGTGAGACATGTTTTTGAACCTCGTCCGTGAGGACTTCAAGTTCGCTGTCTGAAAATCGTATCTTTCTTTTTCTGTCTGCCATCGTCCAATGATATGCATACGAGTTGTATGCGCTGTATGCGCAGTATTTATAGTCATTTCCTATATCAGCAGCAAATTGCACTCAGCCGCAAACACCGAATGGGCGTGTTTGCGCTGGGATATTATTAGCGCAATGTCTTTAGTGAATAGGTTTTTAAAACGGAGCACATAGCGGGCGCAACTGACGCGCAATATAATGGTGCAATTAGCGGGCGCAATTTGCTTTAGTGAATTCGCCCCTAAGTGTTTGAACTCACTTGTGTAAGCCCTGCATGCCAAATGGATGTACTGTTTAAACAATTCCCCCAGCCAGCTGTGGATTTATTTGGCAATAAGTTAAATCATCTTCAAAGGTATCCTTAAGAAATTTGCCCTTTATTGATTCATGTTTCACCTTGCAAGTTGTAGATGGTCAAGTTTGATAAACAGTCTGCAGTGTAAGCAGTCTTGTATCCAGTGTAGACTTCAGTCTTGGACTCCTGGCAAATAATCCTGATCACTTAAGGTATCATAATCGACAGCAGTCAGGAGCTACCCCCCGGCTAAATCATTCATGTGGGTCTTTAAATAATAGAGAGCCAGCATCCAGTTAGCAGCTGCAACTTGAAACGGTAGTCAGTGAAACACAATCTTTTCCAGTGTAAACTAATGTGTTTCACCTGCCCAAAACCCAAGTGTCTGGACCAGACCCTGCAGCCCTGAGTGACAAGTAGAAGCAAGGAGCAAGTTCTCTCCCTCCTGCCTGACCTCACTTCCTCTTCCTCCGATGAATTTTTCACAGAACCTCTTTGATATTCCTCTCCTGAGGGAACGTGGGTAATGTAAACTCAGAGGGTGAGGCATAATTATTTCTCATAACCGTACTTCTTCTCTAATTAGCTCACTCCCCAGAAGTGGGCCTTGCATTATTTACACATCAAGGGGACGCGCGGGATGGAAGATAAATATTCATCGTTTGTTGACTTTGCCCCCTTTCCCTCAGCTCGTGTTGGACTCGGCTCAGCCCGCTGTCGTCTGCACATGTTTTAACAAGGTGCCTGGCTGTGGCGGTGTCCGGGACTGGCCGATGTGAATCCGATCCGCCGTGTTGCTCTCGTTATCTGGACCCAGGGGTCATTGTGTTCTCATTGGAACCAGAGAAAGCTGCTTCAGCATCACATTAATAAGTGGTCAGTGTGTAGATGGGTTGTAATGGGTAGCATGCTGTATGAGAGCTGGTATTGCTTTGCACCAACTCAGTGACTTGTTTCTCATGTTGTATAGCAAAGCAGGAATCCAAGTAGCAATGAAAAGCAGTTACAGCGTTTAAATCATGATGAATATGGGAATTATTCTAAGCCCGTTCTGTTTGGGGTTCTCAAAGCTTCTTCTACTGGGTCATATTTAATGAACTGGACGCTTGAAAAGGGGGCGGCGGCAGTTCTTGCTTCTTGTTGCGGAGTGGATTTGTGGGGGCACGTGAGGTCTGCTTTTCCTGTCAATAGCGGGTATGAATAGGCTGCAGTATCTTCCCCCCTTGGTGGTCCACAGGCCTTGGAACCCATTGTCTGCACAGCAAATGCCTTTAGGGAGACTTTGGTTGGTTCAAAAAACTCACCCATTGTGGACGTGAGGCAGCTGTTCCTTTCCCATTTCCTATTTGGCTCAAAGCGCCAGAATTGACTGGAGACACTGAATAGAAGGGGCTCAGAAAGAAGAGCATGCATGAGTTGTGTGATGCCTGGCAAATAATTACCATAATCACGTCAACATTAATGGAGATTGCAACACGCAATAATTTAACCACGACTTTTCCATATTTGTAGAAGCAATGAACAGAGAATGCAAGAATGCAAAGCAAATGTCTGTTATGATTCAAATGAACACTGTTTAGCCTACTTTTAAAATGCATATGTGGGTGAGCAGACGAGAGCAGATCGCATATACATGTAAGTTGTGTATGAATGGAAATGATTCTAGCTAAATGAAGCTAGACATGCATTAGACAAGCATTTGACACGATAATGTCTGCCTCACTTTGATGCTCGATTATTCAGTTATTTTCCTGAATTTGCCAGCAGTATTGGCTTTTCCATTGCCCTGGATGCATGTGCATGAATTGTAATAATATTAATTATTAGAGGTCTTCAGTTGTCAATAGTAGTTAAACTGTTCAAGAATTATTTTCTGACAAACTTTCACAATAACAGGTGACACAAATTAGTGAAACATATTACTCTTCAGTAACCAACTTTTGTTCAGTTTCATGTGTGGGAGAACAACTAGTGTATCCCTAATGGGGCTGCTTGTCTCTTAGAATCAGAGGAGGTAATTTTGCAATGAATCTAATTGCTCTAGCAGACAGAGTTTGGCAACAGTTGGTCATGGAAATGCCGATGCTTCTCTTTCCTCCAGGTGGAGATCACACTACAGGACGTTAATGACAACCCACCTGTTTTCCCCAACGATATTGTTGACGTGACCATTGAGGAGAACATTGGTGATGGATTCAAGATAATGCAGCTAACAGCCACGGATGCAGATGAGGTAAAGTCTCCCAGGGTTCCCTCCCTTTTAAATTCTGTCTCTGGTCTGCCTGTTTGAATGAAACTCTCTGTCAGATGAATTTCCTGTCCTGGTCAGTATACATGTGGGCCAGCTAAACCTCTCTCTCTCTCTCTCTCTCTCTCTCTCTCTCTCTCTCTCTCTCTCTAAACAGTATTAGAATAAAGATCTTTATTGTCTGTTAAAACCTGTGTTTCATTCAACTCACGAAAGTGGCTCAAGAGTTGGCCATCGCTTTTTCTCAGCCCACGTCATGTGCTTCGCAAATTCTCCCACCAAGCTTCCGACCGCAGTTTCGAATTCTTTGCTTTCTCAGGCAGACACTCATACACGCACCTTCCTGCAGCTCAGTGTTTTGCCGTCACCTGAGATGTCTCGGGGCTGCCAGTGTCACGGAGCCCTGCGGAGGACGGCTAACGATTGATTCCTTGCCCTCCAGCTCTGATAGCCCCTCTGCGGCCCCCGTAGTTCACATTACATCACTGGCATCGCCCTCGATTAACCAGCGTCTCCATCTTTCACAGCTTTAGGCAGGATGTGGACATGAAATACAGCAGTGAGAGAAGCAGGCCCTCCCAACATCTCCCAGGTCTGTGGTTCCTCAGTGGTGCCAAACGAGACAGGGAACTGGATGGAAAGACATGTGGCCATGGAAGAGAGAGGGATTAGTGAAAGAGGGAATATGAACTCCTACTTAATGTTAGCTAACTTTTGAGCCCATAGGTTTTTTATTGCACAGCTGTTGTTTCACCCTTTTGCCATTTCTGAATGTGAGAAAGAAAGAAAATCATGCGCAGTCCATTTCTGGAATTAGTGTTTTTAATCAGAATTATAAATATACCAGAGTCGTCAGTATTTTGAATAGTTTTTTTAAGGGCATTATTTGATTGACCTTCTTCTTTGATGCCAGTGCATTCACTGCTTTGATCTAGTTTAGCATAAGGTTTAACACACGTTTAGCATAATGTACTGTATGGTGTTGAAATTGAAGGGTTGTTTTCACAGTTGTTCTCTTTGTCCCTTATATTCAAATTCAATGGCTTGAGCAGTGTTCCAATAGTACGAAACGCCTCCTCTCTTTGCTTTCTCTCCTCGCTTCCTCTGACTGTTCACAGTGCTTAATAGGTGACAAGGAAATGGTTTTGGATTGAATTTTTATCTACTTAAAAGGGAGTCAGTTGTCTGCTCCACACACACAAACACACTTTACACTTGAGAGTAGCACAGGGTCAGCCACTGCTTGTTGTTTAAACACAATAGTGTTTAAAACCCAGTTTATGTTACCTGGCATGGGATTTGAACCAGCAATCGAACCGCCACTCCAGATGAATCCTTTTACCTTTCATGTAGGTCATGAAGGAAAAATGAAAGCAAAAGTTTCACCTTAATAGTATCGGGATGAAGACTCAATTGTTGTCAATAGCTGTCAATTATAAAGAATGTTAACGTGAACCTTCAATATGGAATTACAGGCAAAGAGATGTTTATCCCGAACTTCAACACAGCAATGAATAGGTCAGTAAATAAGAGCCTGCATTTCATTCCAGCTATTTTTCGAGCCAGATATAAGGCGAGCCAAAGTTTTGCCCACATCCTAACGCAGGAAACTTAAGTTGCTCTGGCACTAACCGTACGGAACGCATCGGAGCCCTTATTCAGAAAGCCACATGTGTGAGCTCTACAGCCGTAGCCAAGAGCACAAGCTGTTGGCCAGCTGACTGGCTGAATACAGACATCATAATGATCCCGTCCAATTTAACAGTGCTACATGTGGGATTCATGTGTGTACGTATCAGAACGCTGGTTCTATGCATCCGTTTTTTCGCCACACCCATCTCCACCCGAATCAAGAGAACGGTTGGATGCATTTGATTTGGAACAAAAGAGATGAAAGTTTTTCCCTCTCACTCTCACTCTGAAAGCTTCTCCCAGAAAATGATCCTCACTTCACTGGAAAGAAAGAGGCTGTGTTTTTCTCTTTTTTGGACAGAACATGTTCATTTTATGAGTACACTGACCTAAAGTGGAAAATATGTTGCAGGTAAAGCTTGCTTAATGAAAGAAAGTAGAACAATGGGTGCTAAGGTGAAAAAAAAGAAAAGAAAAAAAAAGAAAATCAACAACTTTCAACCCTCAACCTTGTCTCAGAATTCAGATACACTTACAGTAGGTGACAGTTGGTAGGACAGAGCATACCATGAATGATGTCTGGGTTCAAGTCCAGTCAGGATTACACATACAGTGTACTGTACTATACATGTACCGTATGCACTCACTGCTACAGTATGTCATATAAAAGCTCTAGCTAAGAGTCAACTGACTGACTCTCTTCACACTGTTGTGGTGGTGTTTCGAAGGCCTTTGTTGTGATTGGCTTGTACACTCTGTGCTGTTTAAAACAGGAAGCTCAGTTTCCCCGACTGCCGTGTCTGCGTCGCACCTCTTTCATATCCCAGGGCTGCTCGCCTGCTCCCGAAATCACTCATCTGCTAAACGAGTTTCCTTCTGCCCAGGTCTGGCTCTAGAATTTTCCTTTTTAATTGGCTGGCCTATGTTTTTTTGTTTTTTTTACCCAACGTACCTTGGGAGAGCTGTAAACCAATCAAAGTCTTTTGTGAAGGTCAGCAGAGTGGTCAGCTTTAGGGGGTACATGGAAGGGGGTGATGGACCTCCTGTTCCCTCTCCGCCCACTCTCTCCTCTTGAACCCTATCAGAGAATTAATTGGCAGGCAGAGGGTGTCGGGTTCCGGTTTTCGGCCCAGATGGCTGATGGGATTGCCAGATCCAGAGCTCTGATTGATGACAGTGTGGTCCGCAGATGAACACAACCTCACTCTGACCTCCCTCAGTAAAAAAGAAAAAAAAGAAAAAGAATGTTTTACTGTGTCTGGGTCTGAAAGCGGGCCTCTGTGGTACAGCGAGGCCCGGTCAGAAGGATGGGGTTGTATCCGTGGTTAAAGAAGTGATGGGGAAGAGATAAGTGGTGGGGCATGAACTTTATCAGAACTGCATTGACTCTGACTGAACACTCTATTAGTGCATACTGCCATCATGCTGCTTCTTAAGACATCTCAATAGGCAGGTAGCAAAGGTACGCAAATGTGAAATGCAGTCTGTTGACCATTGTATTGGCAAGATCAAAAGAATTCCCTGACATCGGCGGTAAGTGAAACACTGCAAGCTTTTAGCTTAGCTTTTGACCAGCTGAAACAAAAGCCCCCACTTCAGCCTGCTAGTGGCTTTTGAAGTGACTTTTTACCTCAACACAAGACATTAGGCGGCAGTCGTCTGATGTGCTTTTGTACTCAGCACAAACATAAATGTCAAGCTCTGTCACCAGTATTATTCAGTTGTCATATCGCATTTTGGCCCCCTTCTCCAATTACAACGTCCCTGCTGCTATAGCTTTTGCATGTGGAGTGGTCTTACTTGTCCAAGGTATCAAGGGATCTATTAGTTGCATTTATAGAGGAACACTATAGCCCCAAAGTTCAAAAACTAGGAGGAGGCCCCCAGAGAATACAGCCATTCAGCTCCTGTGCTTTTTTCTCTCTCTCTCTCTCTCTCTCTCTCTCTCTCTCTCTCTCTCTTTACTATAGTCACTCAGTTCTTAGAAGGGTTCTAGTTACATATTTACATATAGGGTAAGCAGTAAAAGTATTTAGCTATGTTTCTTTTTTGTAGTTTATGATATTGTAGAGACTACAGCTAAAGTATTTGATTTAACAAGAAAGCAGAGATGTACAGTATGATAACTCATGACATCTCTAACATGTAAATCAGCTGATTTCCCTCTCAGGTTGAAATGCTTTGATGTAGCATGATATATCTACCTATAGAGGACAAGACATACTGTACTGTAAAAGTATTTGAAACATTTTTCAATTATACATGTTTTTACTCTATTACTCTATATTATTGTGCCTCATAAAATGTCAGTCTGACAGTCCGGAATCAAATGTGGGTTCATTGCTCCTGCCAAAGTTCTGTAAGTTCACTGAGCCTAAACCATTTGCTTGGCAAGCCGTTAGCAAGGTATCATAACATGAGCCACTTGGAATAATACATTCTGTCTGTCTGTCTGTCTGTCTGTCTGTCTGTCTGTCTGTCTGTCTGTCTGTCTGCCTGTCTGTCTGTCTGCCTGTCTGTCTGTCGGTCTGCCTGCCTGCCTGCCTGCCTGTCTGTCTGCCTGTCTGCCTGTCTGTCTGTCTGTCTGTCTGTCTGTCTGTCTGCCTGTCTGTCTGTCTGTCTGTCTGTCTGTCTGTCTGCCTGTCTGTCTGTCTGTCTGTCTGTCTGCCTGTCTGCCTGTCTGTCTGTCTGCCTGTCTGCCTGTCTGTCGGTCTGCCTGCCTGCCTGCCTGTCTGTCTGTCTGTCTGCCTGTCTGCCTGTCTGTCTGTCTGTCTGTCTGTCGGTCTGTCTCTGAAGGGTCCGAACGCGCTGGTAACCTACACCATCATCAGCGGTGCAGACGACAGTTTCCGGATAGACCCCGAGTCAGGTGACCTGATTGCCACCAAGCGATTGGACCGTGAGCGGCGCTCCAAGTATTCCCTTTTAGTCCGAGCCGATGACGGAAAGCAGTCTTCCGACATGAGACTCAACATCACGGTCAGCGACATCAACGACCACACGCCCAAGTTCTCTCGCGGGTCGTACTCATTCGACATCCCTGAAGACATGGCACCAGGTAGTGTCTCAATGTCACATAATACTGTATGGTGTCTGACTGCCAACAACGCAATCACCCATTTTTCAAGCATATTCAGGCTGTGGGTGAAAGATTGATGCAATTATCCTTGCATGTGGCGTGTCTAAAAGGCTTCTTAATGCATGACTTTGCCTCTCCTAATCAACAAGGGAAATCAAATTAACTGTGGCACCTTTTCCATGAAATATTACAAGAAGGGGGGTTAATATGACAGCTTGAAGGGTTTGGGTTGGCAGAAAGACAGCCTGCTGTAGCAGACCCAAAACCCCACAAATCCTCACTGTCTGCCTGTCTGCCAGGTTCCATCGTGGCGGCCATCTTGGCCAGCGACTCGGACTCTGGCGTCAACGGAGAGATCACTTACTCTCTAGAGGAGGAAGATGAGGACGAGACCTTCCTGCTCAACCCCGTGACGGGGGTCTTCAACGTGACGCGGCCTCTGGACTACGAGTCCCAGCAGTACTACATCCTAACGGTGCGGGCCCGGGATGGAGGCGGGCAGGCCAGCATGGTCAGGGTGTACTTCAACATCCTGGACGTGAACGATAACCAGCCTGTGTTCAACACCACTGTGTACAGTACCTCTGTGACAGAGAGCTTGCCTCCTGGCTCCAGTGTTGTCACTGTCGGAGCCACTGATGCAGATGACGGTATGTCCCTTCTTGTTTTTCGTTGGTAGGTCGTTTGAGAGATGTCATAATCCTATGTTAATGGGTACGCATGATTTGGTTATTAGTGGAGCGTTAATATACCTGATTCAATTCAAGCAGCTCGTTACTGTGGGATGATTCTGCAGAGCATTAAGGCACATAATGCACTCTGCTGGCTCCCGGAACCAGAAGCAAGAAACTCAGTAGTATTTTATTTGAAATAACCTGTCAAAACATAATCTAAAGCTGTCATGATGTTATGACAATCCGACATGCTCCCAACCACACATTTATTTCTTCATTTTTCTTAAATGTCACGTCTAAATCTTTTGGTGAGATGCAGTAGGCCCGCTGTATAATCAAGTGGGTGAAGGTATTTCTCTGTATCAGGTGATTATGGTCAGAGGGTTAGTGTTTCTCAGCTGCTTCTTGCCATTATAACATCCCCATCCCTCTCCTGCTGTAATTACTGCTCCAACCAGACCTAATGTGGTTACTGTGACCCACATTCCCCGGAAAAAAGGGCTGTCTCATTTCCACCAAAGGCCTGCCTTCTTCCTCTGCTGTCCATAGAAGATGACCCTGTCGGGGTGTCTGGTTTTTCAGCAATAACCTCCACAATGCACCATTGTTACTGTAGCACTTCCTAAGCCCTGGCCTGTAGATGTGGTTCTCATAAATACTGGTGGAAGTAGAACCCAAGCTTTTGATAAGAGATTATTTGTGTACTGTAAATAGACGCCAGGGTATGGGAAGCTGCCGTTGCGTTCCACATGAACATACTGATGACTTGCATTACAGCCGCTCAATTTAAGATCATTGACTTTGGCTCTAGAGCAGTACATTATCAAGGATTAGGCCAGAGGTCAAGGTCTGATAGTTTTTTCTTGGCAGTGTAGTGTAGTTGTACTGTAATTGTAGTTATGTTGTTTGAAGCAATGTATCAATTGTGAGCCATTTTCTAAAATTGTAGTGCTGCACTATCAGTTTAGAAAAGAATAAAGTCGCTGTGTTGTTTCCCTTCTGATAAGGATTTGTCACAGTACATACTGGCATTGTTCACTCTGAGGTAGAGTGGCAGGCTAAGGTTCAGCTGCTGTGCTAGGACAATTTGAGGAAATGCTTGCTGATAGGAATTGTATGAAGCTTATTCATGAAAATGGAATCATATTTATTACAATGGCAAGTTGAATATATCCACACTTGACTGTGCACAGTACAAATGCACATCATTCATAATTTGTTCTGGTTATATTGTTTAGTTGAAGGTCTTTTAATTATTATTATTATTTATGTATTTATTTATTTTAAATATCATTGTGTTTTCTCCCAGGTCCTAATGCCCAGCTGTTCTACACTATCGCTTCGGGCGATCCCCAGGGCCAGTTTGACATCACCAAGGCAGGTGTTCTCCAGACCAAGAAAGCCTTGGACAGGGAGACCCAGTCCTTCTACAACCTGGTGGTCACTGTCCATGACATGGCCGCGCTCCCCATGGCTCGCTTCACCAGCACTGCCCAGGTGTCAATCATCCTCCTTGACGTCAACGACTGTCCGCCCACCTTCACGTCCCAGCAGATGACCTACATCCAAGAGAACACGCCCGTGGATACAGTGGTCTTCACAGCCCAGGCCATTGATTCTGACAGCGGACCCAACAGTTATGTGGAATACTCCCTCAGAGGCCCATTCGGGAATAAGTTCAGCATTGGGACGATTGACGGGGATGTGAGGCTGGTTGGGGAGCTGGACAGAGAGGAGCTTTCCAACTATACGCTGACGGTGGTAGCAACTGATAAAGGAGAGCCGCCTTTGTCTTCCACCATGGACGTCACCATGATAGTTCTGGACATCAACGATAACACGCCTATCTTCTCCCAGAACATCTACGACATTGAGATCGAGGAGAACACGCTGACAGGCACCGACGTCATCCGGGTGTTCGCCAGTGACGCCGACGAGGGAACCAACGGGCAGATCCGCTTCTCCATCGCCAGTGGCAACGCCAACTCAGATTTCCGAATTGATTCTGTGACGGGGATGATCTCGGTGGCCAAGCAGCTGGACCGTGAGGCGCGCTCGTCGTATTCGTTGGTGGTCCAGGCCGCCGACCGCGGGAGTAGCCCCAGGGTGGACCGCACCACGGTCAACATCGTGCTTCTTGACGTGAACGACTGCCCGCCCACGTTCGAACTCTCGCCTTACTCCGTGAACGTTCAGGAGAACCTGGGGAGTCTTCCAAGGAACATTCTACAGGTCAGAGGGCTGTTTCAAGTCAATCATGTTATACAAAGCTCAATTCATACACCAGCCCCCACCACTTAAAATTAGCTAATGGCTTAATCAAATTTAGAGGAAATATTAACCTAATAAGTATGTGGTTCAGATCGGTTTACCACAATATCAATGGTGGCTATGTTTTACAAATTGCCATGAAAAAAGTGGGATTAAAATGATAAAGAAATTATAATTTGAAGCCAATTTTCTCTGCTCATTGAGATCACTTTCATAAAGTAGATAGACCATGATTTCTTCAATAATGAAATATGAGAATGTACTGTACCAAATTACACAGTTATAAAATCAATTGGTTTCCAGTGACAGGCAGCTTTCTTAGCTTGTATACAGTACCTATGAGGAAATGAGTTCCCAGCTGCATGTGATAAAACTGGCCTAGCAGTGTTGGGTATACCACACAAGAATACAGATCTGTGTGCCAACCTGGCTGTGTCCCTGTGTGGGCAGGAAATGCTGGGCAGCCCATAATGCACTGGGACTCACTAACGAGCCCTGTGGTAAAGATTCATGCCTAGCTTATTGGTGTATGAGGAGGCTGTGGCGTGCTGGGGGAGGCAGAATATCAGAATGGGTCCCCTTTCAGTTCCTTTTCAGGAACTATTAGCCTGTGTCCACCCCATTCCTAAACGTGGTTGTGTTTTCTATGTCATTAAGACACCTGTTTCTATGCTGTAGGTGGTGGCTAGAGATGATGACCAAGGTCCCAACGGCCAGTTAAGCTACATGCTCAGCGGGGGAAACGAGGAGGATGCTTTCAGCCTCTCGTCCAGCGGTCAGCTGAGTCTCACCCGCACCCTGGACCGCGAGACACAAGGAAGATACACTCTTCTGGTCACCGTCACTGACTCAGGTAAGACCACAGTAAGAGAAAGCTGTGAGCCCGCTCGGAGTCATCTTGTAATGTTCGTGGTGTTTCAGCGTACGGACAGCATGGACAGTATTGAGATGGATAGGGACCGCTATGTTTTATTATGGACTGGCGTTTCAAGTCAGGTGCTTATATTTGAATGGATACCATATTTAACATGTTCACCTTAGTGCCTATCATCACCCGTTAAAGACATCGTATATCTGGTGAATTTAGAGGGTGCACATGTATTGCGTCATAAGGACCTATTGGAGCCTAAGCCCCTGAGCTAGAGGAGACTCAGCAGAGCCACTGCACATTAGATTATTTCATTCTTCTTTATTAACAAGAAAGTCAACAAACTGTGAATATTATTTCACAATGACAGAACATTTTTTGACCTAAAGAGCCTGAAGAGACACGTTTGCTCCTTTTACAGAAGAATAGTGTTTTCCACATAGTCCTCGGAAACCTGGCTTGCGTGTTTGATTGAACAGGGTGCTGTGTTTATTTGTACACATTGGTAGCGCTTGTTATATCCAGATAAAAGGTTAGGTTGTTATTCCATAGAGGTCAGTAAATGTGCAGTTAAGAGACTACATGCGTATCCACATTTGAGCCAAATCACATGCTATCCCAGTTAAGTATATGTTTCTTCGGCTACTCTGGCTTGGTGCTCATGGTCAAAGGGCGGTTCTATGTTTCATTCCTGGATGACCATGTGACTCTGTAATGATGGGTATTTTTGACTCGCCAAAGACTTTTGGTGAGAATTGTGACAATAAAGGATTCACTCTCTGTTTTGTGAAATAGCCCCTGTTAATCTGCATAGGTCTGCCTACTGTAGTACTAGATCGCACAGCATCAGGGTACATTACCTTCTATTATACCTAAAGTGACAAGTGCATGGTTACCTTCAAAAAGTAAAAAGGGTTTCGTAGAAGCTATACAGTATATAAACAGAAAGCTAGGATGGACTGGGCACCATACTTTCAGTTTAAAAAAAGGTATTGGATTCATGTGAGAAAACGTATTTTGTGATTGTCTACCATATGCTTCAAGTGGATTTCATTACTCAAGGCCCTGTCAACAAATCCAAAATATTTTGACATTTCTTATTTTTTCGCCAAGAAGCGTGCAGCAGGGTTTGTGTAGAAGAATATCAAAATATCGGAAAACCCATAATTATTGTACAGTCAAAATTACCCTGCAGCTTTTTCTCACATTTTTGAGGCTTAGGCTGAGATGGAGAAATGGTTATCCCATTGCTATCTGGCTAGGAATCTTTAAGGTGGATGGTACAGACTAGTTCCCACTCAACTCTCTGGTTCTCATTTTCAACCGCAAAAACTTAACCCTGCTTAACACAAATTATTCAGTGAGCCCTTGTCTTTTTATTTTCACGTGTTCCATGCTGTATTTGTATTGGCATTTTGTGCATACTGTAAAAAAAAACATCAGTTCGAAAGGTACGATTACAGTATCATATTCAAGTGGAATGGATGAATCTGCAGATTGGGTGACTTTATGACTATGTACTGTATGGCCAGTATATCTGATCTCCTCAATGGATCGTGAAATTAATCTCACTTCCTCTGGTGTGTTTACCCTGTTATGGCTGCTTCTCTTTCGAAGGTAAACTCATTAATCATGGCCTACTTTAAGTTGAATATCTTGATATGCTCTGTTGAGTGAAATCTGTCATGAAATGGATGGAAACAAACGAGCTCCCTGCTTCTGGTTCTCATGATTGTCCCTGGATCAGGAGAACAGAGCTTGGCACGCTCCTGTCATTATTTGGAAATCTGCACTCCGGCCCTGAAATGTGGCACACATACAAGCTGCATAAAGGTGTTTTACAAGGAGGCTTGTCGAAAGGGAAACTTGAAGATCTGAACCCATTTGCAGTGGAAAGTTGTTGGCAACATTTCTAAGGGAAAGAGTAGGATGGAGAGAGAGAGAGAGAGAGAGAGAGAGAGAGAGAGAGAGAGAGAGAGAGAGAGAGAGACCGGACCGGTCTAATGGCTTGATCCACATCTGGGATCAGCCGCTGGCAAATCAAATTTGTTACCCTCTGCCTAGCAACATACAAGTTATGCCCCCCTGCAGAACAATGTCCAGCATGACAATAAGAATTCAAGCAGGGAGTCAAAGCCAGTACAGTTGGCTGGAAGGGAGTGTTTGTGGAACTCTTTAGGTGGGCCACCACAGTTTCAGAAAACACATATTTTATTTTACAACAGTTGGTCACTTACAGTATGGTAGCAGCAAGGCCAGTTCACGCATCATGAACATTCATGGCACAGCTTCTCACAAACAGTGACTTGGAAGGGCTTACTATGTTTACAGAGCAAAGCGGCACATTTCATAGACTTGATATATTTTGTATATTCCCTAATCTCATTACCATTTATTTATGTTCTGCTGATGTATAATCAGATAGTGCGTCTCCTCGGAGTGGAGCAGCAGTTGGGGTGTTAGGTGAAGGGTCTAGTCCTGTAGTAAGTGTCCCTGTGGTGAGAATGTCTCTTGGGGACATTGACATGCACCACGTTTGGTCACATTTATTAAAGAGGAGCAGAGTAAACCCCCATGCCTACGGCGGCGGTTACGGTCGCGTAGAAATCCCCCCCGTGTCATTAAAATCTTTCCCATAGGACCCCAGTGTTTGGACTTGTCCTTTTCAGAGGCTAAACCGGCGCTTAGCAGATAAAGAATTTTAATGACCGTCTCCATTTAAAGGCAGGATCTTTTATGTCATTCAATGGCTCTCGTGAATCTGCTCTGTAAACCCACCCAGGTTTTTGAAGTATTTCCAGAACTGCATTCGTCTCTTTGGGTGACTGAATAGGATCTGTCAATCTTTGTCCTGTAGGTGCCTCTGTGCGTTTTTCTAAAAGGAGCTGGGGGAAATGTTTCTCACCTTACCAGGTCATGTTATAGTTTGGAGCTTCAGAATTAGCAAAATGGAAAGTTCAGCTAATGAAGGCTAGATAAGTAGTGTTATAGCATGGCCAGTGTCTTGGTAGATCACTGTCCAATGCTTGCTACAATAAATCTTTAATGGGGTCCGTTTCAGCAGGTTTCAACCAGCCCCAGTCTAGTGGCAACGCAAGACGAAGCCAAATAAAATATCAGGTTCCTCAAATGAACTTTAACAGACCTGTAACATTCTAGATCAACTCCTGAAAAATTGCGGGGTAACAAATTGGGCTCACCCTTTTTCCCTTTCTTTCCAATCCCTCTTTTTCCACTCCAGGATTTTGATTCATGTAACAATTGCTGGAAGTTAATGTTTGTGTAAATAGCTTAACTATCTATTAAGAGTGTTTTAAAAGGTGGTGTGGATGGAGTTGGGATGATTAGTGCTTTGTGGCAGCCAGGAGAGATATAGGCTTTTGAAAATGATAGTCTCTCAATCGGCCTCCTAGGGTTTCTTCATCAGTGAGGACATCACGAACACGCTTGCACTAAATCTCAAATGAGCAATTCACTCAAAACAAGTTTTTTCTGCCAAAATTAGAAAATGTGCATGCCAACAAGCACATACTGGTACACATACAGTGCAGTGTAGGACACAACCAGCTCTTTGTCAGTTGTTTTCACTCTTCGTATTGCTTGTGTGTACTGTATGATTTCAACCCTTTGCATTGGTTGCAGGCTGTTGCAGACTGTACTGTACAACAATGTTTCAATACCGGATATGGAAAATAATCTTTTATGAATCCTCAGTCTACTGTTTGGCAGATTTCGGAACCATCGAACAGCTCAGCAAAATAAAAGCACCATTTTAATAAAAGCACAAAAGGCAAATCGCTTCATAAAAGCCAGTATGTGCTCTAGAGTTAGAGAAAAGGGCAGTTTGTCTGTGAACTGACTTTTCCTGTCTGACTGTAAACTGCCAAAGCCTATCCGTAACATAATATGAGGGGAAAATATGTAAAAACATTCAGACACAGCACTCCATAAATAAATGGAAAGCTACAGTATATAACATTGAGTAATAATAATAAATAAAAAAATAAATAAAAAAATATATATATATATACTGTACTCTAGATGAGTGTCAAGGTCAATAATATATATATATATATATATATATTTTATTTTTTTTATTCTTATTTTTATTTTTTATTTTTTGGGGGGGGGGGGGGGGAGTGGGTGTTCTGTTTAGGGCTGAGATATCCTTTTCATTCTCTCTTTCATTATCTGTGTGAAAACCTCTGTTTACTTGATTATGTTTGGCAAAGCCTGTGGTGGGAGGGCTCTCTCCCTGCTCTCAGCCTCACCATGGCCATTCAGTGGTGTTGGATGGAGGCGCATTAAAAGGAGCTTTGTCGCAAAGCAACAGGTTCTCAGAGGGAGAAAAATGTCAATTTCTTGGCGATGGCGGCCAATTCATCCTGAGTAATGATGTGTTTTATTTACGCTGTCCCTAAAGAACACAATCTAGCCGCAGTCCATAAACTGTAATTAACCGTTTAGCCTTAAGCTTGGGCTACAGATGGGCTGTCTCATAAATTTACACATTCATCCGTCTTCTCTAAGTCAACCTGTCCAGGGCTTCCAACTTTAATGAACCTCTGTGTTTGGACATCCTGCAATTCTTCTTACTGATCAGGACGTACAATTCAATTCATTCCAACTCTACTGAACAGCATAGCAGTCAATAATATTGAAGGAAGAGATTATCCCTTATGCCTGCAAAGACACCCAAACCGAGATCTTAGCTCAGCTTAGACTGAGCAACGAAGAGGTCACTCTGACTCTTGGAGGGGATGTCCTCCAAATTGATTCCACCTCCTACATGTCTGTTTTGCTTCTGTAGCACACCAGCTCCAAATGTAGCACACCATCTACAAAACACATTTTAACAGTTTAATTGTAATTACATATGTACTGCATGTATATCCTCTTTGGCTATGGGAGTACGGTTATGCCACCTCTCCTAATGTGATTTGTCCACTGGTAATGTACACGAATAAGGTGCTTAGACTGGGCCGTAAATACTAGACAATGCTTTCTGACGAGGGCTTATGGCCGGCTTACAGGGGGAACTGTCTGTGTGTGCATGTAAGATGGAGCAGAGGGAAGCAGATGGTCATCTCCACTCAAGCGAGTCTTGAGAGTTTGTTATTATGGGTACAGTTGTTTTGAGGTTACTCGGGGTTCTCCCACTCTCTCATGCCATGATCCCACTGAAACCAAATGTTAAGGCGTCCCACTGAAATGCAGTAATTGCATATTACTGTAGGAGAGAACATTGCAGATCGTTCTCACGACCATTGCCCCTCCATTGCTCTTTTGGATAATTTAAAAATATCAAATAGAGGGTGATGTTTTGGTCCCAGCTGTCCATATTGTGTCATTTTGAAAGCCAATGGGAATGCATTATGTTTAGATAAGTAGTTTCACTTTTATGATTGAATTAAAGTCAGGAATCCTTACGTTAGTGATTTAAAGTAAGCTATTTCTCTGTGGTGTCAGGTTTCTTTGTGTCGTATGGGTTGTCATGACGCAGTGTCTCTGCAGTTGTCTTTTCACCCCAATCTTTAATGGTTGCTGATCACATCTGAATACCAACAGTCTGAAGTATTCCCTAGGAAAATGCACCCAAAAAAATAATGGTGGAGAAAAGGCTATGGACAGGATCCTGAGCTCAACATGCATCACACCATTCCGGCTCCTTCCAGTAAGTCTCTTGGGCTAATCTTGTTTCGGATACGAGGTACCAGGAGATCAAATATTTTCTTTGCTGATTGAAAGAGCACATTTCTTAGACCAAACCCAATTAGACAATATAATATATAATCTCAGAGACATTTTTATTGAGTACATACGCTATGTGTCTGTTTGTGAGCGATGATTGGCATTTCCTTGCAAAACATCTTGTGTAACTATAACAAAGTCCAAAACTATAACAAATGTTATACAATTTATCTGCTAATGTTGCTGTTGATCATTCTGAGTGAGAGTAAATGGTTATGATAACCCCTAAATATGATCATTTTACTGGAGCATGCTTCAGTACATTCAGATACAGGATCTGACAGTTTTACGTACTGTATCTGGCCAAGTGCTTATAGTCCTAGATGTACGCTTTCGTCAAGATGATGAATTGTAAATAACACCTCTGTGGGTGCAATTCCAGCCCTGATCTCTTAATAGAATAAGTGAGAATAATGTATTTTGTTTTACAGTAGGTCACATCTGACAGTGTCCTCCTCTTATTGAACTATTTAATCTAATAAGCTTTAATAAGCTAATTTAATAAGCTAATTAACTTGGATATCACCAGACATGAAGGGAAAGAACATGGTGTGGTTTCACACCTCAACTCATAAATAGTGTTGAATATACAGAACCGCTGGTGCAGCAGAAAGGGAAAAAATAAACTGTCTGGGAACAGGTTGGTTTTGCCTATGAAAACAATACTTCTCAACCACAAGGCATGTCTGCCACTGGTGCTGCCTACTCCCCACTGCCAATTTCCACCAGCAGCTCTCTTTCCATGGCACGATTCTGTCATTCGTCATGCTGTAGTCATATTTCTATGCTGCCAAACTTATGCATAGCCGTCTACCATATTGTCCGCTGTCTTGAGCAGTACTGTACTGCAGCTCAGAAGTGGTGGCACCCGCTGTAGCTTTCATCTGCTAAATCATTGACCTTGACACTCATCTAGAGTAGCATGGCCGGATTCCAGTGGAGAATGCTTGAAGGATATGCCGGCATTTTCAACAGCGACCGCCCTGCTGAGATCATGCCATAATGATGTCATCAACATCCAATATATTCAGTCAACTACAGTATGGCAATAATACACTAGTAGTGGATTAATAACGTGTTGCCAGTTTAGTGGATAATACAGCGTGTTAGCAGGTTGGAACTATCTTGTTACATCACATGGCCTGACTGTACCAGTAATAGTTTGTCTTTCACTGTAGATTCTATGGAACATTTCACTTTAACCAACTGTGTCACAACGTCCATCTACATACATTGGCATACCTGCTAAAAGATTGTGTTACCTGACATCTATATCTGTCAGGCCATGCAATGTAACAAGATAGATCCAAACTATTTACACGTTAGACAGCAGGTCTTAGAGACAGCTGCTGGGAGCTTCGGGACATGGATGACCCCCAGGAGGGGTAGCCACACAGCCTCAGAGCATGGCGCTGGAAGAGCGATACACCTCCAAAGATGTGAGAAATGCCTTGTTTAAACCCTCGCCTGTCAACAAGAGAGGGTTCAGTCCAGGTTCAGGGTCAGCGTGAGGAGTGCTGGGGGTGGAGGGGTTGTGGGGGTTGTGGGGGTTTAGGGCTAGGGGGCGGGGGGTGGGCTTCCTCGGGGCTTACTGAGGATTAGCTAGGGTAACAGTGTCTGTCCCTCAGCGCCCATCCCTGATGGGCTGGTGGCGGCGTGCTTGGCATGGGGTCAAGGGTCGCACAAGTGCAGAACTGCTCTGGTTTTGGAGCGGTGGGGGACGGCGACAGTGTTGAAGGCCATAGCCTCACTCTAGCAAGTAAACAGGTTGTGACATCACATCCTCCTCAATAGTGAAACGTCTGGACGGGGGCCCAAATGTATCCTGCGAAAAACATAACAATGTGCCGCTCCAAATGCAGTGACTTCCGTTTTTCAGAAGGGGGGACAATGCTATTGAAACACGCTGGCTCTATTATGAGTAACACACAGGGCAATTCAAGTGCAGGAAAATACAGTTGCACCCCATTGGCTTTTGAGAACAGAATTACTATTGGCCAATATCTGTGCTTCGCCGAGTCGACTCCAGGAGACCAACACAGTTGGTTTTTAAAAGCAACTTATCTGTGTAGCTTCACTGCCCAGAACATCCTTGACACAACACAGGCACAAAGCTCTTAGGAGTTGTTGTCTATCAAACAGAGCTTGCCTGGAAACAGTAGCTCAGCACTCGCTAACTTAAACTGCTACAGACACTCTCTTGACATGGACTGTGCCTCAATTAAGAGGATCAGTCTGCAAGTGGCGGGAGGCCTGTGTAATCTGCTTCCATAACAACCCAAATGATGACTCACGCACAATCCCGTCACGTTGTGCTTTCGGACATGGGATGCAACTGAGGAGACGGGCATAATGTGAACGTCATTACATCTGAACACTATTGAGTACATTTGGATGTCTGGACACTGCATGTGTTTGACCACTACATCCTGAATTATGTAACCAGTCATTATGATACTATTGTTATGATTATAATAATAAACAAACTTTACTATAGACAGCTGTTTTATATCTCATAGGGGGAATATTTAAAGAGTTTTGTTTTCTATAAAGAGTTTCAGAATATAGTGAAAGAATGTCATATAATTTCCAAACCCTCTACCCTTTAATCAAAACATTCCCTTTGTGATTATAGAAATATGATCATTCTGAAAATGAACAATGCCTATATTTGGTAATAAACATGGGATTCTAAAAACTTATTTTCTAGAGTTCAACAAGCACACTCATCTCCTCCATGACTCCCCACCACCAAGAATTACAGTTTTGTGGTCTGGTGTTTTTTGGAACGAGCTTGTTTACTTTTCTTGTGTATCATGTATTCTCCCCCGGAATGCGATGTTGTTTGAGCAGTTGGAAGTAGTCTAAGTAAATGTGTGTAAACATCTACACACCTGATCAAAACAGCTGCATGGAGGTCATGACTAAGTATACAGGTATAAATCCAAAGGGAACTCAGACAATCACATGCATATTTGAAAAGTAACGGTTCCTCTCCTTAAGCAACCTTCAGCATCCTGGGGAGGTAGAGTTCAAACCACCTCCCCCAATCAATAACAGTAATATCAACTATTATGAATGAGAAGGTAACAGTAGATAGACATCCCCTCTTCTTGATCATCACCAGCCTGGGTTACCTGGGTTACCACTCAGTGGTAAATATAAGGCTGTTCACCAAACTACATTCCTTGTGTTATCCAAATGAGCAAATTACTGTTTTTTACATGCGGGTGATAATCAGCACGTTTTTTTTATTAACCTGATCTTTACAAATCAAAATATCCTGATCTTTATGAATCAAAAGAGACTCATGGTGTCCCTCTGCCAGAGAACCTTGACTTTCTGTTTGTTCTGATTAAGCACAGCTCTAAATCTGGAGTGATTCTCAAAGCCGCTCTACAAATATTCCATATTATTATAATTATAATTCGTATTAATCTCCCAATGAACACAGGTTCAATAATTTGATGTTACAGTATTAATGGCTGAATAGACAGAGCATAAGCTGCAAATTTGTTGGTAACTATTTACTGTACATTAAATCTGCCATCGCAAGGGGGTTCTTGAAGGGCAACAAGAGTGAGCAGATGTTTAAAATGGTTGGGTTTTCTGCATTGCAGTTCGTTTTCATCTGCTATTGATTTAAATCCATCCCTCAGGGCCCAGAGGGCCTTGTTTCGTCACTCGCTTGGGGAGAAATGGCTCGATTTTCGCTGAAAATAGCATTTCTGTTCTCTCGAATTCCACAGAGCAACTCACTACAGTATATGCCCTAAAATAGATACTCTACCTCAGCAATGAGATTAAAATCTATCGTATCCTAGACCACGGGAAGGACATACGAAGATTGTATTTCAGAGTTATTGAACTCTTTTGATGTGTTGTGTGTTGATGTGGTAGTACGGCTAGGCAAACCAAACTGGTGACCAGAGACGTTTGCAGGAATAAATGCAGGGATATTGCGGTTGGGTCCTCACAGGAATATGAATTGCTTCAACATGTATCCTCCTGCAAATGATAAGTCAAGAACAATAAGTCATCTTGCAAAACAAAATGAAAGTCTGTACTCGTGGAATAACTACTGTATACTCAAATTGAACTGTATTGGTTTGCTTTTCTCCCTGCGTATGTCAAATACAGAAGGCACTCTCTTTCCTCTTTTGTTCTTTGATGTTCTCTCATTCCCTCTCTTTCTTTCTCTCCATCCGTCTCCAGGCTCACCAGCCCTGAGTGGAACAGGAACCGTCTCGGTCCTGGTGGACGACGTCAACGACAATGTCCCAGTGTTCACCTCCTCCACCTTCCACACCACCATCCCAGAGGACGCGCCCACCGGCACTGACGTCCTCCTGGTCAACAGCTCTGACGCAGACGTGGGCCTCAACGGGGTGATAAGGTACTGTACAGTCCAGACCCTCGACACCCACTCAATCTTCCATCCACTATGAGACCATGGAAGGGGTGGTGTTCCTGTGGGTCTCTTGTCCCTCTCTGAAGCCGGACATTTGACTGAGATCTGACCCCCGTTCGCCCTCCCTTCGGCCTGGTACCCCCCCTGGAGAGGCCTAGTGGAAGACAGCAACACGTTCCTTTTTCTCCCAAAATATCATAATGAGGATGTTAATTGTTTACGACAGAACTGGTAGCGCTCATCGGGGGTTCCACGTTTTCAGGGCCTTAATGGAGAGCAGAGCAGGTTGCCATCGGTTATTACTTTCAAATCTCACAGCTCATTAAATTAGGCCCTTTACTTCTGCTGCTGGTCAGTATTTGAACTCCAATCGCCTGTGGACAGCTTTGTTGTTGTTGTCTGTGTTCACACTTTGTTCCCTAATTTGTTGCCAGTTTCAGGAGGGAATGCTATTGTATTAAGCCTTTTCAAAATATGCGCTGGTGTGTACTTGTATGTCAGTACACATTTGTGTCTGGGCCTTACTGGAAACTTCTGAAAAGTAGAGTGAAATGTGATCCTCTTTGGAAACCAAAAAAGTATGTCTCTCTGGCCATAAAGAATTCTGGGGTGTCTCCAACCGTAGACCTCAGTGTAGAGCAACTTCTGGAAAGAAACAACAGTGAAGGAAATGGCATGATGAGTGTCTTTGATAGAACATGAGGATGGATGCCTCAAAAAGTGGTTGATTCCTTTTGACCGATGATACCAGCATGTTGTCTTCAAAAATGCATCACAAGAATATGAAGTAATGCTATATGTGTGCCTTTAAAATAAATACACTCTTAACTTATTTTAAAGCTTGAAACAGTGCCCTCCATAGGATAGATTCGACAACACTGATAGAGGACTTTCAAACTAGGCACATAATGCTGAAGTCATGTAGCAGGCCTTGTTCCTGGTGGCATGCATTGTGATATTATGCTGCATTGTCATACATGTTGAGTAAATTGATTGAACACTCAACTTTCCTTTTCATTTGAACCCATACTGTCTTCCTTTACACACCTGGTTTCCTCTTATTTTCTCTCACAGTTACAGCCTGACAGGAGGTAATGGTCAGTTCTCCATCAACCCGGCCACAGGACAGATCATCACCAGCTCCCTGCTGGACCGTGAGTCCCGGGGCAGCTACCAACTCCTGGTAGTCGCCACAGACGGGGGGCAGCCGCTGGGCCTGTCTAGCTCCGCCACCGTGTCTGTGGCGGTGGCTGACATCAACGACAACCCTCCTCGCTTCCACCACCACCCCTATGTCACACACATCCCCGCCTCCACGTCAGCAGGTTTGAGCATTCATATTCAGACGACAGTACAGTTTTGTACTGTTTGATAGCTTGGTTGACAGGTCAAGTTCAGTTTTAAGTTAATTTGATGAAAAGGCCCTTTTGATTTAATTCACTCATATCTAGAAATATTTATTTTATTTTCAAATATATAATGTGTACACTTGATTAAACATGTACAGTATGATGATATACTGTCCAAGAAGAAAGATGCTCTATATATTGATGAATTATTAACTTTGATGTTACATTCCAATGTAATGAGGCTAATCAAATGTATTCACATTTTAATGTATTGTGTATTTTGTGTTTAAAGGGTCCCTGGTCTTTGCTGTGACAGTGACTGATGAAGATGCAGGCTCCAATGCTCAACTCCATTACTCTCTAACCGGCCGCAACTCTGAGAGGTTCAAGATTGACCCTGTCAGGGGGGCCATCACAGCCAATGAGAAGCTGACTGGAAGTTCCGAGGTGACCCTCACAGTCCGGGTGAAAGACGGAGGAACCAACCCCAAAACGGATACTACCACTGTCACCGTCCGATTTGTGACAGGGGGTGACTTCCCTGTCATAAAACTGAAGGATACCAGTTTCACATTCCCTGAAAGCCAACCCACAAACACTGTTGTTACCAAAGTGACTGGGTCATCAACACGGAGTGGGTCACTATCCTACTACATCGCTAGCGGCAACCTGGATAATGCCTTTCATATCAATCAGCTGACTGGGGAGCTGTCAATCAGTCATTCCCTGGATTATGAAAATATTCAAAAATATGTTCTCTGGATCGAGGCCAGGGACCAGGGCTTCCCCCCCTATTCTGCATATGAGAAAGTGGAAATAACCGTGATGGATGTGAACGACAATCACCCAGTGTTTGACAAAGAGCCCTTCCATGCAGAGATACTGGAGAACCTGTCCCCTCAACCAGTGCTCATTGTGTCTGCAGTTGATCAGGACAGTGGACCCAATGGCCAGTTGGAGTATGCCATCATTGATGGAAACAAGGAGAATAGTTTCAGCGTCAACCGGGCCACGGGTGAAATTCGGACCACCAGGCCTCTAGACAGGGAAAAGGTAGCTCAGTATGCTCTGAAGGTGAAAGCCACCGACCGTGGTTCCCCTCCTAAAAGCAATGCTGTCAAAGTTCTCATCAACGTGCTGGATGTAAACGATAACGCACCGAGGTTCTCGAAGATCTTTAGTGCTACTGTGCCTGAGAACGCCCCTGTGGGATACACTGTCACCAGGGTAACGACTACAGACGAAGATGCAGGTGCTAACGCCATTAGCCGCTACTCAATCACAGACACAAGTCTTCCATTCCAAATCAATCCCAATACAGGAGACATAACTATCAGTCGACCTCTGAATAGGGAGGACACTGACCATTACATTGCCAAAGTTTCTGCTCATGATTCTGGCTGGACAGTTAGCACTGATGTCACAATATTTGTAACCGATATCAATGATAATGCCCCCAGATTCAGTCGGCCATCATATTACCTGGACTACCCTGAGCTTACAGAGATGGGGTCACTTGTCACTCAAGTATCAGCAACAGATCCTGACGAGGGCTTCAATGGCAAAATATTCTATTTCATCAGATCCCAGTCAGAATACTTCAGAATCAATTCAAGCTCTGGAGAAATCTTTGTCAAGCAACAGCTTAAGTATCAAAACTCTACTGGTGCTGTCAGCATTAACATTAATCGCCAGAGCTTCATAGTCACTGCTTCAGACCGTGGAACAAAGCCCATGATGAGCGAGACCACAGTTATTGTAAACATTGTGGACAGTAATGACAATCCACCAACGTTTGAATCCCCCAGCTACTTTACTCCTGTCACTAAAAGTGTCAAGGTTGGCACCAAACTCATTAGGGTGATAGCTCATGACAAAAAAGACTTTGGTCTGAACTCAGAGGTAGAATACATAAAATCTGGAGGGAATAGTTCTAGCAAGTTCAAGCTGGATAAGCAGAGTGGTTGGATTACTGTTGCCTCCTCTCTCACCTCAGATATGAATAAAATATTTGTCATTGACGTCACAGCCAGAGACAAAGGGAACCCTCCTTTATCTGCTAGAACAGCAGTGCGAGTGGCAGTGACTGAGGAGAACCACCACACACCTGAGTTCTCCCAAAGCCAAGTAACTGCTACCATCCCTGAGAGCCTCGCTGTGGGGACTGCCATTAGAACACTGTCTGCCAGGGACAAAGACAAAGAGATGAACGGCTTTATCACATATAACATCACTTCAGGCAATGACAAGGGCCTGTTTGCAATCAACAGCAAAACAGGAGTCTTATCTCTGGCCCAGTCTCTGGACTATGAAGAGCAGCAAAGGCATGAGCTTAGAGTGACTGCCAGGGATGGGGGCTGGATCTCAAAGACCAGCTATGTCACTGTCACAATCTACGTCACGGACGTGAATGACAACCCGCCTGTGTTCGATCCAGATGAGTATTTCCCAGTCGTACAGGAGAATGTTCCCAGTGGCACCACTGTGGTCAAAATGAATGCCGCAGACACAGATTCAGGGGCATATGCAGTTATGGCTTACGTGATCCAGTCATCAGACAGTGACCTCTTTGTTATTGATCCAAACACTGGCATCATCACCACCCAGGGTTTCTTGGATTACGAGGCCAAGCAGGTTTACCACTTAACAGTGAAGGCCTTTAACGTCCCAGACGAAGAGCGCTGCAGCTTCGCCAATGTAAACATCCAGCTAAAGGGAGCCAACGAATACGTGCCGCGCTTTGTTTCTAAACAGTACTACTTTGAAGTCACTGAATCAGCTCCAAGAGGTACAGTGGTTGGAGAGGTGTTCGCCAGCGACCGAGACCAAGGAGATGATGGAGTGGTTTACTACCTCATTTTCGGGAAGAGCAGAAAGAAGGGCTTTGGCATCAACAAGAAAACAGGTCAGATTTATGTCATCGGTCCTCTCGATCGTGAGAAAGAAGAAAAGATCTCCTTGAAAGTCCTTGCCAAGAATGCCGGAAGCATCCGTGGAGCAGATATCGATGAGGTATTTGTGAACATCACAATTCTGGATGCCAATGATCCCCCTGTCTTCACCCAAGAGCTCTATGATGTTCAGATTAGCGAGGGCCTCTCCCCTGGTGGTCTGGTCACCTTTGTCAGCGCTGAGGACTCTGATTCTGTTCCAAGCTGGAGCCGGTTCTCTTACTCCATCTCCAGTGATTCTGATAAAAATGTTTTCACCATAAATCCACAGACTGGCCAAGTGTCTATAGCAGCCGTGCTAGACAGGGAGACCACACCCGTGTATAACCTGACCCTTCTTGCTGTGGACACTGGGTCACCCCCTGCTACTGGCAGTGCTACCCTGATCGTGAGTCTGGAAGACATCAATGATAACGGTCCAACTCTTACAACTGTGAATGCAGAGGTCATGGAGAACCAGCAAGCTGGCGTAACAGTCAAGACTCTAAGCGCTAGCGACCCAGATCTGTCGCCCAACCAGGGTCCATTCTCTTACAGCCTCCTCCAGACTGGCTCCGCCACCAGCTACTTCAGCCTGAGCCCTGCTGGAGTTCTGACCACCAGCCGGGAGATTGATAGGGAGCAGATCAGTGACTTCTACCTCTCGGTGGTAATCAAGGACTCTGGTGTCCCCCAGATGTCCTCCACTGGAACCATCCACGTCAAGGTCAACGATCAGAACGATAACCCCTCAGAGCCCAGATCTGTGGAGATCTTTGTCCACTATTTTGGTAATTTGTTCCCTGGAGGTTTCCTTGGGGTCGTGAAGCCCCAAGACCCTGACACTCAAGACACCTTCCACTGCACCTTGACCCCTGCTTCCTCCAGTCTGTTCAGCATTCAAACTGACTCCTGTGACCTCAACTCCAAGGCTCGCTCAACAGACGGAACTTTCGAATTAGCTGTCCGCAGCAGCGATGGCGTCCACGGTATCGTCAGCAGTAGTGTCCGAGTCCTCTTCATGGGGTTCAACAATGCCACTGTGGACAACAGTATACTCATCCGTCTCAAAACCCAGGGGGTCCAGAGCTTCCTTACCAATCACTACCTGAGCTTCTTGCGCATTGCCAACTCACAGTTAGCGGGGCTAGGCACAGGGGTGCTGCTTTACGGAGCCTTTGAGCTGAATAACCAGACCTTCCTGATGGCTGCGGTAAAGCGAGGCCACGGGCAGTACGTCAACCCCAGTGGAGTGGCCACTTTCTTCCAGAGCATCAAAGATGTTCTACATCGGCAGAGTGGGGTGCAGATAGACTCAGTAGACCACGACCCCTGTACACGTAACCCTTGCCAGAATGGAGGCAGCTGCAAGAGGCGTCTCAGTGTGGGGCCTGATATGAAGACAGAGGAGAGCGTCCCAGTGATCCTGGTCTCCAACCACCCTCTCCAACCTTACGCTTGCAGCTGCAGGCCCGGCTATGCTGGGGCTCTGTGCGAGACGGACATTGACGAGTGTCTGCCCTCCCCTTGCCACAACGGCGGGACGTGCCACAACCTGGTGGGAGGTTTCTCCTGCTCCTGTCCTGAGGGATTCACTGGCATGGCCTGTGAGAGGGACGTCAACGAATGCCTCTCCAGCCCCTGCAAGAACGGGGCGCTGTGTCAGAACTATCCCGGTGGCTTCAACTGCCTCTGCAAATCTGGTTTTACAGGTATGGTATACAACCTCAGCAATCATTTAGATTTTATGAGCATATACAAGCACAGATGCTCAGCTAGGCTCAGCGTATACTGTACACACTGCACATAACTCCCACTTTAAGTCCAAGTAAAATATTTGCTTCTAAATGATTTCAAGAGGTGCAACCGTAGCATACAAGCTTGAATGCCAACAGTTTGGTTTTTGGATAACTAGTTGGGGGGTATCAGTTGTGATTCATATCAGCCTGTCTTGTTTACGTTAATAAAAAAAAAAGATATGATATTGATCACAGTCAGGGCCTGTGTAGACTCCACACATTTCACTGGTGTCATATTCCCTCTGCACGACTCTCGCTCTGCTTGTTAATCAGGCATATTTGATCTGACTAGTATTGGCCTTAGTTTTAGTATAGACGACGGCAGTTTGTTTCAGGCATTTCATAATATTCAGTTGAATCTCATTTGAACAGATATTATTCTGTGAACTACACATTCTTGCTGTGTGAAAGTATTTGAGATAAATCGTGCCATTCTGCTAAGAGAGTGAAAACCTGAGTTGATTGTGTGATTAATACAATAATATTACTCTTCATAAAGAGAGTGCATATGGAGGCGCATTAATGAAAACATTTGTTTGAATCATGTCTGTTTGGTCAGCTGTGGGTTGTAGCATCTGAAAGACATCTCCAAATGGGCCCAGACTGTTTGCCTCAACTGAAGTGATTACTGTCCGTTTTTATTATGACCGTAACAAATGACCACCAACCTTTGCGTTTCATCATGATAAACGACCCTCCTGAAGAATTGCACCTATTGACTTACAGTAGTTTGCATGCCCCCACTGTGAACTCTCCACTTCCTGTTTTCCCTGCCCGGTTAGGGTGAAATAATCTATTTCCATTATGTTAGTTATCCTATGGTGCAGGATTCAGAACGTAAAAATACATCATCCAGCCGGTCACTGTCTCTATGCATATCTTGTTTAGTCTCTCTTCTATTGTGATGTGTCCTCACGTCAAAGACTGCTCCATCTCATCAAGTTTCCATCATTTCGTTATTGCCGTCAAGTATCAATGAGGAGTCGGTGATACCTTAACCTTAAGGATTATCACAATGTATACACATTTTCACTCATGTATGTGACTTTTATAGAAGCCTACATTTATTTACAAGGTGTGAGAGGCTACCTTTGTTTTCTTTAAGTTTGGGGTGATGAAATGCCTCTGACTGGGGCTATGGGGAAAACCCCTTTAGCATGAACTCTGTTCCCCCCAGGTTTTCCTGTGTCACCCGCCACCCCATTCATTTTAATTTGTGTTGTTTTGTGAACCCAGGCAAAACGTGTGATTCCATCATCAATCACTGTGCGTGTAACCCTTGTTTTAATGGCGCCTCATGCCAGAACCGAGTGGATGGATATTACTGTCATTGTCCATTTGGTGAGTATTTATCAGACAGAGAGTTCAGTTGCTGACCCCTGGTACTGTAGCTGATAATATGACATTATTCAGTTCCATAACGGTCTATTCTTGGTGCGATAACTGTGTTGTTACCCGTAAGTGTCTCCATGTGCTATGTTGTGTGACTGTTTTGTGCATGTGAGTCCTACATCTGCTTATGCTATTGATAGGCAACATGTATTGTAGATGCGGGATGATAAATTATTCTCTTCATCCTGTCTCATTCCTGATTATTCATTTCTCTTCTCAGGGGTTTTCGGAAAACACTGTGAGCTCAACAGCTACGGCTTCGAGGAGCTCTCCTACATGGAGTTTCCCAGTCTGGACCCCAACAATAACTACATCTACATTAAGTTTGCCACGCTAAAGAGCAATGCACTCCTCATGTACAACCATGACAACCAGACCGGAGATAAGGCGGAATTCCTGGCTCTGGAGATCTTTGAGGGGCGTATGCGTTTCTCCTTTAACTTGGGGAGTGGGACCTATAAGCTAATAACCATGATAAAGGTCTCGGACGGACAGTTCCACACAGTCATCGCAAGGAGAGCTGGAATGGTAAGAGGCAATTTTACGCCTGAAAAATTGCTCTTCTACCATGCTATTTTTCTATTTGTTCTTCATAAACGCTTGGAAAATATATTTTATGGACAGGCTTAATGGTTTTATAGACCCATGGTTGTGAAAAAAATAAGGAAAATGTAATGTTGCCACATGTCTATAGAGTACTGTTTTATATTTTCAATAGGAGTTCTGATATCCTGGGTTTTTATAGACGAAAGCTGTGTCCAAATGTGGCTTTATATTCTTTTTGCATTGCCATCAGATGATAATTAAATTGCCCACACATTGCTAGTTCTGCTCATGGTTTTCATGGTTAGTAATTATGTTTGATTGCTTGTTGTGATTTACAATACAGTCCTCTAAAATAGCTCTCCAAAGTTGAAATTCAGTGCATTTATTCAGAATCCGTGTTGTTCCTCTGCCAGTTTTGCGTTGGTGGAGAGAGAGAAAAACGCCCACCCCTGTCAAGTTTTATAACATAACTCCTGCTGGACTTCAAATCTGTCATTTCCCACCGTGCACTGGGATTTCATAGGAAACTGGTAAAATCGTTAAATTGTCAGCTTTGAGATAGTGCAGAGTGACAGGAGGGAAATGTACACAACATGCAGTGAGAAAGGCGATTCTGCCCTCATGCTGTACTGCAAATACTATGTGCAGGTTGAGGAATTACCATGTTAGGGTTCTTGACCCAGTTGAGGAATAAGGGGGAAGCATGCATGCGCTGTGGCGGAAGTGCCCACTCCCTCGGGCTGTGTGGAGCAGACCTGATCAGTGTGTTTGGAGAAGGTGATATGGGTCATTTCGGTGGACATGTGAAGGCATTTTTTTCAGTTTCTGAACTTTGGGATTTTGAGCAGATGTCTAAAGCAGACAAAAACCACAGCCCGTGTAGCCAAACGCTGGGCACACACACAAAAAGACTAGCATACTGGCGTCTCACTAAAGTCATATTGTTTGCTGAGAGAGGATCATCAGCAGGCATCATTATATTGTCATCCTGAAATGAGGAATACTGTCGGTTAAAGGATACCAGCAGGTCAGGCCAATGCTTTGTTTTGAGCTTCTGTAGATCAGTAGAGGCCATCAAAATAAACTGTGACCACAGGTCATTATACTGTTTGGTCATCCTCAGACTAGTTGTAATCCTTAGACTAGTAGTATGTAATCTACTATTATAGTGGAATTACAGCAAGAATATAAATCATATTCCATTACATTTCTGAAAAACCCATGACTGAAAAAAAAAGAAGAAATTCTCTGTTCTTTTTTGCCCTTCTATTGTCCTGCATGGAGTTAGTGTGCGATTGAGGACTTTAGGACACATCATTTTTTCATAACAGAATCTGCACCTGCCCTGCTTGCTCATCAACCAACTGAATGTTTCTTTAGTGCTCAGCGTCAAGCCGACCAGATCTTTTATAGAACACGCTTCCTTCACACCTCCGTTCCGTTCCAGTTTTAACATACCGAAATCAACGGCTGGTCGAGCCCTGAATGACGAGTGCTTGTTCAGAGAGAGGATGCACGTGCGGCAGCTGTGTACAGTGGCTCGTCCGTCCTGAGATGGTGTGACATCACCCAGAGTGTTTACCCTGCTTCCTGGACTTTAACAAAAAAAAAAAAAACTTTTTTTGTCACATTCAGTATTCATTTCCCAGGGTGTTTCCTCAAACAAACGTTTTTACTCAGACGTGTGACACATGACAGCATGTGTATGATGTGGTTTGTCTGCAGGGGCTTTGATCTGAGGAAAATACATTAATAAAATGCCCATATGGCTGTGGTGTGTACTGTAGCACTAACAATACTGGCGACAAATTTCCCTTGTTTTTTTTTGCCTCATAAACCGTAGGTCTCTGTGTTAGTAATTTAGTGTGCTTCTGTGTATGTGCGTGTGCGCGCGCATGTGTGCGTATGGTCTATTTGTGTGTATGTGTGTGTGTGTGTGTGAGAGAGAGAGAGAGAGAGAGAGAGAGAGAGAGAGACTGTGCTGGATGATTTGTGCTCATGATCCGTACAGGGCTAGTCCATGTTTACCTAAGACCATATGTAGATGGAGCAGGCTGGCCTTGCGTTTTCAACACGTTCACGGACTTTGTGGTTTTCCAGCTACCCTTAGACACTTTCAGACATCACAGAGGGAATAACAGAGGCTTTGATTTAAGAGGCGAAGGGAACATTAGACAAACACTTTTGTATATTAAGAAATGAATGAAGTTATTGTGAAGAATCTTCTTATAGAAAACTGTTGAGATATTTCCATTGTGGATTGTTTCTCTCTAAAGTTAATGGCCTTAAGGTCACATTTAACCACTTTATCTGTACCTGTATTGTATCTGCTTATTGCACGTGAGTGCTCATCTGAGTAAGACGCTGTGTGTGCTGGTATAGTCATCAGAAAAGTGCAACGTGTGTTTGTGTGCTGTGTGCTCCTGCACTAGGCACATTAACGTAGTGTCTGTGTCTTTATGTCTGTCTGTGTGTTTACTCTGAAAGGAGAATAACACGTGTGTCTCTGTTCCTCTCGTGACCCAGGCTGCGTCCCTGACCGTGGACGTGTGTGGAGACGACCAGGAGCCAGCCTACTGTGCCGTCAGCAACGTGGCCGTGCACACAGACTGGTAAGAGCCAAGCCAATGCAGTAGAGTGGCATTCAAATGAGTTCTTATACCATGAAAAATTATGCTAATGTACCTTCCCTGTTAGTTTAGGGGCCGTTAGCGGGTTAGGAACAGGGTTGAGAGGGTCTTAACATCATGTCTCAACAAAGACACAACATCCTGATGACAGTGTTGAAAATCCTCATAGACGGTAGCAAGAATTTAACTGGAACCAATACAGTAGGGGGCCTTCATATGGCTGCATAGAAAGTCAATGGCATGTTAGTGTAAAAGTCATGGAAAAAGTGTTTCTTCCTGGAGAAATCCAGGGGCCTTCTTCCAATCCAATAAGCTTTCTTATCAACTTATTTTTATGACTATCTGACTGTAAACTTTATCATGGCAGCACCTTGTGTAAGCATTCCGAGAGGCCCATTGGCCCATCTGTGTGTGTGTGTTTGTGTATGTGTGTGTGTGTTTGTGTATGTGTATATGTGTGTGTGTGCGTGCGTGTGTGTGCGCGTGTGTGTGTGTATATGTGTGTGTGTGTGCGTGCGTGTGTGTGTGTGCGCGTGTGTGTGTGTGTATATGTGCGTGTGTGTGAGAGTAAAATAGTGATCTGGCAGATGAGGAATGGGCCGGGGAGTTCTGCCCAACGTTTATTTGAGGAGGGTCCTGCATAGTATTGTTGTGAGAGGCACTGACCCGCGGTGGCTTTCTGTGTGTGTTTGTGTGTGTGTGTGTGCACGTGTGTGTGTGCGTGCGTGCACATGTGTGTGTGTGTGTGTGTGCGTGCACGTGTGTGTGTGTGTGTGCGTGCAGGATCTTGGACGTGCAGCCCAACAGGCTCTCGGTGGGAGGCGTCAGGTCAATAGAGCCCCTCCTCCATCGCCGAGGTCAGGTCGCCACCCACGACTTTGTGGGCTGCATCATGGAGTTCGCTGTCAACGGGCGCCCGCTGGAGCCGAGTCAGGCACTGGCATCGCGTGGCATCCTTGACAGGTCTGGTCCTTTCTCTTTTTCTTCATCACTCCATCTCTCTCTCTCTGTCCCACTGTCCATCTCCGCTTACCCCTTAACTTTCCCGGCTGGATATCCGTTCGTCCTCTCAGCCCTCTGAAGAATACCCCAAGAAGACCCCGTTTTATAGAAATAGCAGATTTTTGGAATTGCAGACAGAATGCCGGTTTCATTCTTTGGTTGTGAATAGCGGCGAAGACGGATCTTTTAACATGCTAATTCCCTCGCTTCTTTTATGGGTTTTGTATTGCTGCGGAATCTGGCCTATCCGGGTGTCCTTTTGAGGACCCCAGCCCTCCGCCACTATGGGGCTGACCATGTTTGTGCCTGTCTGCATATCTGTCTGTCTGCAGATGCCCCAGGCTGGAGGGAGCCTGCACTACCAGCCCCTGCAGACACGGGGGCACTTGCCTGGACCACTGGTCCTGGCAGCAGTGCCAGTGCGTGGACGGCTTCACTGGGAAGTACTGCGAGAAATGTGAGTGATTTTGAAGCAAAAATCTCCTCTGTCCGTTCTCTTCATAGACATATTTTTAGGAATGTGAAAATGACTCATATGGACGCCACACCATGTAAAAGAAACACAGGTCATGGTGGGTATTACATAACCATTTTACACATAGATATCAAGACATAGGACACATATTGGGACATAACATCTAATCAAAACTTGCAGAAATGCAACTAAGTAGAATTTGTTGCTGAAGGCTACAGGGAATGCGGAGCTGATTAGTACTGATAAGATACTGTAAGAACTATTCTATTCTAGGCTGTCATGACTGCCGCTCTTGCAAACTCTCGCACAGCAGCTGTTAGTAGGCGGGTAATATATTGGAACAAATTTGATGATCTTCCATCCTTCTTTCACAGACATCACAGCCGACACAGCTCTGTCTCTGGATGGCAGCGGCCGTCTCGACTACTCCATGAGACAGAGCCCCAAACGGGACCTCCTGCTGCGCCACGCCCTCCTGGGCCTGCCCCTTGACCCCCCTGGTCCCAGCAGCCTGGAGGTCAAGTTCCGTACGCGCAGCAAGACCGGCACTCTGCTGCATGTACAGGAGAGCAGCAACTACACCACAGTGAAGGTACAATAAGGGAGGCAGCATACGCACACATCCATACACACACATGTACTGTACACAGACAGACAGACAGACACACACACACACACATATATATATATATATATATATATATACTGTACATGTACAGTACTGTACACAGCAACACACACACACACAACACACATATGTACACATACAGTACTGTACACACACACACACACGCACACGCACACACACACACACACACACCATGCCCCTCCCAAGTCAAAGCAATGTGTCTCCATCACCTCCTCCCATTACGGCTCCTTCATTCCGCTGTGCCTCGGTTGAAGGATCTGACTGATCCTGGGCAGCTGCCCAAAGGATCCCGAGGTCTCATTCATCCTCTTTACCCCGGTACCTCCGACTGCACCAGTCATGCTGGGCCTCTCTCATGCTTCTGCTGTCTGGTGCTGAGCAGAGCAGCAGGCCAGTCCAATCACCACAACTAGATGTACAGCCCAAAGAAAAATATTGTATGTACTATGCAATCTAAAGGGGGGAAAAGAGAGGGGATATACTGTACATAAATAACAAGATGTAAAGTATATAACCCTTCAATTTGTTATCCAGATCCCCACGTTTTTGGCTTCAGGGATTTTTATATTCCCAGATTTCTGTGGGCCTTTTAAATCAATTTAAACAAAAAGTACTCATCTTTTTTTCTTTTTTTTTTCTTTGAAGGAGACTCAAATAAGATTACTTTTCCATGTAAGGATGTATATGAGATTACCATACCTACTGCTCAGTCAATCATTCATTTTCCAAGCCAACAACAGAATGGACTAATTACAGTGCATCCATACCTTTTGCTTATGGTTCTTATGGATATAGAGAACACATAAGGAAGATAAGACGCTCCACTAGACCACAATTTACGTACACGTTGAGCATTTCTCTTATCTATCTACAGTATCTTGTATGTTTATTTCCATTCTCCTAGCTCACTGTTTGATTTTGCCCTCCCAGCTGAAGAACGGGAACGTCCATTACGTCTCTGACGCCGGCGTGGGAGGCAAGGTGGAAAGAACCCTGGGCGACATGGCGCTGTCGGACGGCCAGTGGCACACCCTGCAGCTGCTCAAGAATGGCTCTGCCACGGCCCTCCGCCTGGATGGGGCGCACCTCAAGGTCATCCAGCACACCACCCAGGACTTCGGGGGTCTCAACGTCCTGTCTCTGTCCCTCGGAGGGGTTCCATCTGCAGCCGCCCAGCAGAAATCTGCAGCAGGTGAGACAGCGTTGGTGTTTAGTGTGTATGCAGTGTGTGTGTGTGTGTGCGTGTGTGTGTGTGTGTGTGTGTGTGTGTGTGTGCGTGTGTGTGTGTGTGTGTGTGTGTGTGTGCGTGTGTGTGTGTGTGTGTATGTGTTGCTAGTTGCTGGGGGGGGTGACATATACAACCTTTTCCACTGAAGAAATATGGTGACTTCTTTTTAACCTCACCTCATTTGGTGGTGGTCCCAATACTGCTCACTGGAACTGGAGTAAACTTGTTTTATTCACAATCACTTCTTTCAATGTACAGTAGGAGACTCTAGTTGCTTTGCTTTAGCATCATTCATGGCCAGAAGATCATACTAATTGTGTCTTGACTTGGTCTGGGAGCTCTGCCTTTGACAATTTGAAGGTTTTCATCTTATTGCTATGGACTCATGTTTAGGGTTAGGCCTGAATTGCGAATTTCCTCAACTCTGACTTGAAATAGTTTTGGTAAGGTGAAAGAGAGGCCTTCCAGATGGAGGACATACAACACTGCAAATTCAAGCCTTTTGAGGGAAAGAAATAGCATGGACTAATATGGTAAAAACAAGCAATTTGAATGATTTGTTGGCCTCGTTCACACAATAATGCTAAGGGTATCTTTCAAAATAAAGGCAGGCTGCCTTGTCGAACAGTGATTATCTGGTCCATTTTTGTCCTCACCTGGGCCAAGTAGTTTAGCGACCGAACCCCAGCTCAAAGACCTCACCTGGGCCAAGTAGTTTAGGAACAGACCCTAGCTCAAAATGCATGTCTAAACAGTTGTGCTGGGGTGTGCATTCTCCAAGCAAGAGCTAATGAATGAAAACAAATGGATTTCATTTACAATGGGATAAATTCAATAAACATGTATTTATATCTGTGAGGCAATGTTGTTGTGCAATACAAAAGCAAGGTTTGAGTTAGTCACCAAATCATTTCTTCCAGATGGACATCTCAAAGCAATAATAACTCTGAAGATGAATTGTCTGGCAGAAAATTCCCATGTTTAGAGAATAATCATATTCCACCTTTCAAATTTGCCAATGATTTATTTACCTGTTTGAAAATGTGATTTGTCGAGGTGTTTTCCTTGAGGAAATTTCATTGAGGTCTTGGCAGTTATCTGGCAAAACTAAATTCCTCCAGTTCCTCTTATTTACCAGGAAGTGATCCAGAGGTCTTGGCACATTTTGAAAAGCCATCAGACTTGTGTCTGTCGATTGCCTTCCAGACCACTGTGATGTTTCCTCCCAGATCACATTCCAGTCTTATCTGAACGGCTCTTCCTCTTATTCTTCCACAGGTTTCGATGGCTGCCTGGCCTATGTGAAGTACAATGGGGACAATCTTCCGTTCACCGGCGAGCACAGCATGGTCACACTATCGAAGACTAGCCAGTCTGTCAAGATCGGCTGCAGGGGCCCCAACCTGTGTGAGAGCAGCCCTTGCTGGGACGGCCTGATGTGTGTGAACCAGTGGTACACCTACCAGTGTGTCCCGCCCGGCGACTGTGCCTCCAGTCCCTGCCAGAACCAAGGAAGCTGCGTGCCCAACCCTCGTTCTGGTTTCGCCTGCGTCTGCTCCGAGTCCTACACGGGCAGGACCTGCGAGACCCTGGTGGCGTGCCTGGGGGTGCAGTGTCCTCAGGGCACCATCTGTAAGACGGCCACCAATGGAGGCTTTGTCTGCAGCCCCCGTCCCTCTACCAATGAAATGATCCTGCCCATCTGGGCGGTGCCGGCCATCGTTGGCAGCTGTGCCACGGCTCTGGCTCTGGTGGTGCTGAGCCTGATCCTGTGCAACCACTGCAAGGACCGCAACAAGACCAAAGTGCCAAAGGAGGAGAAGAAGCCCAAGGAGAAGAAGAAGAAAAAGAAGAAGGGGAGCGAGAACGTGGCGTTCGATGACCCCGATAACATCCCGCCGTATGGTGATGACATGGCGGTACGGAAGCAGCCGGAAGGAAACCCCAAACCGGACATCATCGAGAGGGAGAACCCTTATCTGATCTACGATGAGACAGACATCCCCCACAACAACGAGACCGTCCCCAGTGCTCCCTGTGCGCCCTGCAGCGGCCCAGAGCCCGACATCGAGCACTATGACATCGACAACGCCAGCAGCATAGCGCCCTCCGACGCCGACATCATCCAGCACTACAAGCAGTTCCGCAGCCACACCCCCAAGTTCTCCATCCAGAGACACAGCCCTCTGGGTTTCGCCCGGCAGTCGCCACTCCCCCTCGGGGCGAGCAGCTACACCTACCAGCCCCAGTACAGCCAGGCTCTGAGATCCACGCCTCTCAGCCATTCGCACTCCGCCTGCCCGACCCCCAACCCCCTCTCCAGGCACAGCCCGGCGCCGTTCACCAAGCCCCCGTCTTTCTACCGCAACACCCCAACCAGGGAGCTCAACCTGGCCCGTCGGGAGGGCAGCCCCCTGGACCTGCACAGCGAGGCGTGCCAGCCAGCGCCCATGTTCAACTACGCCACTCGGCTGGGGCGCCGCAGCAAGAGCCCCCAGACCATGGCCGGCCACGGGCATGGCTCCAGGCCGGCCAGCCGGCTCAAACAGCCCATAGAGCAGATCCCCCTGGAGACGGGACCCCCCGTGGGTCTGTCCATCGAGGAGGTGGAGCGTCTCAACACGCCGCGGCCGCGCAACCCCAGCATCTGCAGCGCTGACCATGGGCGCTCCAGCTCGGAGGAGGACTGCCGCCGGCCGCTCTCGCGAGTGCGCAACCCGGCCGACGGCATCCCGGCCCCGGAGTCGTCGTCCGAGAGCGACTCGCACGACTCGTTCACCTGCTCGGAGATGGAGTACGACAGGGAGAAACCGGTGGCGTACAGCTCCCGGGTGCCCAAGCTGTCGCAGGTCAATGAGTCGGACGCCGACGATGAGGATTATGGTGGCCGACTCAAGCAGAGGCGCTACTCCAGCCGGAGGGCTGAGGGGGGGCCAGGTACTGCCCAGATGCCCCCTACCGACCATTACACTTTGCCCCATAAACTGGGACAACAAGCTGGGGGCTTCAACTGGGACAACCTTTTGAACTGGGGACCAGGCTTTGGCCATTATGTGGACGTGTTCAAAGACCTAGCCCTTCTTCCAGAGAACGCAGCCGCGAAAGACATTGAAATGAACAGCGGAGACGGGTCAGTGACCATTCTAAATGAAGGAGAGGCCGAGCAATATGTATGAGACTATTTATAACAACCCTGTACTATATGGTGATGTTCTCAAAAAACAAAGACAATGTTGATTACCAGAGAACCGTGGACTAGCAATATTTGTTTCTTTGCTCAAACAAGACGACCTTCGACACAGTAAGGCAGAAAAAGACACCTTTAAAATAAATGTTTGTGTAGTTAGTCCCTTTGAAAGAGTTTGCCAGTCTTTTCCATACCTCAAACTGTACAATCATGCATTCATCTCTTTGAGGCCTCATTATAAGGTATCCATTAACACTGAACTGTTTGGACAAAAAAGGCAAAGTCTGAATTCAATTTGGTGACTGCAAAGCGCCATTCATTTAATCTTAATCTAATGTGTCTGTTCTTTATTACCAATATTGCCTCTCCTTTGCAAAACTTCTGTCACATTCACAACTGAAAGATAAGTTGAGTGATAACATTGAAACACTCACAGGAAGAGAATTCCAGTGGACCATATAGCAATAGAAACCCCAGCCTGTGTCTTTTATTTTTTGAGTCAGTTTCTCATTCTCTAAAAGGAAGCATGTGCTTTTCATCCGACTGCACCTGTAGTCTTTGAGATACAGCGAGAATGAGCACACCACTTTGCTCACACGGTAATCAAGGTCTGCAGATGTTAGGACTCAAGCAGTCTCTTTCTCTCTCTCTCTCTCTTTCTCTCTCTCTTCCATTAAGTCTCTCTAACTCTTTCTCTTTCTTTCTCTCTGGGCGTGTGTTTCTCTCAGTTGACTGGCTGGTTAAGTGCTCCAAGAGCAAGGATTAATCAAGTGCCCTGCCTTACAGACACCGGAGGATTTGAGATTGGGGAGGACACTGCTCTTTTTATTGGCTGGAGGTCATCCCTATTGGAGGCGGTTCTTGGAGGAATTTAGTCTTGGTTGCAAAACTCCCAAATGCTATATGGCTATATGGCCACGAAGAGCTTGGGGCAAAGATAGTGGATCCCTGTTATCACATGATCCCTTCTCCAGCTAAGAACTATGAACTTGTGTAAATGTTTTTTATTCATGGGAAATCATGGAAGTAATTTGTTGTCAGTGTCTTCGTCCATTATTTTATGGCTTCTACTTTTTGTACTGTTTATTAACTTAAATTACTTATGCTGTGTTTTTATGGATATTTTCATAAGCTGAAATGTATGTTCTTACTTTCAGGGAAAGTAAGATTGAAGACTTATTTTTTACATTTGTTACATATGTAACAATTTTCCACTTTTGATAAAACTATAACTTACTGTATGCTTTGTACATGTAAAAAGCCAATAACAGAATAAAAAGTATTTATTTAAAAGGTTTAGCCCCAAGTGACTGCAATGTGGTAAGTGATCTTCCTTAAATGCTGTTGGGATACCTAAAAATAGTCCAGTCTTTAAGTAGTCACCTTTTAGCACAGATAACATCACAATAATGTGGAAGGTAAGATATTTTATACTCCAGGGTTCTTGAGCTTGTTGTGAGCAAAGTTTAAATAAAGCTTTGTCTGAATTGAACAAAACATTTAAAAATGCCATTGAGGACCCAAATGAAACCGAGCCACTGCACCCATAGCCAAACACAACACTCAGCGGACTCTGCGACGCAGGGCCCTATATAGCTTTCAACAATTATTTACATCTGGCTTATTGAGCAGAACCCGTTTTTTCTCTCGTAGCCTGGTGATCCGGTATGCAACATGCTTATCTTCTCCGTCATCAAGGAGAGGGAGGCCAGGAGAGAGAAGGCAGGGAGCCATGAACGGAGTGAAGAGTGACAACTCAAATCTGGGTAAATGACCACAGGCTCCTGCTGAGGTCCTGGTCCTGCCGGGAGCCATGTTGACGCAGTCTCCTCCAGATCGCTGCTCCATGCTGATGCAGAGATAACAACACTCGTAATGAGAGTGATAGGAAGTGAAAAAGAACCTCATGTAAATAGGAGAGGAGACAAATTCAAATAAACCTCACAGCATCCCCCCTTTACTTTGTGCGCAAGATCAGCCCGGTAGGGTACTAAGTTAAACAAAGAGAGAGGTAGGAGATTTCATACCAGACACTCTCATATGGGAGCCATCGCCTGGCAGGGGATGGGGAAGATGGCACAAAGGCTACATTGTCAACCTACCCTAAGGTACTGTAGAAGGCATGCAGAGTATACATTGGATTGGCATGCTGTAATATCACTACTCAACAGATACTACTGTACACCGTACATGAGCAGGCACAAGTTGACAGGATTGAGAGTGTTAGTTTTGCAGTGCAGCGTAACTGCTTTATCAACATTAAACCCATTAAGTTCTCAGCATGGAGTTAAAAATGGAACAAACTGTTTTCAAAGAGAGTGTTAATGAGTGAAATGCCAACAAGACGTTCCCGATGCTGTTTCTCCTCATGCCAAATCCTTCATCTTGAATGAAGGTGTGAAAGGAGTGAAGTTGATTTCCCATGGCACCTCATGCTGAGCAAAGCAGTTTTACAATATATAGTCATCAAATAGAATTCCTACTAATTACTTTGGTATCCTATTCTGTTTACTTTAAGTTTTACTTGTGTTTATTGGAGGATGTGGTGTGCTAATATTATTATTGACTTACAGTACTTAAATCAGAGTTCCTCTCAAACCCTTCCCAAGCTTTTTATGAAGATTGATGATCCTTCCAGTGACATGATAAAACTAAAACAGCTCCCTAGGCTTTAATCAAATGGCTTACAATTAAAGGCATATTCATCTGTAACACATACAGTACTCCTCTACAAGATGGGAACACTCAGTCATTGGCTGATCTTAAAACATATTCCTGGAGGTGGTTAATCTCTCGAATCATTTAAACCCTCTTCTCTGCATGAGTTTGTGTACTATGAACTCAAATATCTGTCTAGATCTGTCACCTTCTCATAAACCTATGTAATCAACAATCAATACTTTAGTGTGTCAGACTTACTATATCTACCTTGCATTAAAATATACTTTTATTACAGAATTAATCATTGAGACTGGTACACACAATTGGAAAGCAGCATCCATAGAGCAACCATCAAGGACACATCCCCAGTTTATCCACTAAATGCAAACATGTGAAACAAAAGAAAGATGTAGAAATTATCACCCCATCTTAAGGGAGTGCTGGGGTTCACATCTGTATAAAAGATGCATGGTGAGCCCGCGATAAGTGTTCCTGAATGCTGTGTGTACTGAAGCCAAGTGCTGCCTTTCATGAAAGCCTCAAAGAACTGTGCTGTGGGAAATGAAAAAGAAGATACTGGTGCACTGTATAGGATGAGTGATCATCTTAAAGAAGATACTGGTGCACTGTATAGGATGAGTGCTCATCTTAAAGAGAAGTATCTGTGACTGTGTACAGTATCTGTGACTATCTTTGTGGTCTTCTGCATACAGTATATAGGACAAGATGACTCTTAAACATTGATAGAAGTGTATGACGAATGCTAAGCAAGGAATGTCAGTTTGAGACCTCCAGCTCGAGTGCCACTACATTGTCAGTGTGCTTCATCATCAGGCGTGGGGAGAACGATGCAGCGCATCTGTTTTGGTTTTGCTGTGTGACACAGGGCTGGCTCAGCAATTTTGATTTTGTTTTGTTTTCTAATTCTGGGGGATGCAGATGACTTTAGTGCAGCCTAGCTCACTGTGCTTGGCAAAGGGGCGAAACACTCTCTCCTCAGGGGAAAATAAGGCCCTGTAGTCTCCCATGGGGTTTTGTTTCTGTTGTTTTGGGAATGCAAGGTGTCTTGCATTACTTACACTGTAATGGAACGTTCAATCTTGGTGAAACGGTACAGTATCTTGGATTTAGTAAAATAATAATAATAATAATAATAATAATAATAACAATACTACTACTACTACTAATAATAATAATAATACTAATAGAATGAAACAGAATAGAACAGAATGCAACTTTCATATCAGATGGACTTCTACTCAGGCACTGTCCTCTACAAGGGATGGTCATAGCTTCAGCACCAAAACACTGGAGAAACAATGGCCAACAAGCAAATCAAGTAACCAGGCCAAAACCCCAGCACACAGCATGGACTTAAACATGCAAACAAACATGCAAACATCATCAGGGCCAAGTCGTCACTCTGCCAATCTTCTGTGTGGATCGCCTATCTAAATGTTTAGTTTTTCTTCGACCACACCAAAATCATAAAACGCTGGAGGCATTATGGTCTCTTCTTCACTGGAGAGTTTAAACATGTTAGGAGATATGACATATTGCTGAAAAGTTGCTCTCATTATGAAAACTTCATCTATTAGTGAATTAATTATATTAACTGCTACAGCATTGGCCTTCATCAGATACTTTCACATTGGAACTCAAGTAGTTTACGTTGGCCTAGTCTGTCGTTGTAGTGTGTATCGTTTCCAGTTACTGTACAGCCTGGAAATGACAACTCTGAGTTATGAGTTGCTGAGTTCTTCTCTCAGCTACAATACAGTATACCATGAAGCATATGAACAGCTGCCTGATTACCACATAGGCACATACATAAGGACAGTCTGGCTGTTATACTGTGAAAATGAAGGGGACTTTCACAAAAAAATGACTGTCATTTAAATCTTACAAGTTTGATAGGTTAAGTTTGGGGTTATTCACTATACAGTCTTGTATACCCTTGGCTGTTTATAGTTCCCGATGCCTGCAAGAAATGGTATTGTATGCAGTTCAAAATCTAAAATATCACTGTGGATAATATGTTTCCTACATTTGAAGTTAACATTCAGTGGGGTGACTGAGTTGTTTCAAGTCCTTTGATGGACCTGTGGCATTTGTGTGCGCTTTATTGTTAAAGGATCAAATTCTCCTGCTGAACCAAATTACTGGGGAATTTCACCCGTAAAACAAATACAACAAACTCTGACCAGATCCACTCTGATTCTTTGAAGAAATCTGACACAAATGATGGCTGTAAAGTAGGCTAGACCTAACATCTGAAGGAATTTCATCACTGAACTGCTTGGAATAGCCAGCACTTCATCCTTCTTTCACTCACTGACAGGTTTGCATCTATATGTAGAGTGAAAAAAAAGTCACATACCAACACTTGCCTCCCTTTTGTTATAAAGGAATGCATGCACACTTGGCAGCTGTTTAGGGCACATTAATTTTCACAAAAACATGCATTGCCTAATTGTCCCCCTTTGCTCATTGGCTACTTCAGTCACTCCTTTCCCTCTTTCGATTTTCCCATGCCCCGCTATCTTTTCTCAAGTCTTGAATGTGATCTTGAATCTTTTCATTCTGTCAGGCTCGCTTTCGGCAGCCTCAATGCTATTTCCAAGGTCTGGGCTTCATGCTAATTGTCTTTCAATGGCTCCGTTACCTCCCACCTACATAATGCACCTTGTTTCCCCGGCTCAATCTGGACTGGACCATTTGGGCTAATTAAAATTCAGGGGGGGGGCTCAGAAAATGGATTGTAAAGCTATGCCTCAAGCAACATAGATGTAAAATAAGATACCATAAAAACAGCATTAGTGGTTTTGTTTTGGAGTGCAATCAGATTTTAGAAGGAAGGGAGGGTCTGAACATAAGTTTTGTAATATTAGTCTAGATGTTGCTATGATGGATTGGAAAAATGTAAAGTTACCTACTGTATGAATGCTACTACCATTGTCATGAATGAGAAATTCATCGGATTTAGATAACTTAATAAACTGAGTACTGCTATAGGCATACTCAGCACTCAACAACTTTAATAAAAAGCCACGGAAGGTGAAGGTTATGAAAATAATAGCTCTGAAGTGAATACAAGCCCCTTTTGGGGTTAAATGAGAGCACCACAGTGAAAGCCATAAACAAATTGTGCTAATTGCGTCCACGTAGACCCTAAATTGGCTATTTTTCTCAAGTGATCTCAACCACTGAGCTCTGAGACTACTGGCATGCACCATTAACATCTATTCAAGTGAATATACTTTGATCTTCTCTCAGAATAGAGCAATTGGGAAACAAGGAGAAAAAAGTATAGGAGAAAGCACATCAACAATTCAAATATGCCCAATAACATAAATAAAAGCCTAATTAGCATAAATTGCTACCACATTGTTGCTATTTTTATATAATTTCTACTTCCTTTTTTGAATCATACATGCATACACTTTAAATTATCTAAAATTAATGTAATGTTTGTTTGAGTTATGATGTAGATGCTTAATGTGTACTGAAATTGCTTCATAATTAAGACTGGTGAGTAAATATTTACCTTTCTCCTAGCAGTATCCACATCTGCTTTTGTTTTTAGACACATAGCGAATGTTGCATTTCATGTTATCTCAGTTGTAAATAGTTGCAACAGATTAATTCACAAGTCTGATTGATGTTCAGGTTTACAAAGATAATCTTGTAAAGACAGTCTTGGTTTGATCCATATACGGGAATACACAATTATGGCATTGGTGACAATTATGTTGTTTTTTAATCTGATGTCAAGATTATTGGGGTAATTACAGTATGGAGTCATGAAAAATGTTCATGTTTACTGAACAAATGTTATTCCTGCCTGATGCCAATCTATTTATATTTATAGCATAATTAATTTGAATTTTAACTATGTAGTACTGGAGCAAGGGAAATAAGTACTTCTCCAAAATGTGTTAATTGAAGTAGGTGTACAGTTGTATGTTGGCACTTTGGTTTGATCAACAACCTGTAGCTGTTCTGTGAATGAGGTTCTGACCGTTTTCGGATGAACAGTTGCCAGAATAAGTAATACTACCCCCAGCATTTCAAGCATCATTTGTAACAATGGCAGTGATTTGTATGGGCTTAATTTCATTGGTTGGACTAAAATTGCAGCAATATTGTTGATTACAATGATTATTCAATTCAAGGCCCATGTAAACCTGCTTCTGTGAAAACCACCAATCCTAATGGATAAAACATTTCCATTTCCTAATGATTAATTGGCCTGGATATTAACAATGGTGGCTTTTTAGGCAGCATAGCACGTCTCTGCTAAACTTCCATTGAAACTTCAACTCCAAACGATGGTCCAATGTCTACTCCCACACACTTAGAACAAGTGAGCTGAAATTTCAGCCTTTGACTTAATCTCTTTTGTTCTCTGTTGTGGGTTTGATTCAGTTTTTATTACACGCTCGGATTCATGTAATTCCAATTTATATAATCACCAGTTCCAATGTGGAAGGTTACAATAATAGGCCGGTCATAAATCTCTTCTCAAGAAGAAGTTTTCCTTGGTCAATGTTGATGTCACCAAGCCATTAAAATGCCAAAAATGACTTGATTGTGATTTCCATCCAACTTGAGGGGAAAACCGTACTAATGGGCCTATTATTGCTCGTCTAGAATAATATTGGATTCGATACTGTACGTGTGAAAACATTCTTTTCCTTGTCCCATGGATTAGGATGCATCGAAAGTAACATGAGGATTTGAAGAATCAGAATGCTTATAGTTCCCCAGTCTATTGGCATTGTGAATATGATACTATGATGGAGGTGAAAATGGCTTTTATTTTTCCTCAAAATCTCAGCCAAGAACTTGAAATAGAATGGGGTTTTGTTATGTCGGTGTCTACGGAATCACATTGAATAAAGGTAGCTCATTGTGTTTATCAATCAAAGCAAACTAATCATTGGGTCATCTTTCACGTCTGACACCATGAAATTGTACATTATGGGAAAATGACTCCACTCTTCCAGCATCTTTCAGCATTTTTTTTTTGTATAGCGTATCATGGCTGACCTGTTGCTGACCCTCTCCATTCTGTCCCATCACCACTTCCAATGTAAGCAGATGCCTCAATTTCACTGTCAGTTTGTCGGTTAGTGGAGCAGAGATGGACAATGCATCCTACATTTGATGCTAAATAGTAATGAGTCAATAAGTGATCAAGTTTGCACTTCACTCTCCTCTCTGTGCGCTTGGTAGCCATCCAGATATTACACACACTGCTTGCCTACGAACCCACACAGTTTAGACCAAAAGTTTCTCCTCAATGGTTGGTCCAGGATAAAGCTCTCTGTATCTCCAGCTGGGACCATTCAGTCATCCAAGCTGCTTATACGGGCAGCTTCGGAAAGATCCGTAAAACAGCATCGGAATAAAACCCCCCTCTCCACGGTTCCATAACACAGGTTTTATGATATAAAAAAAACATCAATCTTTTGTTAGTGCTGCAAGGGGATACTCTTTTATCCAAAAAAGTACACTGAGCCATAAATCAAAGATGTATTTATAGAATCCCACAATTAAAATAACATCATGGTTGTTGTAAAGTCCCAAACATTAATGTACAGTATGTGAGTAGACTACAGTTTATCAACCCAATATTTTTCTGAAGAACTGCTGTTCGAGCTCACATGCTGGCCTCTTTTGGCAGCAGTGCAGTCCATTCAAGTCACTGTGATTTACCGACAGAAGTTCTTTTTTGCTGAACCAAAAGTACCTGCAATCAATTATTGTTCCAATTAATGTCAATTAGCAATTTACGGTCAATTAAAGAACTGTTGCAAAGTTCGGTTACAGTGGGAAAGTGTATGACTTTGAATTTTTAGATTATGAGGGAACTTTTTAAATAATTATCAAAGAGGTCTCAGCAATGAGCAGTCGGGGCTTACCTGATTGGAGAGTTCATAAGGTCAGTTAAGGCAGCTTAGCCTGAATATTTCCAGGCTATTAAATTCAGTGGTGAGATTCGTGTGAATACCCTCCAAAATCTGCACCTGGTTCATATTCCATTCGCACAATCTGCTTTCTTTGGACACCACATCTTCCTCTTATTTGATTTCTGCTCTTTGAGATATAAAATACATGCTGATACTTAAAAGTGTCTTAAGGGACATACAGTAGGGAGATCGAAAGACAGCGTTTTGAATCATTTGGAAAAATGATTTATCATGGCTGGGCTTCTAAGGGTCCAGAATGCCAGAGTTATAATGGTTCTGAATCAGACAGAAACGCACACAGATACCACACAATTACTGGGGTCCGTTAATGCTTTTCGTACCCGATATTTGAACAAGTAAATCTTGGAGCCTGTTCAGGCATTTTTATAGAGCAGTTCAAAAGAATTATGGCACATTATTTTACACACATGGTCATTGGCTTTGCTGAAGTATCAGATGCTCGTTATCTGATCAGATATGTGTTAAGATGAACACGCTATTGTCCCCGGGGGGGGGGGGGGGGGGGGGGGGGGGCAATCCACAGAGTCCACAGAGTTCAGAGCTCAGAGTTTAGTAGCTATTTGGTGCTTATTCTTACATGGGTTAGGGTTCTGTAGACTGCATTGAGCAGATCTATGGAGGCAGTAACACTACACGGACAGCAGCGGGAGTGTTTCAAGAGCATACTCCTGAAAGGAGTACATTGTTGTTTTCATTGTCCTACAGAAAGTTAAAATCGCCTGAGGTATATATCAGATTATAATCACTGATATTTTATTTCACGCCTTACTTTCGAATATTCGAAATGCTTACATTCTAACAAAAGACCTAATCAGCCGATATGCCGGCTATATAGATACATCTAAACTAGAAAAGCCCCTCCACTTACACATTCAACAACTGTACATGCTCACGACATACACTGTGCACTTGTTATTCTAATGTGTACTCAATTGTAATGTATTTTGAGACAAAACCTATACATTATTGTATGCATTTCTGTATTTACTGCATTATCTTATGGCTAAGGTTAAGCATTCAACTCCTAGTGGCTGGGTTTGGAAAAAGTTAGACATTCAAGTTTTAAAATCCTAACCGATTTCGAAATTGGATTGCATCACGCACATAAGGAGAATCTTTACAGACATACTTCTACCGAATCTCAAACATGCACACACAAGATTTGAAAATAATGGCTCATCCCACACAACAGCATATTATCGTGCCCGATGGAGCAACGAACCACTGCCACATTTGTAGAGAAGTGACATAATAATATAAATATCAAACATGTTTGAAATTATGGGGGCCTATGGGCCCATCGGAAAGTATAAGATTGGATATGTACTGTAAACCCCTCACATTACAAGATAATATGGGCCAAACATCGGTACCGACCAACGTTCTAGACCAGATATCTCCCCCGGTTGTCGGGAGGGGTGAGTCAGGGATAAATTGGCCCAAAAATCCTGTAGTGTGAGCCCAGCATTAGGGTTAGTCATGCAACTCCGAGTGGTTAAGATAAGGGTAAACAGAAACCAATGCACTTGCTGGTTACGAAGGGTTAGGTTTAGGGCTAGAAATAGGAAAAAGCTAGCTTTGATGCAGTGAGGAAGACACTTGCATGGAAGGCTCTGAACGGCATGGCCAGTGTGTGGAACTCCAACCTGATAAATCAAGCTCAGTCCATTCTCCTTGTGGCTGTGAATGCTGGACCCTGAAGCCCACCCTGCAGACGTCCCTACAGTAGATGGGTGCTACACTAGAATACTGCAGGCAGTACTTACTGGAACATCAACAAGAACAAGCATGTTACAAACAAGCCTCTGTATTGGGGGTTACCAAGGGTCAGTAAGAAAACAGCAGCCAGGAGACAGAGACAACAGGAGCTTCCAGCCAGCAAACTGGTGCTGTGGGAGCCAAAACACGGGCATCGATCACAAGGGCATCCCACACTAACGTACGTGGACATACTTAAGAAAGATGCAGGGACGGAAACTACTGGCAAGCTAGACAGATGCATGGAGGATCAGGTTGACTGGAAAGGCCAATGGATGGCCATCTCAGGACGAGAGAGAAATACATCCTACTCCCCCCCCCCCCCCCCCCCCAACTAATCCCTTTGTGTAGCATTACTGGGTTAATTAAATAAAATGTGTCTATTACCAAATTTCAAACAAATTCTGCATAAACAATGCGTACAACTTTTTAGAAATGCTTTCACACACTTGACACGCTTGATAGCATTGAACAAGTGGTGTAATTACCTGCGAAGCATCCCGCTTGTCGCACTTCCGCCAGTGCCTTGGTAGCAGCTGCAGGGTCATCAGCTGGGAGCCATCCTTCACTGATGTTTTGCCCCTTTAATCCCAGTGCATCTCAGGATGGTAGGGCAATGGTCAGGGATGTCCCTGACCTTCTCCACCGCTCCCTGCAGCTGGATTTTTAAGCTCAGTTTTCACGAAGTTGCTGTTCAGGTCCGCCAGCTCTTGTCTTTCATCGCAGCCAGAGCCAGAAGCACCCCTTCTCTGCTTCTTCCGAGACATCTTTGATGGCTCTCCGGACTTTGGCTTTTGTGTAATCGATGTCTCTCAGGAAGCGCTTGGTTGAAAGCCTTACAAAGCCACGGCAGCCAACTTCCACTGGGTAGGTTGTTGCTCTCCAGCCTCTCTGATGACATTCCACCATGAGCTCGGCATACCATGACTTCTTTCTCTCATCCGCTTCCTGGATGGCTTGGGACTGTCAACTCAATGATCAGCACCCTCTTCTTGGCTATCAACCACAGGATGATGTCTGGTCTTAGAAAGGTGGCGGTTAAGTCAGTGGGAAACTTCAGCTGTGAGTCAAGGTCAGCTCTCATTGACCAGTCGCTTCCTGGGGGCAGGACTGCTGTTCTGCTTTGAGTGGGGCACTTCTGTGCAGACAGTCCAGCTGTTATAAATCGGACTAGCTGCTTCTGCTGGCATTGGGCTTGGCTGGTTGCTGTGACTCTCATGTTCTCTGTGAGTTCCCTCAGCTTCCTTAGCACCAGGTTGTGCCGCCACCTGAAACATCCCTGTGCCAAGGCGATCTTGCAGCCACACAGCATGTGGTTGAGTGTGGCCCGGGTCGTTCCACACAAGCCAACTCTCTTCTGAGCCAAACCATCGGGCCAGGTTGGCTGGAATTGGAAAGGTGTCGTGGAAGGGTGGCTCTGATTGAAAAGCTCAACTTTGTCTGAGGGATCTTCCACAGGTTACTCAATCCCATTGGTCTGGGGAGAATGCCCTCCCACTTGTCCACTGTCCTTGCTTGGATTGGATTTACTTGACCAAGAACCTGTCTTCCTCTGTCCTCATCACGTCAGTCACCACAATCCTCTTTGGCTCCTTTGAAGAAGCTTTGGCTCAAAGCTTCTGAGGCTCTCTCCAGCCTAGTCCATGACTTTCCTGCTGGGTCCACACAGTATTCTGCCTTCCATGCTCTTCCTGTCTGGATCTTGACACTAGCATTCCTTATCAGCTAGTCACTTGACTGCCCCAGTTCTAGCACCAGCCTGGTCTTCTTCAGCCTGCACCCAAAAGAGATTCTTTCTGAACAGAGCAGTGTCTGAGTGGCATCTCGGAAGTCCGAGCCACTTCCTGATGTAGTTGTTGGCTGTGGCATCCAGTTTAGTAACTGTTGTTGATGTTATCTCGCTCATCTTCAGTGGTCACATCACACAATGGTAGAGTATAAACTGGTAACACCAGACTTTATATTTGCCAGGAATGTAGCTCTGGTCGATTCTCTTCAGGCCCCCTTTTAGTTGGTCTTTAATTGCAGCTGCCACGTGTCTGTCTTTAAGCTCCACTGTATATGCTCTGCCCGGGCTTCTGATTGGTTGTTCTGCAAGCACCAGAGTTCTCTCTCCTGACACTAGAAAAGCGATGGAGTCCACTTGGTTAGCCTTACGAATTGAGAGGCTGCACGACTTGGCAGACTTTATTTTCATCCTGACCTAGGACAGCAGTTCTTCAATTCTCTTTATGAGCCATGCTGTGCATGCTGTGGTCTGCCATAGGTTGCTGACATCGTCCATGAAACACTGCAGAGGTGGTAAGCGTTGACCTGCCTTGTTGCGCACTCCTCTAGTCATAATCCTCGCACCAATCAGGATGACCTCAAACGCAGCTGTGAATAGGATGGGTGAGATGGAGCATCCCATTGCGAATCCCTTGCCCAGTTTCTGCCAAAAAGCAGATCTTCAGATCCTTGTAGTAGCTCTCAATGATGTTCTTGACACCTGCCGGCATATAACAGTGGTCTGCAAAAGATGCAGGAAAGTAAAGATTCATGAATTAGTAACCAGACCATGTACAGTAGGGTCCATAAATATCTGTGAAAGCAATTAGGCCAGACAAATGATTATGAGCTTTGAGGCTCTTTCTACAACTATAGATGTTTTAAAAACACATGTTCCCTGAGATGTTGACCACAGGGGATACAATCACAAAGATGTGGTCCAATAATTGGGGATATTCTGGCTGACATTTCATTCGCCTGAACTAATTCAGCGATCCCTAGTTTTCCTGCTTGGCGTCCAAAGCTCTGCTCTCCAGCAGACAAAATCCAGCTGACCATATGGCCAAGGTCTACATCCTGAATCAGCACTCGGGTCAGTCCAGTGATGAGATGCAGCCATGATATGGTTCTTCCTAAAGGCCTGGCTAGGGAGGGTAATACTGTAGCTACGGTAGGAGCGGGAGTTTTCCCTGATTAGTTGACCTGACCAGGAACACACCAAGGGCCCCTGACTGACCGCTGATCCAGACATCATTATCAGGTCACATGGTCAGGAAATAACAACTGGCCATCAGAGTCCTTTGTTTGAGGTGTTCAGCTTCCTATGAACAAAGCCAGTGCATGCTGTACTTGAACAGTACAGTAAGCCCCGTCTCTTCCTCTCTCTCTCTCTTTATGTATCTACCTGTCAGTCCAGTTATCTCTCTTTGTGTGTGTGTGTATATATATATATATATATATATATATATATATGTGTGTGTGTGTGTGTCTGTATGTGTGTGTGTGTGTGTGTGTGTGTGTGTGTGTGTGATAGAGAGAGAGGGGGAGAGAGAGTGATGAGAGAGAAAGAGATAGTGTGTGTGCGTGTGCGTACTGTATGTATGTGAGTGTGTGTGTGTGAGAGCGAGAGGGAGAAAGAAAGAGAGAGAGAAATAGTGGGTAAACATGTACAGTAAGGGGTGCATGTGCCTTATGAGAATAAAAACTCTGTGTGTGTGTGTGTGTGTGTGTGTGTGTGATGTTAGTGTGTGTGTGTGTGTGTGTGTGTGTGTGTGTGTGTGTGTGTGTGTGTGTGTGTGTGTGTGTAGGCTCAGTTGGATAAGAGGGGCAGAACTTTCGAGAGCAGCCAAGAGGCCTGGGTTTTCCTGGCACACAATGGCAGGAAACACTGCCACACCATACATGGAAGCCCAAAGAGTGGTTCAAACTCAGTCAGCAAGGCTGCTGTTCTACAGGATTTATTAGTTTCTCCTCTTCTCACAACAGTCCCATTGTGATGATGAAAAAGATACAGGAGAAAAGAATAGAATTCCAGGAATATTGTGTATGCAAACCCGGTTACAGTTCACTAACAACAGGAAAGCGTCTGGTCTCATCTTGAGGCTGGTGAGTAGGGCCTACTCAGACAAGGGTACATTCAAGAGAAGCTAACACATAGTGTTGTAGTCAAGACCACCTAAACTGAGACCAAGTCATGACCCAGAGTGTATCGAGACCAAGACAGGATCAAGACTTTGAGGGTTGAGACCGAGACAAGACCAAGAGCAAAGCAGGGCGAGACCTAGTCAAGACCAGGACCAGACCAGCACGACTCCCATCCACACTGTATGACACACTTACGATAAAATGTGGAATATGCAAACCATAGGCACTCCTCAAATTGATCTAAAAGATCCATTCCCACCTCTTTTATTGCCATGTGTGTGTGTGTGTTTGTGTGTGTGTGTGTAATAAATAACAATATCATGCATTTGAGTGATATTCCTGCAGTTGTAGTCTTGACTGGTCTTGAAATAAAATCCTGAGTCTTCTTTGTTTCGAGACCCAAACAAGACTGAATAAAAATGTGGTTGATTCCGAGACGAGACCAATACCTTCACAAAGTAGTCTTGAGACGGTAGAGATTATGAGAATAATTATGTTGTGAATGTTATGAATTGAATTTACACAACTGAATATGGGATTACTGAATAACATGTATATTAGATACATTACGAGATTAGTTGCATTTCCTTTCAACCTAGATTATCAAATATATAACAAACAACAAAAGACAAAGATAGGCTGTAATCTGCACACCATATCTTCAACAATCTGAACAATCTCCAAAACATCCCGTTTAAATGGTCCTTGTTTATTTAGTTGTGCCTCTTGTCTGTCTGTTTAAGCAGATCAACAACTCGGTTTTACAGTTTAAAGTTTGACACCCCTGTGAAACCCATCACATCCCTCACCTTGCACCCGCCCTCCCTGTCTGACGCTGCTCTGTCTTCTCCCAGGAGGCCAAGAAAAACTTCACAACCTCCTCAAATCTCAAGGACATTGCTTGTGAGAGGAGCAGGATGAGGGAGAAAAGAGGGTCTATTCCACATGTTAGCTATCAGTGCAAACCTTCAACATGTATAAGATGCCAGCCAGAGTCTCATTTGCTAAATCATAGCCCCATTTCGAAATAACAAAACACACAAGTTTGAACACAGCAAATGGCAATTTAGAGAGTCATGATTAACAACTGAAATCTACAAAGCTGCTCTTCTGAAGTAAGAGAGTCTCTTGGTAACAGTGAAGAGATGCATCCCATGCGTTTGGCTCAGGTTCCCTGAGGAGAAACAGCTAAATCAATTTAAGAGTCTGGTGTTCTCCGTCCCTATCCCTGGGATTACCTTTTAACCTTTCATGAAATGGACAGGAGAGGGAAAGGATTTTTAACAGACATCTTTATCTTGGATAAGTGGCATGTTTTTGAACCTAGACACAGTGTGTCACGCACATTCCTTAGTGCTGGTTTGCCTCAGTCCTCGTAGTGTGATAAATCATAGTTATTTAACTAATTTCAAGCATTTCAGAGTAAATGTCTCTTCCCCCCAACAGTTGAATCGATTACTATTTCAGCTTGCCAGCAGGATCCTATTGTGTGTAATTTTATTCTATTTATGTAAATCATTCTACGACAAGCAAATTATTTCAACTTTATAATACATTGACTGAAGCCAGTATGACAAATCTTCAACTTCACATACTTAGATGAATCACAATCCTCTGGGATGGACATAGATGACAGCAAAAACCCCAACAGCTGTAGACAATCTAATTAAGATTTTGCTACGACAGATAAGATAGAAGATAAATGAAGAGAAGTGTGGCATTCCTTTATTCTCCATGACCTCTGCATAGCGACAGTCTTATCCAGACGTCTGTTTGGGAAACATACATTTTCTGGGCGCCTACCTCCAGACCAAGAGATTTCCTATTTGAAATTCAAATGGCTGACCAGCTGACCAAAATGGCTTCAGTAAACTAAGCACTTGTTCATTTAGCAGAGGCTTTTCCAAAAGTGTCTTTCATCAATATGAGCTACAGTAGTGCTGGGGCCTACTGTAGGTAAGTAAGTAAGTAAGTAAGTAGGTAAGTAAGTAAGTAAGTAAGTAAGTAAGTAAGTAAGTAAGTAAGTAAGTAAGTGCCTCGCTCAAATCCACAACGGTAGACAAAGATTGACTCTTGTCAAGTGACCTGGTCCGGTCTCAAACCAGCAACCTTTCTGTCACTGGTCAGATGTTCCAACTGCTAGGCTACCTATATGCTGCTTGTTTCTAATGCCAGTAGCAGTGGACCATGCCCAGGCCAGATAGTGCCAACAGAAAATAACAAGATAGCATGAGGGGTTTTATTTATTTGAGAACGGATCATTTGGCAGATCTCAACAGCTAGGTAATGAACTGAGACATGAAGAACAGCACAAAGGGCCAGAAATCATCTGAATATGCTTTCAGTTCATCCCTTGGAGGAGAACTCCTTTCCCTTAACCCTCATCTGTGAAATGCATCTTACACCGAATCCGTCCCGGTTCAACAGAGTACTCTCGTGTTTCAGTCATGTTAAAAACACTGAACTGCTTTGCAGTTTCCTGTTCATTGCTATGTCTTTGTACCTATCCAAATTGCTTCCTATTCTGCCAGGAAATGGAGGACTATGTATCAAAGTTCTCACTGTACTGAAAATGCTGAGGAAATGACCCTGTCAAAGAACTAGCCCTGCAAATGCTCCACCATGTACATACAAAATAATATGCATTCAGAGTTGTTCATTAACTGTATTATTCTATATTTCATGTACCTCTTCATGAGCACATCAAGACCGGAGGTTGTTTACATGTACATGGCACAAACAACAACAGCTAATATGCACTGTAGTACTTGACTTCCTGTGACAGCCCCAGGCACTGACAACAATCCTTGTGAATCAAAGTGATACACATAGCAGACTGACTGAGGCTCAAAACTAATAGACTAATTCTGAAGGTTTTGATTGAGAGTTATCAGAGGGTTATCAGTCAGGGTGAACAGTGGAAGCTAGTCTACTTTACACGTCTGAGCTCAGTCTGGGATTAAAGCATCCTGTTGCTAATCCTTAGTTCTCCACTAACACCCAGAGGAGGTTGATGCCTACAATGTTTACCGCTGTTGTTAGTACTTTAAATAGAAGCTGAAGCGTGAGGATTCTTGGAGAGGGTGTGGAATGATAATCATTATGAGTGATGCGAGGGCCCCTTCAAAGTTAGAGTAAACATTAGCTTAGCTGAGATATTTCAAGTGGAGCACACCTGTTCGCATGTCATTGCCTAATTCATAACTTTTTCGTGTCTTACCAAACTATGCATGGCACAGATTTTAGTCTTAAACAAGACCAGATGGACAAACAGATTTGTGGAAAAGATTTCTATAGACATATTTTGTGAACATGCTGAATTAATTCCATATCTCCAAATTTGTTCTGGATGATTTGACTCATATTATTGCTTTGAAAACCGAAGAGGAAGAAAGACGATAGAAGACTATCTGCTCTAAAGTCTTCATTACTGTGCATTTTTGCTAAGTTTATTGTGTGAACCCTGCTGCATTTATACTATGCAGAATGAACTGTAGAGGGACAACCTTAGTATTTCATAGCCCCATAAACCCCTGGTTTTAATCAGGTTGTAAGGTGCTTAGAACATCAAACACTTCCACCATGTGTCAATACTTGAATCTCATGTAATGCTCAGTATATTACATTGCCTGTGCTTGCATAAGCTATTATAAAAGTTGATTGGATGTTTAATAATAAACAGATCTTTTCTGAACACTTTTTCACTAGTCTGAATCTATTGTCACAAATGTCTTCTGTCATAAAAACTATATGTAGCACTAGCCACATGTAGTAAAAACAACAACAATGCATTACCATTTTCTTTCATTGTTTCTTAAGATGGAACTAGTTCACTTATGCTCTGAGTTCTGTGTGCTTTTCCACTCCCTCAAAATGGTCCTGGGCAACCTAATCATCTGGAAAAAGTCCTGAGTGACACACACACACACACACACACACACACACACACACACACACACACACACACACACACACACACAGGTAGTGGTGTTAATTTGAACATCCTGTCCAATAATCAGCCTTATGATGGTGCATAAACACTTCAAATCTCTCGACTCCAAGCTCTATGCTATAAGGACATGGTCTGAAGTTTAAGCACTTTGCTAGAGTAAAACAAACTCATTATTTAAATTTCTTATTGAACCCGGCTTTCCAACAAAGACAGCGCAGCGTGATCCATTATTTAAATATTTTGCTGCTTAATAACGCGTGGCTACGTGTTAATTATCGTGATAATACACCGGCACTTATTTTCACCCATGACTAGGCTTGTCATGGCGATGCTTTTCACTTCACTTGGTCCCTTCAGTTCCATCGAAAGGGGAAATAAAGCTCCGTCCTCCCTCAATGACTTTGAACTTGCCTCAAAACAAGTCTAAGATGCTGGTTCTCACACACGATGGCCTCGGAGGTGAGATCTGTGAATCGGGCCGAGGCCAGGAGCTCCCCGGAAGGGAGCTCTAATTAACTCAGATGTCCAGTGGAACTACACACACACACACACACACACACACACACTCACACACACACACACACACACACACACACACACACACACACTCCCGCTCCGCTGAGGGGGAAAACTCTGCTGCTGAGGATGAATAGAGATACCCTGAAGGACAGACAGACTCAAACACTTGATAAAGCAGGATAATATACAATAAATTAAATTCATGACATGAATAAACTTTAATTTTATTCATTTATTTTTTCTACTATAGATGATCCCACTAAATGTATGGTTATTGGCAGATGACTGAAGGGAATGAATGCCTAAAGCATGAAGACTTGGGCACAGCATCACAACTCAGAAGTTGATTTTGATTGCATTGATCAAAAGAGTGACTGTGCCAGGATTGTTAGCAAAAAGACAATATTGGACATCAAAGACTTCCCGCTAATCCTATTGTATTACTCAAGTAGGAACGTAAGAATTAGGACGGTTACACACCACTACACTCTGACCTACAGGGGGATGCAGGTGTAATGCGCCCCATTACACTAATCAGGATATGGCTAAAATATCACTTGGTCTTGACTAAAATTAGTGCAACCTCTCCTTACCATCTCTACTCCATGACACTGATTTTACAGTATACTGTATAAAATGCTGCTGTACAGTTATAGGTCTTGGCAACAACTTGCTTCTCCAATTTGTCTTGGTTCATTGCACAGGTTGCTCTTTGTTCATTTAATTGCCATTCCTTGGAACATTCTCTAGCTCGCTGAAGATTGGTTCATGATGGTAAGAAACCAAAAAAGGGGGAAAGATATGATCGTAAGCGGGTCGCGCAGTGCACATGTCATGTGTGATGTGGAAGTGATTTCAAGCTGTTCTAATGTATCATTAGGTCATGTCTTAGGTCTTGAAATAAATTGATTTAACCATTTATCTATAGCACCATGTGCTATAGAGTATGATTACTATACTGTATGATTATGCATACACGTATGCTTACTGATGCAACATGCTGAGGTGCATCACTTACAGTAGGTAGGGCCGAGGAAACAAGTAGCAATATCAAACTAGTGGTGAAAAAACAACATCATACTACACAATGATTATCAAATAAAGAGTGCTTCTATTAGTCAATGTCTGTTGCAAGTCAACCATGATCCAGAAGGCTGTGCATTAGTGTCATGGTACTGTAGGGAAACTTTGTTTGACTCCTGGCACTGGGATTAGAGACACATAGATACTTGTAGGCACCTTGTGGATACTAGAATAACGCTTAATGGAGCCTGCTGTTACTCAACATGGTTTAGGAGAAAACCAACTGTCTGTGTGTGAAGACAAAACAAGAGTGCCTGCTATGGTGGGGTTGAAGAGTTCACAAGGTTTGTTATGGGTCTGTCCCCACAGACACACACAATGGATGTGGTGCTTAGGCTCAGGGGCCAAACTAAGCCTGTCAGACCAATCACGCTGTGGTAGCCATCAGGGGAGTTACACCATGTTGTATGACAAAACAAAATACAAATTATTGTCTAGTGTTTAGCTGTTTAAAATGTTGCTATGGTGGTCAATCATAATGAAAACAGGAAATGGCTGGATTTCATGCACTAAATTGCAGGTAGACAACATAGTCTGGTAATTCTTCCCTTGGTCTTAATTGGTGCCGTTGATAAGCATTCAGGAATACATTCAACAATTAGGTAAGAAAACATTATTGACGGTATTGATATCGCAAACTATAATACAATATTTCACAGCATAACATTTTTCTGTTCACCAAAGTGGATCCAATTTATTTTTATTCTGTCCTAATCCTATTTCATATCTTTAAGCATAGCCCAGTTGAACAACAATCACAATAAACTTTTATGTCTCTGAAAGTATCAAATTATCAGAGTATCAAAGATAATGAAGATTAATTGTTTATTGCCCATTAACTTTTACTGCACTGATTTACATTTGGAATTTGGAGTTTTTAAACAGAAAAATAAAAGCACTTTGATAATGATGATACTCTAATAACCCAGATTAATCTAGGTCATGTCTCTGGTGGCGTTTCCCACTGTAAATTATACTATTCTGTTGTTGCGGCCAGGCTGAGGAGCCAGAACCCAAGCATTTTACTCCGTTATAAATGCCCCTCGCGTAACAATAAAAAAATCTTGAATCTTGAATTGACTACAGTACTTGGCTTTGATGGTAAGTTTAGCCAACAAACTAATATTGTCTAGATTGTAACGTGATACCATAGCAAACAGGACAAATCAATCTTTGAAGAAATTCTGATTTTAAACAGTAAAGTGCATTGGGGACCTTGGTCATTGTAATCAGTAGCTTGATGCCAAACTTGCAATGTGTACAGCAGTGTCTACAGTATGGCATGTACACTAGACCTAGTCAACATTAATGACTGTAGCTAATACTAGGATATGCCTAGCATTAGGCTAAAGTCAGTTATTTTACATACCAAGTCTTCAATTTGAGGTTTTGTAAGTTTTTACAGCAATAGTTTTTTCATTGCCAAAGTTGAGTTTTTGAATAAATATAAAAAACATGAAAGAACCCCTATTACTGAGAGTATTTCTAAAAACCCTACAGGTCACAGTCATTAGGCATTCCTCTGGCTTGATTAGCATAGGTCATTATATTCCTAGCTGTTGCGATGGAAATCTGTAATCCTCTAGGAGCTAATTTAGCATTTTCTCAATTTGGCTAATACAATTAGAATAACCCAGAATCTGATGTAATCTGATTAAAATACAGACTCCTTTTGAAGTCCATGAAAGTAAGGAATCAATTAAAGTGCATAATTCACTTATCTCTGTGTTCCTGGAGTAATGGAGTTGTTGGCCTTGAATATGTCAGTGTAGCCTCTGCTCTGTGAGTAATTAGCTCAGTACAGACACCATTCCAGCCCTTCCAAAACCCCATTCCAGCTTGTTAATGCAACCATGTTCCCACCTGTTTATTTGATAACCAAAACAGATCCATCCTCGTCTGTGTGACTGTTGGAATCCAGCTCTGCTTTACAGTACTTCTCAGCCCCAGTGAATGATAAAAAATGAGCTATTTTGGCTACTTGACCTCCAAACAAAGTGCAGCTGTTTGAAAATCGGGATGTCAATTTGATATTATCACATGAGTGTAACTGACCTTTTAGTGCAGACTATAATATTGTATATAGACAGTGTGAGAGTTGAAGGTGCTTCAAAGAGAAAAAAAGAGAAAGGTTGAGAGGAAAAGAGATGAAACATCTGTCTGAGGTAACATGATAAAGGGGTGCAGTGGGTTTAAATGGATATCCATTTTATTAATGAATTAGCCTTTATGTTGGTGCAATGCTGTCACATTGTTGGTGTCGGACGTTTTGGGAGATAAATCCATAATTGCTTCGAGCTGTATTTTGCTTTAGCTAGACTGCAAGCACACCCCTCAAATGAATAATCATGCTGTAACCTTGATGAAAGGGCATCTATCTTAAAATTCGACAGCGGGATTAGACTAAAGAGCATGGCCAGAACAATTCCACTTCCTTCCACCGTACCATCTCAACTGTTTCAAATCCGTTCAAAGGCTACAATCTGTTATGGCAGGAGCTCTCCTGATGGGGCCTCCTCTGGACTGTACCCCAACGTCTAACTCAAGCAGACATGTTAACTTGGGCAAAAGTAAAGTCTTGATTACTGGGCTCTATGAACTATGTATTTAAAGCTCTTTCTTCTCCTAATTGCTCATTGTGGGAGTGACAGAGGAGGAAGCTTATGTCTTAAGTCTGAATTGTTCATGCACACTGGCTTTGTGGTTCGGTTTGACACCTGAAAAATCTGAAACCATAATACAACAGGAAGATGAGGTCCTACAAGTTACTATAGCTTTTTTTTTTTTTTTTTTTTTTTATTATCAAAGACCAAAGTATTTTCAAAAATTGTAATTTGCATGCAAGGTGTAGTTCATCCGAGCAAATCCTGGTTATTTTATAATTTCCATTGAAATCCTTTACTATCTGTGGAATACAATGATTACAGATCACCAGATGAGTATCTTACTTTCTCTGTCTTTCTCTCTGATTAAACTTGAAGGTGACTGTATAGTTTGCATACAGTATTGTGTGCGCTCTCTGTAAACAAATAGGCATTGTTAGTGTATAGGTTTCTACCACCCATGATAGAATGATTCGCAATCCGAGGTCTGCATACAAAACAGATGTAGTAGAACCAAATTCTGGAGCAACAGATCCATCAGAACCAAACCCTTTAGGACCTATTTATTCTGTGTCCTTTCAATTTTTATAGGAAATTAAGACATTACTCAAGGATACACTCCTGGCACTGGCTCTCTCATCCAGTGTAATTTTTCATTATGCTTTCTTCTCTCCCAAGAATTTGATGACATCATGATCTTGCGTTGTGTACTGTATGAAGCAATTGCAGGGATACTGTATGGCTGCTACTGCAGTAGACACATTACTGTCAGTCTCACATGTCTCCATTTACAGTACAGGCATTTACAGGCAGTTCCTGTGATAGGTTGATCTGAAATGTATTTCTATACTTAATAAAATGTGTCAATTACAAAAATGTCATGGGCACATTGTTTAATGGGCTGAGATGCTAAGATCTTGCTGCCCAGCAGGCTTCTAGAACTTCTAAAACGTACCCTGTCTTTGAAAACTTCTCCAGTCATCCACCTGCCTCCATTAAACACGTCAAAATCTGAGGTAAACAACATAATAACATGGTACTGTAACACTCACATCAACTAACTGGCTACCACAGAATATGTACAGTATATTATTGACTCTTTGTCACTTGTTCTTTCTATACAATCTAAGCCTGTGCTAAGCAGTTGATCTGGACTACTTCCACTGTGAAATCAGAGTAGTAGCACTCCATACTGCGTGTCAGAAAGCTAGGAGTCCAGAGAACCAGGGGTCATTTATCAGTCTAGTCTTCGGGCCACTGGGAGACCACAGAGACGGCTAACCGGACACAAGGGCTTAATCTAAACAGGTGTCCTACAGCTAGGTTCCAGCTGTCTCTGACATGCAACCCTTCCATTTAGATAGTGTATATATGCTATCAGTGGTAATAAAAGGTAGTTCATTAATTATCTAGTGTTACGACAGCTTCAAGTGCACCTTGGTCGGCTACTTCAAAATAAGCTTTGAGAGTCTACTCATTTCTAAGTTTGCTATGTTCAAAGTCATTTCAAATGTAGTGAAGCTGAGAAAGTAATGTCTACTGCATTGCATTTCAACCAATGCAATTCAAATAGTCTATAATGCACATGGTGAAATATCTGGCAAGGGCCATGCAAAGGGAAACGTACATCAGTTCTACATGGTTTGTTACTTCAAAGTGAAGATTGATAACTGGAGCAAAAACACACACCACCGTGATACTCCATTAGCCCATGCTCCAGTGAGATAGCACAGAGGAAATCTAGTTCTGATGTTCAACACCAACACCCAATGTATGAAGTGTCCTACTGTGATTCGCTATGAGAAAACACAGTAGTCTTCTATGGAGGCTCAACCAACTCTGCACACGAAGACATGCACCGTTAACATTTCAACGGACTTGTTTTATGTCACTTTGGGGACGACTCTGACAAAAAGAATCACACTTAGAGTGTGTAAGAGGTACGCTGTCCACCGGTCTTCCACATTAAATCACATGATCTGTGTTTGCTTGTGGTTCCTCTAAATATCTCTGAGATTTTGGGCACATCTCAAAATGGCGGAATGATATGCTGTATGAGTTCATGGTTTCAGCCACACAGGATCAGAATTTGTCATTAGGGACCTCTCAGTCCATCTTGGAGGCCATTTCACTTGCTGAATGTGGGTCAAAAGCAACGACATCCTTCCCTGATGTCCAGAATGAAGACATTGCGCAATCAGTCAGTGCTAATACAGCACACTCCAATTAATGTAGTCATTATACAAATGAAGTGAAGTTAGCTTGATAGAAAGTGTAAATTGGAATTGAAATTGTATATCACAAAGTAAGATCAGTAGACTTTCACTAAGAGGTTGGTGGTACTGTGTGTTACTGCAGGTCTATCCTGTCACTGAAGTATCCCCCGTCGGAAACAAGACAAACCCTCCACTGTTATCAGATGTATTTTCCATTCACAGGAACAGGGACTATTTCCACCTCCTTGAAAAAATCATCGCTGATTTCACAGGGAGGTGGAGTGAGCCATTAACTCCATCTGTGCGAGGCCCCTCTGTACAAGTCAAGCATGAAGGGTTAACTACCCAGGTACAATGAGAACCAGAAGGGCTACGTTTCAGGATGAGAGTAACTCGGGGAGAAGCACTTGTCTCTTATTAACACACCACCTTTCAGGCCGCCCCCCGGGGCCCAGGCTTCGCTTTCACCTGTTGCCCTGTCCTGTCGGACACCTGGTGTGACGCTCTCCTTGTTCTGTCTCAGGGGTGCACGGCGCCAGGTGCTTCCCTGCCTCCACATGACAACCACAAGCAGTGCTTTCTCGTCATCGCCTTCACCCCTGAAGTACAACAATGTGTTTTTGGACACAATTTGCAGAGGCTATGCTAGCGAAGCTAGGGTTTTACACATGTTCCATTGTTCGGGCCCCAGAGCGTGTTATCCAGGCGGGATATACTCTGGCTAGGCCGCAGGAAATCCCCGGTGAGTGCACGCACACAACTCCCATTCAACTGGGGGTGACAAGGGGCTTTATTTTCGTTAAAAAAGGGGGGTGCCCACACACACACAGAGCGCGTGTGTTCAAGTGGCATCGCATGCAGGCATGTGCTCGGTGAATAATGACTTCACAGGTTCAGTGCTAGTTTGATTTTACCTAAAGCCATTTCTCTCACAAGGAGTATATTTGGCTTCTAATTTAGCTAAGCTTACAAGACTACCTGATCAAGACCATGATTCATGACAGGCCTGGGGGGATCTACGGCGAGGGGATCATGCATGGCGGCAGCCCGTAGAGGTAATACCTCCAGTGTTGTTCTAGCATCCCTGAGTGAGGAGCAGCACTGTGTCCACGAAGGCTTCAAGAGCACCGAGGACTCAAAGCCTCAAAGAGTAAGTTAGAGTGCAGGAGCAATGCTGTGTTTTCCCCCCATTTTATTAAGTATGAAGTAAAAAAAGATATATTTCCTTGGCCCCAAGTGCTCTCCTGTAGTTAGAAATGAGCCTGATGCAAAGCACAGCCATATTTTCCACGCGTTTCTAAAGTGCCCCATTTCCTCCAGTCTGGGTGACCTCCGCTCACCCCCAGGCTTTATTAGCAGCGAGACGGGCCGCCCGGTGACGCGAGCGGAAGCCCATTCAACCCGCGGGCGGCAGCGGGCCAGACTCCACTCATCACAGTGCCAGCTGCTTCCAACTCAATTTGTCAGATGGTTCCTTTCAGCAAATTGTATTTGCTAGAGATACATAAAAGATCAAAGACTATCCCCAAACTATTCAAACTGAATGCCAGGAAGAAGGACTGGTTGAGTAAATTACAATCTCTTGTATTAGTTTGTGTAAACATAAATGGTATACCTGAGACTTGCTTGTACTAGTACTTCCTGGTTCTGAGGTGAAACAAAAGGGTTTAGGGTCATGACCTCAGTCACAGTGTTCACAGAAACATACAATACATGAACTAGACTCATAATGACATTCCATTACTTATTCATCCCCTTCTCGCCTCGTTTGGCTTAGATGAATTAGGAATAATGGTCATAGGCCATAATTATAATATATAATATATAACAGAATTCTAAGTATAATGTGCTGTCTTGTCATTCAGATGTTTGTGTGGTAAAAACGACTGACTGCAACTGAGGCTACTGTGGACACAATGACATGTACAGTATTATTTTGGCTAGGGACCATGACCTCTGTCAAGGTGTAGAGGTTGGAAGATTATTTTTCCATCGCCATTAGACGATCGTGTCAAAAGCTTGAAAGGGAAATGAGCTATAATCCTTTTTCCATTGCTGGAATACAATCAGAGTGTATTGTTTTGGTTGGGAAAATGGACAAGAGAATTTTCATGGTTACTGAGGAGGTTGCTATGTAAAATATCAGTTCTAAACTGAATGTGAGACTACATAATGTAGATACTGATACAGATGAATATCAATATAGATGAATATCAGATGAATATCAAAAAGAATATTGTCTTCCAATACGGTCCATAGACATATGTATTTTACAATCCATATTCCATATATAGTGCAAAGGCTGAGAAAAATAAATTATGTAAAAGATTGTTGATAGCTTTTTGGTGTATTTACTACCAAATGTTTTCCCAAGATTCCAGAATTCAGTCCATGTCAAGATTCTCCCCAACTTTTTCATGTTTTTCAAACACTTCAAGCAATTGGATACTATTTTTCCAAACCACTTGAACCATCTAAGCCCACTTCCAAAATGGTTACCAAAAGCATGTGTTTTAAATCCATTGTATAATTTTTCAGTCGTCCTTTCTTTTCTGGAAAATGTGTAATTCCAAGCAAAGTAAATGAGAATAGATAATTTTCCTAATTCCATCCATAGCCATGTGTGTTAACTTACTGACAAAGAATAAAAGAGACAGTTTGTATGAATTTCTCTGAATTGCTGTTGTCTCAAGTGACATAGTTCATGTCAATTATACAGCAACCGTAAACACAGCCAGTAGAATAATGATAATATGGCCCAGCTTTCTCTAGAATAACATATCTAGTTCAGACTTTATTTCATGCAAAGGGGAGTATCACACTCATATACAGTTAGTGGAGTACTGTATTTCTAACTGCTCTCTTAAAATGATATTGAGCGTTTGATACGATCGGTGCATCTCAGTGGTCCACAGTTGATTCCTCTACTCATCGTCGTTCCTGTGTCTGCTAACACCAAGGACGTGACTCTGGTGAAATTCCTAGTGCACATCCTCCAATCCTTACTTTCATCATGTGTCGTCTAATAAGTATAGACAAAAGTGATGAGACAAGGTAGCTAGGTCACACAATTGAGACGCCGCCCTGTACTTTATCCTCTACTTATCATTTAGTGTGAAAAGAGGATGTGATGTCTGAAACTACTGAAACCTAGGGCTCTCATTTGTCTATAAAGTGAGAAACGCTGCGTGTCTGTGTGGTTCCTGTGTGGTGTCTGTCTGCCTGTATCCCCTGCCTGTATCCCCTGCCTGTATCCCCTGCCTGTATCCCCATTATCTCCACAAGGTGGGGTCTGCGTGGTTTCTATCTGCTTGTCTGCCTGCCTGCCTGTAGGAAGACTGCACGTGATGGTGTCTCTCTCTTTCAATGGCACAATCACAATCCTATTGTCCAATACGGAACTAATGTCACAAAATCTTCCCTGCAACTATTTGGGAGTTACTGGCCGTGTCCGAATGTCCATACTCTGTATGCAGTACTATCAGGCCAGACGCAGCATGCTACACAAAAGTCTCGCCTGCTACATCAGGCCTGCTATATATAGTATGTACTGCATATTCCCGAAATTACCCCCAAAATATAGCAGGCATCGAGAGGATGCTATTCTGGAAACAAGATGGCGATTTGAGTGACGTCGCAGCACGTCACCGTAGAGTTTCCGGTTTGATAAAATTGGTGGAAGTTGAGGCGACAGTAATTCGCCAACCTAGCTTAAATGTTGACATTGTAGCTAAATCTGTTAGTGGAAAAATACTTTTTTTTAGCAGATGTCTTAGTTATATCAAGGTTAAGATAACTATTGGCATTGGTGTGCTTATCAGTGTCATATTTATTCAGTTTGAGTAATTTACGATCAAGCTAGCTTACCCCCTTTAGCTCAATTGGCTCAGTTGCTAGTTAGCGATGAGAGGAGGAGTCCAAGCCCAGTTGATAACCCTCCGTTGAGGGTTGGGGGGAAGCAACGGTCAGCTGGGATCCAGCCTCTCATAGCTAACCAGCAACTGGTCAGTGGACGGTACCAGACAGCCTACGTTATGTCTGAATCAAATAACGTTATCAAACAAGCTTGGGAACTAGCTGGCTATCATAATTTAAGCATAACAATCCAAAGGCTAACTCTCCCAAAAGAACCCCTCCACTGCACAAGCTTCTCACCAACCCCAATAATAATAAACAGAAGCTACTGAATGCAACGTTAGCCTTACGTTGCAACGTAAATGAACAAATGAAGAACATTTTGTGGATTATTATCACAGCCATTCCACAGTTTGGATTATACAGAAAGGTGAGGTCAAACCCTACATCCCCTCCCGACCACTACGCTCTGCTACCTCAGGGCGACTGGTTGCCCCGTCACTCCGAGGCTCCTGCGGTCGATCGACATGGTCATGGCTCTTCTCTGTCCTGGCCCCACAGTGGTGGAATGAGCTGCCCACTGATGTCAGGACAGCAGAGTCGCTGCCCATCTTTCGTCGCAGGCTCAAAACTCATCTCTTCAAGAAGTACTACAACAATCCTCCCACCTAAGCACTTATTATATTATATTGCACTGTACTTTAGATTGTGATTCTTGCACTTTGCCTTCAGCACTAGATTATGCTCTTAGTCACTTGTTTTAGAAAGAAGATGCACTTGTGAGTTCTGGCAAGTAGTAGTACATTGGCTCTTCCTACGTTAAATGCAATTATTGTTAGTTGCTTTGGATAAAAGCGTCTGCTAAATGACTGTAATGTAATGTAATGTGAGGATCGAGCCTGTTGGATGACCAACTCCAATGCCTGGCTAGCTCAATATTGTTGTAAGTTTAACATGAACCGTATGCGAGCCGGAGCCCGTCACTTTCAGTGGATGACTCGATGTAGCATGCTACATTTATGTTGCATATTAAAACAATTTCATGGAGTACTATGTACTAAATAGCATATATATATATATATAGCATGTAGCATGTAATATGGACATTCGGACACGGCCACTATCTATAATAAAATCTGTATCCGAAACTGCCGGACTGCCAGAAAAACTAACAAATTGCATAGAAAACGTATTTGTTTTATCGTCATACAAGTTTGTTGTCTGTTCTATCTTATAATGGTTTATGTTGTATTTCTGTTGAAAGGTAACAATCGCCACCTACTGTAGCATCTGGAAATTAGCTTTGTAGCTTACTACTGTAGGAATAAAGAAAGGTGAAAATACCTAGCTAACAAATAGAATATGTTTAATATATTTAATATACCGGCTACAAACCCTTCCTCTGCCTACTCTTTGGGCCCAACTATAGGCAGAAGTTGAAGCAAGCAGCACCCACCGTGAGGACATTGTTGGTCTGAGCAGACAAACGCTGCATTGCAGGCCGGTATTGTTGATGGCCCGGGAGTCGTCAAATGACAAGATCAACGAATACATGGAAGCTGCCATAGGACTCATCCGGAAATGTATTGAGAATGTTGTCCCCACCAAAGCAGTCCGGGTTTATCCAAAGCTGAAAGCCTGGATCAACAGTACCGTTTGAGCTGCTCTCACTGCACGAGACATATGGAGACAAAATGGAAGTAAAAATAGCCCGCTACGATCTCAGTAGAGCGATTAAAGCAGCCAAACAGGAATACAAAGAGAAGATTGAGAAACAGCTAAGTGGAAATGATTCACACAGCATGTGTCAAGGGCTACATACTATTTCAGACTTTAAGGGGAGACCCAGCAGCGCAGCTAATGTCACTGCCTCCCTCCCGGACAAGCTGAACTGTTTTTATGCTCGTTTTGAGGTTAGTTACAACAACAACCTCCCGGAGAGACCAACGCTCTTCCTCGCCAAAGCCGATGTACTCGAGGCGTTCATGCACGTCAACCCCCACAAAGCATCTGGACCAGACGGCATCCCAGGCTGAGTAATCAGATTTCCATTTTGGATCACATCATTGGTCATAGTGTGCACCTATTTAATAATATATGCCCAAAAAATAACAATATGTCAGTTTTGTTGTAATATTATATCAATTCCTATGATTTTTTTCTCCCTGTAAAACAAAATCTCCCAAGTGCTTACAGTATGTCAGCAATGCAAGAGCAAGGTCAACCAATAAACTCACGACATCCACTCCACATTCCAATCAAACTCCTCTAGGTGTTATGTCCCACCCCTATAGCCTGTTTGAGTTGTTAATATGTCAAACTACAGACGTTAGATGATCTCAAATGTCAGTTTCAGCTGGACTTTAAAGATCTAATCTGTAGCCTGTTACCGTTCACCCTGGACCCATCCACAAATGACGCAATATCCACAACACTCCACACCGTCTTCACCCACCTGCAGAAGCAATGCCGTAAAAAGCTTGGCATGTGGCCTAAGATCCTACGGGCCTTCTGCAAAGGCACAACAGAGCATCCTGACTGGAAACATCACAGCGTGGCATGGGAACTGCTCTGCCCTCAAATTGTAGCAAAGCACTGCAGAGGTTAGTGCGGACTGCCCAGCGCATCAGTGGATGTGAGCTTCCCTCCATCCAGGAGCAATACAATAGTCGGAGTGTCAGTAAAGCCCGCTGTGTCATCAAAGACCTCAGGCATCCTAATCATGGCCTATTTCAGTTGCTGCCATCTGGCAAACGGTATTGCAACCTCAAGACCTGGACCTGCAGGCAGCTTTTTCCACCAGGCAGCAGGCTCATGAACAATGGACACTAATGGCCTGTTGACTGCCTGCATGCGACACACACACTCTGACTCTGACTGTGTAGACTCAAACTGTGCACACACAAACCCACATGGACATGCAAACAATGCACATTTGCACTTTTCACACACCAAACTTTCACTTTTATTGTATTGTATAGTGCTGTTCTATTGTACTGTATTGCACTGTTCTTTTTTATTATCGTCATTGTTACCATCTTGTTAATTAGTATTCTGTTGTTGCTGCAAGTCTGAGGAGCCAGAACTCAAGCGTTTACAGACAGCAAGGACGTGACAATAAAGAAATATTGAATTTACTGAAGAGGAAAACAAACCTGAATCCGTCAATTTGCCCCTGGTGTTGTGTGTAATTCTTTCTATACAAGTGCAACCCTGCAGAGTTTCCTGTATGGGTAATGGGTAATGTGATAGATAGATAGATAGATAGATAGACAGACAGACAGACAGACAGACAGACAGACAGACAGACAGACAGACAGACAGACAGACAGACAAGGAATTTGTAATGACAGACAGACAGACAAGGAATTTGTAATGAGTTGTACAGCCACACACAGAATGGCCACGGGCGCCAATCGACATGCACAGCGTGTCACATTCAGGCTAGTGTACAGTATTTAAGTGTTTTTTATAAAGTCAAGCCACCTCAGAGAAAAGGCTTTCTTCATTCGAAAACCGTCTTCACGGTGAGTAACGAAAATATTATCTGTAGATACTGAAAAGCAGACTGAGTGAAAAAAAAGAGAAATATGGTCCCTGACGGAGCCTAAATCCTGCGGTATACTTGCTGTTTAACAACATGTATAGACAAGAACGTATTTTGCAGCGCGTTCATTTCTGAGGAGCTGCACAGCCAACTGCCATCAACGTTCCAAAGAAACACAGAGGGCCCATGATAGCCATCTTTTGTACACGTACACGTAGTTAAAAGCATGTGTACCCGGGCTAACGCCATGGCCCAGAGCTATAAGAGCTTTGGTGGCACGGCACAGTGGCGCAGCACTGTCGCCTCAGAGCAAGAATGTCCTGGGTTCTGTTATGGTCCTCGTCTGTCTGCCCTGCTCACCCCCTGCTCCTGGCCCGGATCCTCTCTCTGGCCCCCAGACCCCCTGTCCATCCTGCTTGCCCCTGCTCCTCGACTCTGGGCCCTGTTTCTCCCACTCTTGCCCCTGCCTCTCCTCCCAGTGACTCACTGCCCCTGCACTCCCAGCACCTCTGCACATGCCCCGCGTAGAGCAGTAGGCTACAGTGAAGAAGCTTATTGCACAGCTCCTCAAGGTCGTGTCTGGCTGCTGCAGCCCTCCTACCCTGCTCACCCTGTCACCTATGTATTGTTCTTGCCTGCACCTAGCCACTATGTTATGTCAATGTTCCTAGTGTGTATTGTCTTGTGTTCATGGTCCTGACTTCCCTGTGTTTTAGTGCGTCTTCCAGACCCAGCTCTAACCCCCTTCTCCCCTAGTCCCAGCTAGTCCCTCCTTGTGCTCCCAGCTCCCACCCCTTCAGTTCCCAGCTCCCCAGTTCTAGTCCCAGTCCCAGTTTTAGGGTGTATTCGCACAGACACTAGTACCTGCGCACCAAACAAGCTTTGAGCCCGAGAGCGGTTTGTTTAGACCTGTGTGAACACAGCAATCGCACTCAGGTGCGCACCAAAATGCACCGAGACCCTCCGAATTCTTGCGCGCACCAGTTATGGTGTGAAAGCGCTCGACCTCAGAAAAATATTGACCAATGACAGCACTGAGCCGTTTCATGTGACTTGTGGTGCTGCATTTGGACCAGAGTGAAGAAAGTGCTGTGTGAGAGCGAACCGCAGTAGCTGAGAAATTAAACAATGTATCACTTTCGCTTTTGGTGCGCATCAATGGTATGTGAATACGCCCTGAGTTTCCCCATGTTTCCAGTCCTGTTTCCCAAGCTCCCACTGACTCAGTTCCATTTCCCAGTCCCAGCCTCTGTCCATGTTCCCTTGTGTCCTAGTTCCCTCTGCCCTTGTGCTGGTGTCTTGTTTGAAATCCCTCCATGTCCTTGTCTGGGTGATTGAATGCACCTGTGTCTCTTTATGTCTTGTTGCACACCTGCACATTGTTCCTTGAGTGTTCTCCTGGCATGTTTAAGCCTTCATGTTTTCCCTGGTCTTTGTCAGACCATTGTGTATGTTAGCGTTGCTCCCTGTGTTCCTGTATTTATTGCCGCTATATTGGATTAAACCCTTGAGCCTGTGCCACCTGCCTCTATCCTGCATTATTGGGTCCTACTCTACCTCCAAAGCGGTTCTCCCCAGGGTTGTCAGGTGGGGTATCCGCCAGGCTTTTCTGTGTAGAGTTTGCATGTTACCCGTGTTCGCAATGGCCTCCTCCCAGAAGTCAATATGAAAAACATGCCGGAAACAGATGCTCTTTAGTGCCGTCCCTGACCAGGACTTGGACTGAGCACTTGGACTTGGTCCCCAGGCGCCACTGACGAGGTTTCTCACTGCTCCTGGCTGCCCCTGGTGGAGGATTGCTTGGATGGGAAAATGCAGAGGAAAAATTCCACTGGCGACCTGAAGTTGTGTGTGCGTGCGTGCGTGTCTGATCGGACAAGTAAAAAATTAATATGATAAATTGGCCTTGTGTTGCTAACGTTATCTGAAAATACAGTTTGAGCCGAAGCGGAGCTGCTCCATTTGAGCTACGCGCTGCTGTCTGTCCGTCAGTCAGCCCTTCAAGCGAGCGTTGTCAAGGAGACATACACCACAAGCGCTAGTAGGTTCTGCAACTTTCGTGCGAGTCAGGTGCAGCACTGCCTGATGGATTGTGCGACGGTCTTTTTGGCTGGCTGAACTAACACTAGCTTGCGTTAATGTTCCTCCCACCACCTAAAAACTGTTACCATAACAGCTGCTGTTATAATGGTAACCTACAATACATCTGATTAAAATATGTCTATAAACCATATGATTTATTAAGTGCCTGCGTGGTCACTGTTTTATCCCGTCCAGTTACATGTAATTAATTACATTTTAAGCTCTAGGACTTTACCAGCCTTACGAGATACGTTAGGCCATCTTTATAGGCCTACTTATCGGAAGGGGACAGGAGAGAGGAACAAGGTCTTTTTCACACACCACCACACCAAGAGATCAGTTCCACAGGAAACACTGTATACAGTACTTGTGTGTGTCACTTCCGTGTAGTTGATGAAAGAGCCCTAGAGGTTCTGTAAATTATTACATACTATAATGGAAGGGGAGATTCAATTGTCAGGGCAAGTGCATTTTAAACAGGCACGTTGCTCTACTAATGTATACTGTATATCTTAAACTCCATTCTAATGATATCAAATAGAGAAATCATGGTACAGAACACATAATATAGAATATTATGGTACTCTGTACTATACACTGAAAGATCTCATAATATTGCCAATCTAGAGAAACAAAGGATGCACAAGTGACAGAAAATTCTAGTTCAAGGGTCATTACAGCTAAAGATGAGATGCCAAACATGTGCTACATATTAATGACTAGCATGGAAGATCTCAAGAGGACGCGGTTTAAGCCTCGCACACACGAATCAAAGACACATGCGTGGTTGAGAGTTAGCACAACTAGCCTAACACATGCTAAGCCTGGCATTTGACACCAGTCATGTAAAACGTCCATGGTCTGTTGGAAAGCAGTCACTCAACACAAGTGCAGCTGCTTACTGATTCAATACTCTAAACAGACAATGGCTTGGTGAGCTGCAGAGTCAGGTTTCTCCTCCGAATTTTGGTTGTTTGTCCTGAATCAGATGAGTGTGGCCCTCAATCAGAGGATGAAGTCATTGGGTTGAATATGAAAAACACATTGGTCTCGTTCATTTTCAAAGACAGTTCTCCGTTTCTTCCTCATATCTGGAGAGGAATAGAAGTGAAATGACTGGACATGGGAACTTGTTGAAAGCTATCCTCGATCCTGACTCGTTCCTCGGTTCATTCTCGTTTGAGCATACTGTATGAGTGAAGCTTTGTAAATTGAAAAGGATCTGTTGCCTATATTTAGAGCTAGTGGTGTCTAAGAGGTAGTGTTAATGTCACGTCATTGTTATCTTTTCACCATTGGAACACATTTGACGTTATAGAATTATAGACAACATGTGGTACCACTACACGTAGGTACCATATGTCAGAGATAAGAGCATGCTATCTGGTTGTGATCTGTTGCCATGAATTCTTTTTACTGCAGACATGAACAGCACTTATGATCCTTTTCCAAATGTACTGAGCAGCATACAGACCCATAAAACTCCTGCAGCGCCTGTTTCACAGAAAGATGGATTGACTATCATGTACTTATCTCCAGGTTTTATCCAAAATGTTCCATTCTTCATCCACAATAAGAAATGCCTTATGACTATGGTGGGATCAAGTGGGATCCAGGGACGATGGGAAACAGGAGAGTCTGGTAAAAGGAATGCCAGCTGCGCTAATCTTGTCCTGGATCATGATCCATACACCAAAGCAAAACAGGCTAATTTCTCAAAGAGCCATCACATCTTGATACCGAAAACCTCACTGCGATCTTGATGTGTGCCTCTTGAATTAGGCCCCCATCTTTCCCATCACTGTTCAATTGAACTTAATGGCTGTTGTTGGCAATACACTAATTATAGAATCCGCATTAGACATTGAAGTCCTACTGTATGCTTTTGGCTCATGTCAGAGGATGCAGTGGCAGACATGTTTCTTAATACATTGCTTAGTTTAGCATACTGTACTTGTACTGTACCATTTTCCCCTTATCTATCCTATTTTACTGTGACTCACTGGTCTCTCTGCTTTGCCATGTTTCTTATGTCAGATTTGCATTGTATTGTTGTTATTTTTTCATTCTATTGTGGTATTTTATTGTATCTTTTAAGATTCTCTGCTTAAGCACCTTGTATTGCAATCCTGCACGAAAGGTGCTACATAAATAAAAACAGATTTAATTGGATGTCTTTATACATTTCTAACAAATGTCAACGTACAATGACTTTTAAAAAGCTCCATAAGCATGTGAAAAAGCCTTAATTTTTACCAGCCTCCGTGCCGAGTCTCCAGCAACACACTGACTGATTTATTCTGGCGTCTTACAATCTGGTTTTCACCCTCCTTGTGAAACTGCTGTACTGTGCAGCTAGCGGAGCGCCACTGCCAGCGCTGCGCTGTGTGGAGAAACAGGCTGCTGGACGCAGCACAGCCTAACTTCATCCAAACATGCAAATAGACCTGTCCCAGGTGCTTCATCTCCTTTCTTCCTCTGAGTGTCCCACATCCTTTCACCTCACTGATCTCTCTTTCAGTCCTCCAAACAAACGTCTCTAGCAGACGCCGGACAGCTTTGGCTGTTCATAATCGTACAAATCTCATCTTGACAAGTCACCTTCGCCGAAACTGAGAGGAAAAGTTATCACATGTGTGAAATGAGTCTGAATTCTTCCTCAGCCAGCCAGTTTTATTAAATGTACCCTCAAAACTGTGATCCAGTGCGAGAAAAATCTTACAGCTACCACATGCAGTGGACAAGGTCCAAGGCAAACACTCCCACCGGTGTGTTCACCAAGACAGATGACTATAGGACTCCAGGCCTGGCCAGTACAATGTAGCCCTATCCAGTATTTATTTTCATAGTTCAAAGCACTGGCAGGAACCCACTTGGTGTCTGCAGTCCTGCCCAATACACTACTGATTACTACAGTGAGCCTTTACAGCCCACAAAGGCATATACCATGTCTAGTGCCAGCTACCAACACTGCATCTACCCCCAGAAATGGTGGGGTGTGGAGGTAGTGTGGGCTTGGGGTTAAGAGTAGGGGGTGAAGGGATTCCTCTGTAACCACACTTTGCTGTGGGCGAATCGAATGCTTGCACATTTTGGCATGATCACAGAAGCCACATTAAAGTGCAAGGTCTGTTATTCTCCAAAGCAATGATAAGTAATGTCTTGCAGGCTATGCAGTCAAACGCCATACTTTCGTCAGTACCCGTGCTGTGAAGTTTATCCCCCTACGGTGTCCCAGGCTGTCCACACAATGCACAACTCTATAAAAGCCAAGTGATATACTGGCTACTGTACAAAACCGAGGAGGGGGCTGGGTACGCGAAAACACTGAAATAATTCTACAGCCGTCTAATGTTTCTTAGTACATATTTTACTGTCTGGGAATTCATTCTCCCCATCCAGAGATTTCCTTTATATTAGGATGGATAACGGTGGAAAATAAGTTCAATTAATAGGTTGGAAAAAAAGATTGCAAACGTCAGCATGGAAGGGTAGTACGTGGAGTTTATAAATGTGGCATATTACTTTGAGTAGTTTCAGAGGTATACCCCAAACCTTGCAAATATAACATGCAGCCTACATTACGTTCCTTTCACAATGTAATGTTTGCATAGCATCCAAATATCCATCCTACTTTACTGGCCCGGCTCAGCAAAATGAACCAACAATGTTTCAGCTCCCAACTGTTTTATTGTCCTTTTTGTTTTCTAACCAAACATGTTTTTTTCTGGGCTATCCCAGGAGGGCCTGCTGTGCCCAGTGGTTGTACAGTGAGACATGGACTATAGCCAATTCATACAGCCAGCATTTCTTTATTAGCAAAATTTACATGAGTGTTATTATGGCCTGGCATCACATTTTCTACACTTACAATATAAGACCAATACTTTTTTCCAGACCTTGTGACATTTGTGCTAAGAATACACCAGTGACAGCAATATGTGTACAGTATGACTGTATTCTGTTTCCACAGTCAGATTTAGTGTAGTCTGTTAACAAGTTTTATTCAGTCATGACAGAAATTGTTCATATCATCATGAAAGTGAGTGATTAACGCTGTATTCCACAACCATTGTTCTCCTCTGCCAGCCCTCTGCCTGTTTGGGGAAAAAAAAAAACATAATGCCATGACTGAAATCTGGGATTACACGGTAATGAATGAGACATTGAGTAATTTCACTGTGTAATTCCATTGCAAGAAACACAAAGTTAGTTTTACCGTCATTTCATGTCAAATGCAAAAAAGAGAGATATGTACACGCATAGCAATATAATTTAATGAATTAATTTAATTTACTAAAGATGATAAAATTAACAATATGGATCATAGAACAGATCATAAAGACATGTTTTTGACTATGTCCCACCAAACAAAATGTGGAATCCATGTCAGATTACACAGATGTTTTATCCAAACTAGATAAATCACTGACTTTTAAATTACTGACAAAATCAAACCAACATACAGTATAAAAGGATGTTGCAAGATGAGTGACAGATGTGCAGAATGCATGTAATTTAGCGTAAAGCCACTAGCCCACCCACTGCAAGATATATGACGTCCAGAACGAGAACATGTTCTCACTTTTCCTTAACAAAGCAGATCTCTGTGCGCGTCCTTCAGAGTTTGTGGTTCTAGGCAGAGATTGACAGAGAGCAGATCCTCCACATGACATCATTCGGTGTGGTTTGCATGGGATGGTCAATTTCAAGTTTGTAAGTTCATCTGAAGGTTTAGTACCAATCATGTTGATCACCTTAGGGTGATTGATTGTGAGATCGACATCATTTGTCTCTGGGTTGTTTTGAGACAATGTGGGATTAAGCCTGTGAAAAGATGTTGGCGGCCCTCACTTTCCCAGTCATAACCCTCATGCATTACCTCAGAGGCCATAAAAGTAGACTCTCTTTCAGTTATAAAGCCTCCCAAATGTGCAGTATTCCATAGACCTCTGCTTCAAGCTCGCTGATGACATATTGGCCCTCCCCTTATGCCAGAGTGAAGTGTGATGATAAAAAATTGGCAGCATGTGTCCCACTCTATGCAAGAGGATTGGAATTGAAAAGAGCAACATTTCCTCTCAAAGGTTACGGTGTGGAAGTTGTTGAATTTATCTTTGTCCAGCCTCCTTGTTTGCTGCCATAAATGCCACAAAAAGAATTTGCTGGTTATATTTTAACCGCCCAATGATTGGCTTTATATTTACGCGGCCACTGTGTGATAATGGATGAATTCCAGAGGATGATGTAAACATGAAGATGTCATCCCATTACGGATCGTTAAATGGCCGATGACTTCACTTCTGAATCTGGATCTGAATCTGAATTTTACAGTCTACATATCACGTCTCATCATGGAGGACAATGCTGCTCTGTCAATTAAAGGAGAATGCTCTTTTTCGACAACCTGAACCTTATTCACGGCATATTATAAGACGTTTGACTCACCGAGATAACTTTGGTGTAATTCGGAGGCCTGTAGAAGAAATTTAAAATCCAGCACGAGCCAAGTATATCCATGTAATGGTGGCGGACGGGGCACCGAGAATGAGGCTTCTAAAAAATTTATTTTCTTCCGCGAAACGGTTGTTTTCATCAATCTATTTTTATGAATCGCTAGTTGTGCTTCCATAGAAGCACAACTGTAATATGATCTTTAGAAACATCTTTAGAAACAAATAAAGCTTCCCCACTTTCTCCAGCACGCATGCGCACAGTGCGCAGACTGACTATTCTCCGTCTGTAGGCTACACTCGCGGCTCACATTCTCTACGCTACAATCAGCTTCCATCATATTCTAAGTCATCATCTATATCCTCAAAATCTGATAAATATTCAGCCATATTGCACACAATATGCAGGCACCAACAAGCCGATCGTAGCGTAGAGAATGTGAGCCGTGAGTATAGCCTACAGACGGGAATAGCCAGTCTGCGCACTGTGCGCATGTGTGCTGGAGCAAGTGGGGAAGCTTTATGTCGTTTCTAAAGACGTTTCTAAAGATCATATTACAGAGGCATGTGAAAACCACAACAAGCCCTCGCTCTATGGAAGCACAACTAGCGATTCATAAAAATAGATTGATGAAAACAACTGTCTCACGGCAGAAAATAATTTTTTTTAGAAGCTGCATTCTGGATGCTGGATTTTAAATTTCTTCTACAGGCCTTCGAATTACACCAAAGTGATCTCAGTGAGTCAAACATCTTATAATATGCCGTAAATAAGGTTCAGGTTGTCGAAAAAGAGCCTTCTCCTTTAAGTAGAGAGAAAAAACAGCCTGATGATTAAAGCATTGATAAATGATTTGGGTGATTCATCATCCATGCTGTGCCTCTAGCCATGTCATGTTTAGCCCACATTCCCAGGCAGTTATGATGGTGCACGTGTGTGAGTGTGTGTGTGTGCGTGCGTGTGCATGCACATTGTAAGGACAAATGGTTGGAGGGTCAGACATGAATGGGTGTTACGGTATAAAATGTTACACCGTATACAAGAGCTCCCACACATGAGCAGTCGCACCCACGCACACTTCCTCAACACAGCGTGGCTGGTCCTCTTCCTCTCCCAATGCTTTGTGGTACATCTGGATAAGCCGTATAATTAAGGCTTCACACGGCGAGAAGTGTGGAAACATGGACTTTTCCAGAGGACGTGAGAAGTGCTGACAACAGCTGTTCCATCTGAGTTCAGATGAATTATTATTGAGGGTGGTCGTCTTGGTCACACTTTTCTCTTTTGGATATGAAACTCTGAATATAAATGAAGATATTCAGGAACATGGTTAAACAATTCAGATCTGGGTATACTGTAGTTTAATAGTTACCCTCTGTGCTTCAAGGGGTTACAGAGCACATGCTGCTAAAACGTACAACTTTTAAAGTGGAGCTGTTATTATACTGTAGCAATGGATGTACGTAATCCCTCCCCTTCTATACACCTGTAAATGAATCAACAATTCCATGCCAAGACATGGACATAAACATGACTATAACATACAGTGACTAGAGCGATAAAAAGTATTTTTCAAAGCTTTACAGTATGTATGCAGAATGTATCATCATAAAAATGCCAATCCAACTCCGCTTTTCTCCAGGCAGAGCACCATCAGTCATAAACGGGTGCTTCTCCTACATCCCTATAACATCTGAGGATATCCGAAGGTTGTCTCTTTTTTGTTTCTCTTTTTTCCTCATCCATTTCTTTTTCAAAGAGGATTGCTGGTAATCTCTTCCAGCTGTAGACCCCCTGCCATCTTATCTTTGCATGAGGTGAAGTTTCCACTCATAGGCAGGGCTACCCCACACACCCCTCAATCTAACACCCGCCGTCAGAGAGGGATCCAAAAAGAAATTCCTTTGCTTTGAATCGGACAACAGGAGTCATCCACCACATTAAAGTGTTACTCAGAGAGATATATTTTTAATTTATTTGTGTCTGTTGTATATCTAGCTGTGGTGATTTGAAGATATGCAGAGATGGAGACCACATGCCACAGTGGCAGCATAGGATTTCATTCTTTCAAGAAAATTCTATTATTAAATTTTATTATTCTCAGTGTTCGATCAAAAGGAATGCATGTAAGGATGACTATTGGAAGTAGCAATGCAGTCGCTCTTGGAAAGAGAGTTAACCCTCCCAGGACTACATTTCCCAGTGGCCCTCACAGCCGCTTCCTCTCCATCTGGCTGTATGCAGCTTGCCTGACTGAAGCAGGTGCCAGCCATCATGGACCAAGCGACGAAAAGTCGCGATTCCCGGGTTTGACGTCAAAGTCGTCATCAAATATGTCACCTGAAGTCGGGATTTCCGCCATTTTACTTGGGATAAAAAATATACCCCAACTTCATCAACATCAGCTGCTGACGTCATTCAAGATCAACAATAAATGAAAGCTGCGATAAGACTATAAGATAAGAAGTTTATTAGTGCTTATGTATTATTTGTGTCTCATTAAATCAGTCATACACACAAAACTGCTTACAAACTTCCAGCCTGGCTTATGTGCGTGGCTGGCTTGTTTCTTTTCAGGACTGGTAGGACGGAAGCTAGTCATGCTACTGAAATAGCTGTGAATTGAAATGACGTGAAATGTCTGATAAATTAAGATAGGTCTTGTCGCCTGGACACATCAGTTCCAATGCTTCCAATGCTAATCCAGCACAATGATTAGCTCATGAGCTCACAACAATTAGCAGCAGCTTCCATAACATTAATGGTAGTGGTCAGTGGCTAAAGCAGTTACACTGATGATTCCTGTAACGTTAGCTATTTAGCTGTAATTGGTTCAACTTCTGTTTCTGGACAAAGGTAAGGGATAAACCCAGATAACACAAGGCTAGCGGACCTACAGCGGGTCCCCGATGGATGCTCCACCACCATTCCACCGGTAGTTAATTGTCTACATCCTAGGCCCATTGGCCATGGGGTCCGTGGCGTGGTGGCGAGACTCCGCCCCCTCACGTCAGAGTGGTTCGGGTGTAGTGCAGTTACTTCCGGGCAATCTCCATACACCCACTGGTGAAAACCGTGTGTCTCTAGCCCGCTCAGGGGCTGAGTTGTGGAGTTCATGGCATGGATAGTGGCGTGGTGGCGAGACTCCGCCCGCTTGGGTCAGAGCTGATTGAGCACAGTACAGTGACCTCTCGGCAATCTCCTTGCACCCACTGGCGAAGACCGTGGGTCTCTAGCCCACTCAGGGGCTGAGTTGTGGGATCCTTGGCGTGGATAGTGGCGTGATGGCGAGACTCCGCCCCCTCGGGTCAGAGCTGGTCGTGGACAGTGTACCTCTCTCCGGGCCACCCACCTGCCCCCACCAGTGAAGACCCTGTGTTTCTAGCCAACTCGAGGGCTGAGTTGTGGGGTCTGTGGTGTGGTGGCGAGACTCCGCCCCCTCGCATCATATTGGGTTGGGGGCAGTGGAGCCCTCTCCGGGCTACCCACCTACCCCAACCGGTGCAGACCGTGTTTCTCTAGCCCTCTCAGGGGCTGATTTCTGGGGTCTGTGGAGTGGACAGTGGTGTGGTGGCAAGACTCCGCCCCCTCGCGTCATATTGGGTCGGGGTCTGTGGACCCCTCTCTGGGCTACCCACCTGCCCCCACGGGTGAAGACAAGAGTCTCTAGCCCACTCAGGGGCTGAGTTGTGGGATCTGTGGCGTGGATAGTGGCATGATGGTGAGACTCCGCCCCCTCGGGTCAGAGCTGGTCGTGGACAGTGTACCTCTCTCCGGGCCACCCACCTGCCCCCACCAGTGAAGACCCTGTGTCTCTAGCCCACTCGAGGGCTGAGTTGTGGGGTCCGTGGTGTGGTGGCGAGACTCCGCTCTACCACATAAATTCAATAACTGACAGCACCACCAGGTCAATAGAATCGATGCATTTGATTGATGGACCTGGTGGCATCCGTAGTTCATTCTTTTGTTGCCAAAATGCGCACACTTAATTGTTTACCAACAGTAAAAGGGTCTATATATAATGGGTAATTACTGAGACACATATTGTAGGTACAATTTCAAAACAGGAGTATTTCAAATGTTCAACTACTGCACATAAATTCAATAACAGACATACAACCAACAGGTAACCACATTTTTACATAGCTTCTATAACATCCAGTGACAAAAAGCTGTCCACACCACAAGTTTTGAACTCCCAACGTTCAGCATGGTAGATGAGCTCCTTAACCACTAGGCCACCAGAGCTCTTGAAAATCAATGGTGTCAGTCTTTTATTTGGATGTTCTGGGACCACTGCGGTACTGTGGTAGCAATATAGAACTGCAGGTCAACAACGGAAGGGAGGAACAACCCGACATTCGCTGTTCTTGGTGCGACGGCTTACGCCTCGCACAAAAACCCAGGAGTAGCCAATACCATTGCCCACCAACACTAGAGGGCAGTAAAGATCGCTTACTTCACCACCTGGGTGTGGTTTTTATATACTTAATGTGCTTTGATGAGGAGGAAAGAGAGCTGCATGGGTAAAAAACAAGACTTAGACAAAGTGTGCCTCTTTAGCCCTTTTTCTCCTAGCATCCAGCGCAATCCAGCAGTATACTGTTAGGCTGAAATGTGTGTGTAATAACCATGAATCACACTAATTCCTGTACCATGATGCGACCACAGGGGGAAACTCTTTCCATGCTGCAGCTCGCCACAGTCCTCAAGCGCAACCCTTCCTCTCAGTACCAACCCCAGTTTTCAAGAGAATAGATAGAACCCCTTGACGCAAGCAGCGCTCCGGACAGATGCAACAGTAATTAATGACAAGTGGGTTATTGAAACAGGCTTCGCTACAGTAGTCCGGTGACTTTCTTAAAGGGTCTTTCAAAACATCCAGTCGGCTCTACTGCAGTGATGAAGACCTCCACCGAGCTTGGAGCAGGCCCCTCAGCTCCAGATGTTCTCTGAGGCACTGTGGCGAAGCCCAAGGGGGCTCTGCACCATTTGAGATGCTGTGATGTGGGTGGTGACAGAGGAATACAGCAGATGAACCCTGTGTGTCCTGTGTCTCCTCTGGCAATGACTATGGTAATGGTTTTAAGGCATGACTGCATACAATTAAAATTGAGAAGCAACTGTCATGGCTCAATTTTGGCTATCTTTTCAGAGCTGAACTATTGGTCTTCTCCCATATATGGTATCAGTCACATACTGGAGAGTATACTGTAGATATACTTTAGATGCATCATAAATCTGACCTTGCTCATTCAGTCACAAACTGAAAATCAATCATTCCTTGGCAGGTAAAACAACTGAGAAAGTTAAATAAAATAAGTTACCACAGTTGATATTACTATTTTGGAGCTTAATAATGACAAAAATGTGCAAGTCATGTTTAACTATATGTTCAATACATGCCTGCAAGGCACTGCATTTTACTTCTACCGATAGTTTATAGCTATGAGTCTGACATATCTACTTAAAATTAAGTATACATTAAAAACATTTCCACATTAAACATTTTCAACATTTACAGATGTGTAATGTCTAGAATGTTATGAAACATATCTACCAGTATATAGTACGAGTTATGAGGCCTTCCAGAAGGATTTCCCATGTGTTCCCACTGCAGGATATTGACAAAAATTGACAGTACAGGTATTCAAGGTTCAAGGTATTATTCACTACTGGCAAGGTTAGGGTTGCCTGCACTTTACAGTGTGTGAATGTCATACTGAAAATTTCTGTATTAGATACTTTAGGAGACAACAGAGATTCTAAATGGACTTAAAGGGCCATATACTTCCCTACTGGCCACATTCTTTCAAGCATGCTACTATAAACTGAAAGGATCATTAACAAACACAGAGAAATCCCTCGACCAAATGTTTTTGGTTCCAGTAATTCCTCTAATACATGAATTATTTCCGGAGGTAGCCTAATATCCTCCTCTCTTTCTAGGCCCAAGTGCCTCGTGGTACTGTAGATCGCCGAATGTTTCCAATCACAGTTTTTTATTTGTTAATTTTATTCAGCCTACAGGACTGCACTGTAATCTGAGTGTACTCTTAATGTTGGATTCAAGGCAGGTCTTTGCAGGCATTTGTGTCAGTGGGCCAAAGAAACCATACGATAGTCATTTCCATTACCAACACAACACGTAAACAGGTTTTTGCTCAGCATCTCATCAGAGCATAAGGCCTCTTAACGCTGATATGTGAAACTATGACCTCAAGCACTATGCACAATGGGAAGGATTTCACCCAACAGGAATGTTATCTCTCTGACATCAAGCATTTTCAACAAACAATTTGGAAAATAAATTGCACGATACGTCTTAACGGCTTTGAATTTAAATCTGTTAGGATTATATGTAAAGGGCATTTCCTATATCTAATACTTATCTCTTGTATCCCCTCACCGGGTCATTGACCATGACAGTGAGACACTTAAATTGGGTACAGATGTGTCTATCTAAATGGTAATCCCCTGTTGATGATCACTGGAGAGGGATAAAGACACGTTGATTCAACATGGATTATGATAGGTTTGGGAACGTGATAGGATTAAATGGCTGTCAAAGCTAGTGAGTACTGCTCTGAACACTTGTATGGTTTGCTTTTGTGAGATTTAATTTTACTCAGATGTGTTTTCCAGACTGAAGGTTTGTGCCAGTTTCAGTGTCATCACTTATCCCAAATACCCTCCTCTTTACACGCCCCTAGAAAATATTATCATTGAGAACAGGGACAGTCACACAAACTACAGTATAAATGATCATTCTCCAGGGAAAGCAAGCTTTTAAAGTTAAGGAGACATTCTTAAGTCAAATTTGCTGAAAGACGTGAATCTGAGGGCTTAACATTTATGAGTTATGTTTCAGAGCTTCAAGGACATATTTTGTTAAGAATTTGAATGAAGCATATTAGTAATACTATTTATATATATTTAAAACTCATGCAAAATATTTGTTCATTTTGGATGTGCGTCTTGGCCTCAGTGGTTCAGTGAACTAGATTGAACCATATTTCCCATGTGTTGACACCAACATAATAGTAACATAAAGACACACTCAACTGGATATCAGGAGTTCCAAACGTGGAACATTTCCAGAAACTTAGGCAACAAATAGCACTGTAGAGCATCAAATTATGATGTGTTGTTGGGCAAATTTAAGCCAGATCATACTGTCACAGTGTGTATGTATGTGCATATACTGTATGTGCTAGTATCAGGGGAAGAGTCAAGTTATGACACAACTCTTTACAAACGGTACAATATACAATCACCCCTTAAGCCAAGTTGTGCATGTAAGCATCAATGAGAGGAGGGATGGCAAAGTGAGATCATTTTTCAATAAAAGTCAGACAGACTTTTTGTAGCTGTTTCATAGGTTTCTTGCCATGATTGTGAACAAGTTATTTGTCAACTTCAGACATGTTAAGGTTGTCGCAAGCAAAAATGCTACACAGATGTTTTGCAATGAGTTAATATCTTTCAACAAAGTAGCTGTTTATTTTACCCATAGTCCATATTCTATGACAACATACAGTATGCTAGATCAATTGATCATGGAGACATTTTTAAGAGGGAACATCCCAGAGACAAAAGAATCTCGTAAACATTTGGTTCTGATTATTATTCTGAGGACCCTATGGCAGCTAGAGTTTGCCACAGTTTCCCTGGACTGCATCTATGTTTTCCTTGAGCATGGAGACACCACCTATAATAAAGCATCCAGGAGCACTGCTGTCAGCCAATGAAAAAACATGTCGGTTTGGTCAAATTTATTTTCAGAAAGGAGAAAAATGTACACATATCCTCATTGTTGTCATCTGTATCGCATAACCTCTGGCTGATCTTCGCAGGGATTGGCTATCGCATAAGGGTTTGGTAGCACTCTCATTGGTCCACAGGCCCAAAGTCAGCATAGTCACACCCAAAGGGAGAACAAAAAGCTCCATGTAGCTCTGTGGTTATTTGATATTGTTTCCAGATTCCTCTACTCGGCTTGTGGGGCGGGTCTTGGGTAATCTACTGAACTTTTCAAGATCACATGGAGAGGTGCAGTAATAAAACCACAGATAATTAAAGGGGGGCTGGGTGGAGAGGGTTATCTAATGACCTTAGTCGGCCGCCAGAGTTTGGTTTTAAATTTTAAAAAAAATAAAATGAGGCTGGAGCAAATGAAATTGGGGACCGGGCCAGAACCACACGACCATTTGGAAGCAATTCTGGCATCTGCCATATGAAACTGCCTGGCTGTGATACCATCATACGTTCCCAAATGTAACAGATTTCAGTAGATCTTTGGAGACTAACTTCCCATTTTCTGAAGATAGTATTGATATTTTTCTTTTTGAAATAGGAAAACAATGTTTTAATCTCAATAATATGTTCCATTTCCTTTCCTGATGTTGGCATATTGCAGATTAGGACAGGGAATCACCGATGCTGATGTTTTCCAGAGTGGCATCAGATGCGTCCACCCCAGCTGCATACTGTACAACCAGTGTCATATTTTCAACAGTGTCAATCTGAAATGATGACTGGGAACACTTTTCCACAAATCCATAGAATGAAAGACACTCAAGATAGACACCAAATTCTATTCCGCCCCTCAAACTCCCCACAGTTAGAAGTGTTCTGCACTGTTGTATTAAGCCAAAAGCCAGAAGCAAAACTTCTGGCGTTAATACATGGAGAACTGAACTCTGGGGATTTTTCTGCAGTTTGTGGAAAAGCAGTCCAGCATCTCTGTACTTATTCATATGCAGTTGGAAGATACCTGACACTCCGCATATCAAAAGTCACTTCAGGACTCCCACTACTTTGAGCTGTCCCGACTCTCAGATCACCTCATACTGTTTAGCCTACAGTATAAGGATTTACACCTGCCGGTTTTAAAATGGAAGGAAATATTCAGAATTAGCTTCTCCACTCTGTCCAAGCCTGAAATGGGAATTCTTTATCCCATTTCCTTATTCTGATATTATATCCTGCTGTCATATGCAAATCTGCATTAAACATTTTTATATGCATATGGTGGAGCTATCTGTCAGATTTGAAAATATACTGCTTGGATTCATTTTACATTTGGTCAGTCCTTAATGTTTTTGTTTGTATCTGCATTTCATCAAAGTGTGAGATTACATCTCTTTCCATAGTCTGGTCCTCTTCCTGAGAGGTAAAAGTCCGTCCTGCACGTGCACCAATAGCATTCCATTATATGACACTTGCTCATTGTTTTAGAATCTACCTGTAAAAACACAGAAATCAATTCAGTAGCCAAAATATGCTCTCAAAACATATTTTGTAGATTTTGGCTGCTTTCCCCGAAGACAAGGCAAGGCAAGTTTATTTGCATAGCACATTTCAGCAACAAGGCAATCCAAAGTGCTTTACATGAGACATTAAAAGCATCAAGACAAAGTGGAGGGTTTTAAGGACATAAAAAAAAAGCAGGAAAAATAAAATACAATAAAAGTTACAGTGCAGTGTATGAATTAATAATTATTTGATTTAATGAAAAGCAGAGGCAAAAAGAAAAGTCTTCAGTCTTGATTTAAAAGAGCTGAGAGTTGCAGCAGACCTGCAGTTTTCTGGAAGTTTGTTCCAGATATGTGGAGCATAAAAACTGAAAGCTGCTTCTCCATGTTTTGTTTTAACTCTGGGGACTGAAAGCAGGCCTATGCCAGATGACATGAGAGGTCTGGATGGTTCAACGTAGCAGCAGATCAGAAATATATTTTGGCCCTAAACCATTCAGTGCTTTATAAACCAACAGCAGTATTTTAAAGCCAAGTATTTGACAGACAGGAAGCCAGTGTAAGGATCTCAGAACTGGAGTGATGTGATCCACTTTCTAAGTCTTAATGAGGACTCGAGCAGCAGCGTTCTGAATCAGCTGCAGCTGTCTGATCGATTTTTTTAGAGAGACCTGTAAACACATCGTAGTTGAGTCTACTGAAGATAAATGCATGGACAAGTTTTTCCAGATCCTGCTGAGACATAAATCCTTTAATTCTTGATATTCTTCAGGTGAAAGTAGGCTGACTTTGTAATTGTCTTAATGTGACTGTTGAAATTCAGGTCTGAGTCCATGACTACACCAAGATTTCTGGCTTCATTTGTGGTTTTTAGCATTGCTGATTGGAGCTGAGTGCTGACTTTTAATCGTTCTTCTTTGGCTCCAAAGACAATTACTTCAGTTTTATTTTTGTTTAGTTGAAGAAAGTTCTGGCACATCCAATAGTTGATTTGTTCAATGCACTTACTCAGCGCTTGAATGGGATTATAGTCCCCTGGTGATATAAATTTGTTTGTCGTCTGCGTAGCTATGGTAACTTTCTGTTGTTTTCCATAATTTGAGCTAGTGGGAGCATGTAAATGTTGAACAGCAGAGGCTCCAGAATGCAGCCTTGGGGAACTCCACAGGTCATTTTTGTCTGCTCAGATTTGTAATTGCCTATAGACACAAAGTAGTCCATGTCCTTCAAATAGGATTCAAACCAGTCTGATAGAAATTCCCAGCCAGTTTTCCAGTCGGGCTAGTAATATGTTGTGGTCAACCGTGTCGAATGCAGCGCTGAGATTCAGTAATACTAAGACTAATACTAAATTCTTCCATTGTCTGTGTTTAAATGGATGTCATTGAAGACCTTAACAAGAGCAGTCTCAGTGCTGTGGTGTGGTCAAAATCCTGACTAGAAGACATCAAAACAATTATTTAGTGCCAGGAAGTCGTTCAGCTGTTGAAAAACTGATTTTTCAGTGATTTCACTTCAAAACGGGAGATTTGATATGGGCCTATAATTGTTCATTTACAATACATGTCTCTATTTGCTCAAAATGGTTTCAAGAATACTGTACATATGAAAAAGGATGATACTTTTGTGTGAAGATAATTGTTCAATGAAATAAAACCAGCCAGCTAACATCAACAACTCCCAAATTATTTTAAAGGAAGCTGGTGGTGGCAGTACTGTAGGTACAGTACAGTAGTAGCACTGTAGTAAAAAAAAAAATAATATATATATATATATATATAGCCCTGAACCCTCTTTAAAAAATCACACAATGCCAAAAACCAAGGCCCAGCAACTGCATTTGTAATCACAGTGCACCAACAGATGGTAGATCACTCCATCATTTTCCCTTCAGTTGGTCATGAAAATAGCTTAAGAAGAATATCCAGCGACACCTTAAGAACCAACCGCCCCCTCACGGTTGTGAGAGAGCCTGTTTTATGTGTCAAGCTCAGAGCAGTGTACTTCCTCCACTTAACCTCGCAACACAACACAATTGATTTTGAACATGGTCAATGTCAACTGCAGTATCAAGGCTATGAGGAAATGTATCCTCAGTGATCAGGGTTGCTGTGAATTTGTTCTGAGTGGGTCGCTGTTATTAAACTGAGTAAGCTTTGCTGGATAAGGAAAACTCAGAGAGAAACCAGCCCCAAACCTCATCTCAACTCCAAACACTTAACCAGCAAATATGATTTGTTTGTTGGCTGGTTCCAATACATAATGTCGACGTGTTCAGGATGTCTGCGTTGGTGCAAAACATGAAACCTTTTTTATGTTTTCATTTCACTTGCCAATCTGAAAGCCAAGTAACAGCAATAAAAATAATGTTGAGCATAGTTTCTGCTGTACCCATAAAAGTGCAGGTGCATCGGGGAAGGAAGACCCCCAGCCAGAGGGGCAATCCTATTTTAGAGGTTCATAGCCAGCCACAGATTGTTTCTGAATCAAGCCCTCTATAAACTCTGGGTCCTTCTGTGTTTATCCCATTACAACAAATAATTTAATGTGGGCATCAACGGACACATGTGGACATATTAATAAGGAATGCCCACTCTGTTTTTCCTGTAGGATTTATGGCTGGTGAAAAAGTTTCAGTTTCAACATCTTTGGAGACAGACGTCCAGTGTTTATCTACTGACTAGACGAAGGCCTCAGAACACAGGCCCGTACAGGGAGCAACCTTACTGTGACCCAGAGAGAGGACCCCTCCACTGGGAACCAGGCGCTTCACCCGAACCACCATGGGCTTTGCTCCCGTGAAAAGGCAACAATGCCACACAGGTTGAAAGGAGCGAAAACTGCCCTTGTGTGGAGCAACCTCAAAATATTATGGTTCCGTTCATAAAGCTTTCACTCTTTTTGACAGGCACTGCCCTTTAAACAAGGAAGCGTTGTCTCTTTTTCGAATAAGTCATAACCCCTGGTTGAAAAATGTGCTTCCATCAATGAGCTGATAAGTGATATGAACTGTGGCGTTTATTTTGTATTTTCCCTGCTGCCATGCACACATTTGCTTCATGGGTCTTCTGCACAGTCTACCCAAAGAGGAAGCTTATCGGGCTGTGAAGAGACAAGGAGAGCAATTCAACAGCCACACCAGACCAAGGTTAAGATTACTGAATCAATATTAGATTGGTGGTTTTCGACGATGCATTTTGTCTTTATTTAAGTAGAATGGGTGATTCCCAGTGTTGAGACGTGAGGGTCCTTCTCTGACACATACCTGTAAGTGGGGTCACAGTATTTATACAATGTTGAACTGTGAAACCAGACTTCACCAAACATGATACTCTCAGATCTGTAAGGTTGCAGGCACTTTGTGATTTAAATCCCACCCTCTCGATTTAAACGTCATTTCAAAAGTGTATCTTTCACTCTGCTCCTGTGATTGAAAGCAGCTGTCTAACAATGTGGACCATATGTGAGGTGTTTTGTGTAAATACTGTATAGCGGGATCCCAGCTATACATTTCAATTACTACATTTATACAGTCGGCAAACATGATACACAGGAAATAAAGCAGTAACCTGATTTCACTCACTGATGCATAATTTATTCGGACTGCATGTACTGTACTGTACCGTCAAAAGATTACAGCATTTAAGGTCAGCTATGCTGGCCTACAGTACCTTAAAAGAATGAGTGACACCTTAAAAGAATGAGTGACACCTTAAAAGAATGAGTGACAACTTTATAGAATGAGTTACTGTCACAAAGGGATATTAACATTTTTTCCAAACATTTTACTTGTTTCTGTCATATGGGTATAATGTATTTTTCAGAAAAATCTATTTTTTATAGACTTGGGGACACCCCTGAAACCGGAAAAATTATTTGGAAAAATAACACAAACTAACTGGGGACAGTTTGTCTGTCTGCTCATTAATCTCAAAGTCAAATGAGGATAAATGTAATTTATTGTGCTATTGTTCCGAAGCTTTCCCCAAGGGAGGACTGAGGATGAGAAATATGACAACAAATCATTGCAGAACTTGTAGTTCTATTTTGTGGAGCTCTGCCCCACAGGGCTGGCTCCTATTAGCTCCTATTGGCTAGTGAAACCTAGCTAGCTACAATTGACTACAATTTAAAAAAATTAAAAAAATAAAAAAGGGAAAAAAACATACACGCTCCTGTGTCCAACTAGGTACGGTGCACCACTGTATAAGCGAGCTTCGCCTGTACAGCTGCTCCTTTGAAATTTTCTGCTCGTAAAGACGACTGAGAAGAGAAGAACCTTAGATGACTTCGCAGCAACTCTCCGTGGAGCCGGTGATGTCCTTCGGGATCCCCGGACAGCGGTGCCCAGTCTACTGGAAAGATTCTGCGGTTGTGGCGCCCTCTAATGCGACGTGGGATCCACTCTGCTCCACTGCATGGGACCGCAGCACGCCTGATGCTGTCTCCTGACTGCCAGATCCGCGCTCAACGAGAGCCTCTGGAGAGGCTTCACTGGGCGCAGTTCTTCGACCACCTGCCGCCACCGCTGGGGAACCAAGATTATGTACCCGCGGAGGACGGCTCAGTTGATGGTCTGCTTCAGCAGCCTGCGCCGATGCTGTCCCTCCCTCTGTCTGTTGATGAGGCAGAATAGGAGTTTTCTGAGGCTGACGACGTCTCACCCTCAGAAGCCCAGGATGCTAGTGGCTCGTCATCCAGTGATCCCGGGTCCTGGTCTTTCGACTGCTTCCTCCCAAAGCTACTGGAAGAAGCTGTGCATCATCTCGCCGTTCTCTTCCCAGAGGTTGTGGCTGCGACGGGGCTGCCTCTAGGTCAGGGGTTCCCAACCTTACTAAATATAGAGTAACATGCCCTAACAACCGGCACGAACCACGGAAGTCTTCCCTGCAGAAACAGCAGACGTGACAACTGCAGGTCTTGCTGGTAATGTACTAACTTGTCCGATTAGTGAGTACAACAGGACCGGGCCGGCCAAAAGGGCTCCGGTCCCATCGGAAAACTGGGATGAGCTTGACTCGAGCCACCGTGTCTTTCCTGCTAAAACAGTACATGTGACGACTGCAGAGCTCGCCGAGACAATAGACTACTGACCCACTCGTTAGTGAGTATGACGGGACCGTCCCTATCTGGGCTCCGGTCCCATTGCAAAACTGTGAAACCGGCTCGAGCCGCGGAGTCTTTTCCTGCTAAAGTAGCAGATGTGACCATCGCAGAGCTCGCTGGTATGGCACTAACTGGGCCGTTAGTGAGTGCAACGGGACCGTCCCTATCTGGGCTCCGGTCCCATCGGAAAACTGTGAAAACAGATCGAGCCGCAGTCTTTCCTGCTTAAGTACGTTAGTGTATTAACTTGCCCGTTAGTGAGTACGACAGGACCGGGCCGGCCAGGGCTCTGGTCCCATCGGAAAACTCTGAGGGGTCCGGCTCGAGCTGCGGATGTCTTCCCCTGTGTAAACAGCAGACGTGACGACCGCAGGTCTCGCCGGTAATCCACTAACTTGTCTGTTGTACTAACACATCCGTTAGTGAGTACGATGGGACCAAGGTCCGGTCCCATCGGAAATCTTGGATGTGTTCATTTCAAGACACAGTCTTCCCTGCTGTTACAGCAGACGTGACAACCGTGAGTCCCGAGTACAATAGAACGCAGCATAAGACAAGAGAAGGTGCTATAAGTTCAGCCAACAAGGGTACAATAAACACTGATAAGAAGGTAAGTGACACTACGCATTAAACAATAAATTAAATCATTAAGCAACCACACACAAAACAGCAACATATCAAAATATATGTAAATCAGGAAAAACCACACGGGACCTACCCTTAAGCTGATTGTACACTGTGCGATAAAACCCGCGATTGTGAGGTCGTAAGGTGGTCGTGGGTTGTCGCAGACAATCGTAGCTCATCGTATGCAAAATCAGGACTAGCAAGTCGCCCAATGTGAGAAGGTGTATGATCTGCGATTCATTGCTACGACGAGGTTACGACCTCCTTACAAAATATCTGGCATGTCAGATATTTTCGTCGTAGATAGCAGATCACGTAGAAGTTCAGCCAAGATGAATCGTGGGCGTAATCGGGGCTGACAGAAATTGTTTAGTGTGAATACAAATCGCATAGTGTGAATACACATGTCGTATGGTCGTATGGTCTTGAGATGGAGTCCCGGTGCAGTGGGAAGGGATCCCCGATCTAGGGGGAGGCAATGTTGTTGGGCCGACGCTTTGTGGAGTTCTGAAGGAGATACAGCCTAGTGTCTCTGCCTCCATGGTGACCGGAGGGACCGCTGTATGGCCCTTCGGAGATGTTTCGGCCCACGATCACCACGGAGAGCCACAGAGACTAAGCTAGTGAAATTCCCCGGCTTCCACTAGCCGACGCATAGTGGAATACCAGAAGAATGCAGCAATACCCCCCAAAACGAACACACCGGCGGATCCGAGTGGAAATCACTAGTGTGGGGGGGGGGTGGTCATTTAGATGAACACGCCGGCGGCTCCGAGGCCCACATGCTACACGAAGGGGTCAGCGGAGAGCGCTCTGACTAGGATGGGTAAGCCAACTGCAGCCTGTAAGAACATGAATAGCCAGCAGGGGGAGCCCTTAACCAACAAACATGCCGTTTCACCATGGATGTATTAATATAAATAATAATTAATTATAATTATTATAGCCAATATTAATTCAAAATTTTATTAATAAATGTATTAATTATTAATGTACTAATAGTTTATTAATTAATAGTTTCACGAGCAATTACACTATGCATTTTAAATTAGACTATATCCGCACAAACCACGTGAAATCCGCAGTGACACTAAACACAACTTGATTACGATCCACTCATCGCTTTTTGAGCATCCAAAACAGCCTGGACGCCGGGCCTGAGGTAGCATTCGTATGCAGATGAAGGGGTCCAGGCAGCGCATGTGAAATTGTACACCTGCAACGACACTTTTAACCGACAGAGGCCTCTGCCGTCTGGACTCAACACGATGAACTATAAATGCTGATAAAACCGAAATGTTAACGGGCATGAAGGTACATCAAATGTGGAGCAGAACGCAGTGAAATGAGACCATGCAGTCATATTGGTTAATGTGGTCTTGGCTAGACCAGCTCTCATGTAACGGGCAGCGGATTACAGGAGGGCACCAGGGCATCGTTCTGTCCAGAACCGTCTGCCGAAAAGGAGGGCAGACCAGGCCGGACGGGGCCGCAGCCGGAAAAGTCTGCGGAACTTCTGCAAATCGAACCGGGACAGCGAGTCAGTGATTTGATTGTTGAGGCCGGGAATGTGGACGGCGGGGAAAATGAAGTTCCCCTGCACGGACAGCCGTGTGAGGCGGCGCATTAATTTATTAATGAACGCAATGTTCGAACGATCATCGTTGATAATATTCACGGTGGTTTCGTTATCGCAGAAGAGAAGCGTTTCCTAGACCACTAAGGGCCCCACAAAATACTAGTGACGACAAAGAGATATGCTCCATAGCGCCGTGGAACTGACTTGGTAGCGGCGAGGTCAGTTCGGTAGGCCGAGCGCTAGAAAACCGGTTACCGAACATATCCCCCAAAACCACTGAGGCCGCGGCATCAATAAACACCGGAGGGACACGGACGAGTCATAGCCGACGTTGTTACAAACAGAAACGCCGTTCCACCCGTCACACAACGGGGACCAAACGGAGGTCCGAATGACAGCCCACGTCCGAGCTGACCAGGTCCTGCAGCGCTCGACGGGACCGGGCCAGCACGAGCAGCCGGGAAACGAAGAGCAGCCCGGAGGCATGACGCTCAAGTTCAGACGCCAGAGCAAGGAGAGCAGATCCCTTCTAGCAATAACCAAACCCTCCCGCGCGTCGCGCATAACACTCCGAATCCGATCCAGCTTCGAGGGGCAGAGAGCCTGTATTTTTTAACGCTATCCAAGAGGATACCGAGGACTCCACCTGTTTGTGCGGGCCGACCGGTTCTCGTCGGACAGAGGAACGCCCAGCCGGGAAAAGGTGCTACGCAGGGCCGTGATACCAAGTCCCGGGTCGGCTGAGGGAAAATCGACAAGTTAAAACCGTCCAGCAGGCGAAGAATGAACGGGAGCCGACATTCATTCATCAGGACCCAGCATAAAGCCCCGGAGAATCCAAATCCAAAATGGCAAAGCCTGAGATTGACGCCGTCAGAGCTGCAGCCAAACAACTTCTCACCGTTCGCATGGACAAATTCAGGTCAGCTAGCTAGCACTAGCTATCCATGTCGTCAACGTATTAGGGCATAATTACCTAATACCTCCACGATAATTATGCCGCCATCCAGATTTTGAGCCAGTAGATTACGACTTCAAGTCACAACCCATGACTTCTTAGCGTTCTAGGCAAACTGTCTGAGTGAGTGAAATTCTGGATACATGTAAACAAGCCGATATGGCAAAAGCTTGAGATTTGGCATGCCGTCAGAGCTGGCAAGCTAAACATTGTATGCCTAATTTCGATATGCTAAGAATCGCACGTTACATAATCTTATGTATTGACATCATCGACTTTCACCATTTGCATGGTCAAGTTCACCTTACCATTAGCTAGCTAGCGCTAGCTAGCACTAGCCATCTCGTCAACATATTTGGGCATCATTACATACACATAGCAGATGTAGTGCATACTCGTTTGAATTATTTTGATTACAACGTACAAATTTACTTTACGTTGCCCTAAAGTTATCTTTGTCGTCTTACCCATGTGGGCTGCCATCTTGTTTAGAGGGCTGTGTGACGTCAGAGCGCAACTGGGAGTACATCGATCTGGTACGAGTTCACGGGTGGTAAGTTACGTGTTTGACTGCCATTCCAGTACATTTTCACATGCAGAAGGTTGGAAAAAACACGGGTTACGAGTTGCCTGGAACGCGCCAGTACACACATGCAGCAGATTGCAGAGCATAATCGCTTGTATCAAATTGATTACAATGCACAATTCACATTACGTCGCCCTAAAGTTACCATGGCGGTAGCCTGATGCCACCGACCCAAAACTATTTAGAAAGCTAATAAACTACAACAATTGCTAAGGTGCATCATCGTTGGTGTTGTTTCCGAAAACTAGGTTTGGACACGGCTGAAGGCAATTCGGCTAACGTGACCTAGCTAGCATTAGCTACACCGAACGGCTAACGCCAGCTGCGTGGTGGCACTCACAAATCATGGGTGCTAGCGAGTAGAGCAGCAGTTCTGCTGGAGTCCTCGGGCTGCAACAAAATTGAAATGCGAGAATCATTCAGCTAGTATTAGCAATTTGAATATAACGATACCCCTTATGTGCAATATAAGAAACCTTGACAAACGTTAGCTAGGTAGCAAGCGAGCAGTATAGCCTGTCATCTAGCTAGCACCAGCCAGCGAACTCACGAAACAAGTCAAGAAGGGGGTATTTTGATAAACCGATTACATTTTGAGAATCCACATAGTTACGTTCTCGCGTGAACTGCTAACATTCAATAGACAATGACATGTTTTGACAGCTTAAATTCATGCGCTCTAGCGAGCTGAACCAATGCTATGACAGCTGACAGTCAGCTGGTGGGTTGCGTCATACGGGGTGTGACTGATTAGCATCTGCCGATTAGCCCGGCATTGACATCCGTACCCCGCCTGAAGTTAAGTCAGCGACTTCATGTTCAGCCCTGTTTTAAGGTTACTTATAATCATATACAACGTTGACAAAACTAGCACTTGAGAAAGTCTGATAATTGCTCTACCACCGTTTTGTTCAGACAATGGATGTGGGTGGGCACCGTGAAAAATAATTAAAAAAACATGTTAAACTCTCAATTCCAAAGACAAGAAACTCACCGAGGTGTAAGTTGGCGTTCTGACATATAATTCGCCATAAAGTAAGATTCTAGTTCATCTGGACCGCAAACTAGGTAGCCTAGCAACATAAACAATAACAATAGCTACCGTAAGTAGTTCCGCTTCCTGAAACCCCTCTGCGGATTGATCTACATATCTACAATGGTCACGTCAATACAAGTCAATGGATTTCATAAAATGATCAATAAAACCCTACAGGATTCATACTTTGTGGCGAATTTGATGTCAGAACACCGACGGACATCAATTACCCCCTCGGTGAGCTTCTTGTTTTTGAAATAGAGAGTTTAACATGTTTTTGAAAGATTATTCAAGGTGCCCACCCACATCCATTGTATGACCAAAACGGTTGTAGAGCAATCATCATACTTTATCAAAAGTGCTTGTTTTGTCAACGTTTTGATCTGAACCATTGTATATGATCATAAGTAACCTTAAAACAGGGCTAAACATGGATTTTCCCTTCACTACTCCTTTAAAGGGAGATATGTGTTCCTGATTCAGGGACTGCGGAGTGCACCCAAGTGGACTCTTACGAGGGGAAGCCATATAACCGAGCGGAACTGATTTCCTCTTTACAAACTTTCCCATGCAATGGGGTTTCATGTCTTTACATCAGGTCACTTCCATTAAGCAGTAAAAGTTAACAGTAGAGTATAACACATGAGGAGGGCCTGAGGGGAATATCCTGTGTTGGTTGTGAGCACTAGGAGAGCCTCTGATTACACACATTTCTGTCGTCTAACTCGATCATCTGCTGCATAGCGGCATGGCAGCTCATTGTGGCACGGTGGCTCGGTGCTTTGCACTGCCGCCTCACAGCAAGGTCCTGGGTTTGATTCCTCTTGGCTGCCCTGGGAGGAGGACAGCTTGGATGGGATAAACGCAGAGGACAAGTTTCTTTGGCGACCATTACAGCATGTGTGTGTGTGTGCGTGTGTGTATGTTCTCAGTGTTGCCGCCCATGGCATGAGTTTGTGTTGTGTCATCTGCGATAGTGAATTACTTTGACATCTGAACCACAGTCACACAATGCATAGCGGACAGACTGACAAACAGACTGAGCTTAAAGTTTGTGACCGAAGCAAGAACTCTATGCCCACCCTGGAAAACTGTGGGCTACACACAATAATGATCTTTCCCACATTCCGGTGTGTTTAAAAGTAATATTTAAATATGACTCTTCCATAGGGTGCTGGAGCGATGCCTAAGTAAAAGCTTAGTGTTGTTTCGAACACAGCAGCTGAATAAATCAACGATGCCCCTTTATTATTGTTTGTTTGATTGGCAGATGTTGCAGCTGTTTCTCTAATAACACATTTTTGAAAGGAATTGTGTCGTTGAGAGCTGAGTGAGGGTCAGGCAGAATTTTAATTATTACATGGGACCTCTTTTGAAATAGGGAAAGCGAACACAAAGACTGTGAGAAACTCTACAGTGACAGTAGTTGTTGCTGAGTTTCTCACAGTTTTTGTGTTTGCTGTATACACACATTTCATGTGTGTATAATTAAGAAGACAAAGCGGATAGCGACGTCATAACTGTACACCCGTAGAAAATGCGGAACATCAGCTGATTTCAAAACCTCAACTGTCCCATCATCTACCATTCCCAGAAGAATGTGTAGAATTCCTTCGTGTGTGTGTGTGTGTGTGTGTGTGTGTGTGTGTGTGTGTGTGTGTGTGTGTGAGCGTGTTTGAATATGTGTGTGTATGTGTGTGTCGAGGGAGAGGGTCTAATTTCCTTGAACAGATTCCTTATAAGGCATTTCATTGACTAAGATCACGGTTTTGCAGCACAACAAAGACGGTGACGGTGACAAGATTCATAGCTCTCTGTGACATACTGTAATCAAGAGAACAGGTGTACTCTTCCCCACCTGCTTAAGCATAACCAAATGTTATTATCAATCATGTCCCATTAAAGATGAGTTCACTAGAATGGAAGAGGAGGAAGAGAGGGGGAGGAGGAGGAGAGGGGGAGGAGGAGGGAAGAGTGAACCCAGGGACACCAGATGCAGTGATTACACACGCAGAGGAGCAAACACACATCCTTATGCACTCACCGCAGAATGTTAATGCCCTCACCTGCCGTTAATGGCTCCTTTGATGGTGTCAGCGGGACATGAGCCTGGCTGGCAGGAGTTGTAACGTGGGCCGTCTGCCCCTGCCATAGCTAGACCTGGTCACAGGTCACATACAGGCTATGGCACTCAGGTTACCTGGAGGCTGATGAACGGGGCACCCCAAATTCTTCATAACTCATTGAGGGAAAAAGCAAACTTGTGTAACTTAACACAAAAAGCCGTTTCAGGGACATGCAGATGTCCCTCATCTTTAGACCAGTGCCTTTTCAGACACTAAGATTAAAACTTCATTTTACTACCAGGTTCAAAATAGTAAAAAAAAAAAATCTAGAGTGGTAATTGCATAGTGACAAGACACACTTACATGATTTATTTCTCAGTTCTTATCTAAGTACCCACTGTATAGAGTGAGAACAAGGTACTTATTCTTTTTACTGTACTGGTTGTGATACCCATCGGTGCACACAATCAGTAATTGGCCATTTAGTCAATTAACTTTATATGCCCGTCGCCCTCCCCAGAACCCAAGATACAGGTCCAAGTCCCAACTTAATGGTGGTCAATGGGAGGTTATTCTGTTTAGAATGACACTTATTGACTCTAAACTTCTCAAGCACATTGCTAGATTACAGTATGTAGACCAAGAGGAATCCAGTGACATCCACCTCTTGACATTTGGTTGATTTTACTGACCGCTAGATCAACCAGAAGATGGCCGATTTCATGCAACGTTCTGCAACTACTGTTCTGATCGCTAACGTTTTTAGCATAGCGAAAATTAGCATCACAAGGATTTGTGTGAATGATAGCTGGGCTGGGATCACCGCAGGCCGGTCCAGTTAGCGCGCCAGGCCACCGGGAAAACTCCCGGTGCTCCGGATGGCCAGTCCGCCCCTGGGGGAAACCCTTGTGACCATGGGGAGAAGATGCAAACTCTGCACAGAAAGGCCCAGACACCGCCACCGTGCCGCATGTGAGCAATTTTGGGGGTTCAGTGTCTTGCTCATGGACACTTTGGCTCACTCCTTGAACCAAGGACCTTGCGATCCCCAGCTGGCTGCTCTACCTCCTGAGCTATGTGAACAATAGAACACAACGGCAAAATAATTCTAGAGTAGTTGGAACGCTGGCGTGAGGCAATAGTAAACACATTGGATCTAATGTTCAGAGAACAGTGCGGTCTTCTATTCGGAGCAGTATTCAATTAGCTGGCTTGACTTGGGTGCAGTAGCCTAGATATGTACTAGGGAGGCACCAAGACAGCATTATCTGTATCTGTTCAACCAACAATTTGTACAACCAACAATTTGTATCTGTATTCTTATTCGGATAGAAACCAGAAGTGAGCATCGTTTATACTGGAAGTTGCATTAAATCATATTTTCTAACTTAATATTCATTGGCAATGCAATTTTTGAGCATTCAAAGCATCAAATTGATTTAATATTGGCATATAATTAGTTCTTGAATATATTTCCACATCCTCATCCTTTACTTTTCATCTCTCCCACTCTCTCTCTCTCTCTCTATGATTTATTTTTAACTTAACAAGTTGGTGACACTTTAGAATAACAATAATTCTATTCTATAAATAGCTACTACATCATCCATAAACTCTTAGTTAATGAGTTATTAATTAATATGTTTGTTAATAATTGGTTAATTATTTAAAATGATGAATTATAGTCAATAGATCATGGACATGCAATTAGTAAACTACTTACTAATGACTTGTTAAGTATTTGTTAATACAGTAGTTGATCTACCTACAGCTGGCCTCGTCTGGCCTTCCATCAGGGGATCTAAGGACAAATTAATACATGTTTAGAAATTAGTAACAAATCATTATGAAAAGTAACAAATCATTATGTAAAGGTTATATTTAAGACAATTTCAATAGTTTAAAGAATGTATTGGGATGTTATTCTGAAGTTGCAACTATTCCTAATTTGCTAATGTCTACAATGTTGTTTCATATTAGTAAATTATTCCTTATTTACTAATTCTAGTGCAGAGTGCCCATGGAGCCATCATGGTTGTTCTCTTCTATCCATCCATCCATCCATCCATCCATCCATCCATCCATGCACTAGTGTTAGTAAATGAGGAATAGTTCCAACTTTACAATAAAATCCCAAAAAGGTCTACTAGTCATGACCATGGTATTATCAGATATATTAAGTGACCTTTTACAAATGAGTTGATAATAATTACGTACCAATTTACTCATATTAAATAACATTTGTAAACATTAGCAAATGAGGAATAGTTGTAACTTCAGAATAACTTCCCTATAAGGTCTATAAACTATTCACATGGTCTTAACAAATATATTTACCTTAACATAATGATTTGTTGCTCACATCTAAACATTTTAGGTGGGTTTCCTGATGGAAGGCCAGATGAAGCCAGCTGTAGATATAACAAATAGTTAACAAGTCCTTAGTAATTAGTTTACTAATCGCTTGTTCTACTATTTATACTATTTAAATCATTAACCAATCATTAATAAACATTTAACGCATCATCAATAACTCATTAACTAAGAGTTTGTGAACGATCTTTTAACTATTTATAAGGGATAGTTATTGGTTGAAGTGTTACCAACAAGTTTTATGAACCCAATAAATACATCTATAAATAAAACATTCAGGTTTTGCATTGGAAATACAAACTGTAATTAATAACTACAGATTCTAACTGACTCCAGAGACAAGAGAGATGATGAGTTCTCACCTGTCTGTCATTCTGTCTCTCTGCAGTATTTTATGTTAAAATTAGTCTGAAAATGCCAGAGGAAAATGTGGACAGACAGACTGAGATACAGAGGTCTGCTCATTTATTTGTTAGATGTGTTTAACACTCACCAAAGACTTGTAAAGCCAATCCCACATGCCATCTCTTAAAGAACTACCTCTCCTTTCGCAATCCCTGCAGCTCTCAACATCTAATAGTGATTTTCACCTCTTTTAATAATTTAAAACTATTTCTAGAATAACTGCTTTACAGTTTTATGACAAACTGTGACATTCTTGATTTGCAAAATTATGTTTTAAATTGACAAATATCATCACAAACATATGTGTATGGTCATGGCACAATTAAAAAGGGATTGAGAAATTATGTTTATCGCTGTAGACTAGCACAAATATTTTTTCTGAAATAAGGTTCCATGGGACGGCTTTTCTTGCTCCCGCTTAGGCACTCTTCAGCAGTGAGTCTGTTGGTTGTCAAGACAAACCCTGCCCTCACAAAGCAATTTATTAGGTAAAGTTACTCAACCAAGCTTCAAGTGTAGGCTGTATTGTAGGCTATACTCAAGTGTATATTATATTGCATAAACATATATACTGTATATATATATATATATATATGCAATATAATTCATACATAGGCCTACTGGTAGCACCTAGGTCACTAAAACGTCGTTGAGATAACGTCATGAATATGGACTGGGATTTGGCCTAGTCCTGAACGTCACTGAAAGACGTCATAACATCATCATGATGTAATTTTGCTTGCTGGGTATTCTGCCAATATGTGGTCAGTTTCTAATTGACCCTTCACTAAACCCCTCCTTATAACGGCCACTGTCCAATCGTATGTTAGCAAACGTAACTAGGCATGGGAGGCCTGTCAAGCTTTCAGAACAAGCCCATTAACATGGCTTGTTCATTGATGTTTTCGGGAAGCTCAGCCATGTTCAGAAAACAGGCTACTCTAATCATAGATTACTTCATATTTTGTTTGTCCCCCTTTTATTTGTATTGTCAATAGTTATTTAGTGTGCCATTTCTTTATCTATGCGGTGAGTAATGAAAATATAGCCTAGTAACATGCCAAAACAATGAGCGATAGCTACAGTAGCACGTTGTTAGCCTACTGTACATGTCAAGAGCTCCTAATATGTTTTTAATAATAATCAATGAATAACAAACAAAAGATGAACTAATCTTTTGTTTAAAAAATGTTCAGCTGTCATAAGCTCCAAAGCCTCTCTCTGCAAGCTAACGCTGTAGCTATCTAGTTAGCTAATGTAGCTAGTGGTAGCCTAGCTAAAAGATGCATAGCCTGAATAAACTCTTGTCCATGGAATTCTTCTTGTCCATGGAACTCTTCCTCTCCACCAAAGTGGAAGGGAGAAGCTATCCTGGCGTGAGGCAGGTAGTTCCTTCTAGTACAAGACTGTCAAACCTGCTGCTCTGCTCCCTCGCAGTGACCAAAGCACGCCTCCTGGACCTACAGTAATGTCGGCAGAATGAGAATGCATTTTTACTGTCTTGAATAGGCTATGCCCCGCCCTGTTGTTGTGATGGCGGCACTTATAGGGCGAAATAAATAATGTTCTTGCTCTATGTTGGTGATCAAGAGATTTTATTTTCCGGTAAAATGTTGCTTCTCATCTCATAGTATGCTGTTGTGGGTCAGCCTGGTGCAGCTAATCTGCTTGGTAGCCACCTGGTAGGAGTGTAACTAGCGCTAGTGTTGATACAAGCCTTGCCGATAACGTTACTGTATGCACAAGATAGTAATAAATATCCGGCTATTCCCGTCTGTAGGCTATACTCGCGGCTCACATTCTCTACGCTACGATCGGCTTGTTGGTGCATGGAATATTGTGTGCAATATGGCTGAATATTTATCAGATTTTGAGGATATAGAAGATGACTTAGAATAGCCAGTCTGCGCACTGTGCGCATGCATGCTGGAGCAAGTGGGGAAGCTTTATGTCGTTTCTAAAGACGTTTCTAAAGATCATATTACAGAGGCATGTGAAAACCACAACAAGCCCTCGCTCTATGGAAGCACAACTAGCGATTCATAAAAATAGATTGATGAAAACAACCGTTTCGCGGCAGAAAATACATTTTTTAGAAGCTGCATTCTCAGTGCCCCGTCCGCCTCCATTACATGGATATATTTGTCTCGTGCTGGATTTTAAATTTCTTCTACATGCCTCCGAATTACACCAAAGTTATCTCGGTGAGTCAAAAGCCTGGTTCATAGTCAACGCAAGCTACACTGTGAACGCGGATCTACGCAAGTATTTTGGTTCACTCTGAGCGTGCGGGGGTCGCTGCCTTGCGTTTCTAAGTTGCGTTTCAATGTCACCTTGCATAGCCTTGCGTAGCTCGCGCTAGCGCAGCTTGCGTTGACTATGAATGGGCCCAAACGTCTTATAATATGCCGTAAATAAGGTCCAGGTTGTCGAAAAAGAGCCTTCTCCTTGAATATCGTGATGAAGCCATACTGCGCTCAGCTAAACTAGCACACACTAGACGCAGCTGCCCTGTCTTCATAGCTACTTCCGGGATTTGCGAATAAGGTCTATAGCCTACTGTACTTCACCGACAAATTATATTGTGAATGTAGTTCTCAAATGCATATTGTAGTCCTTTCTGTCTACCTCTCTCTGATATTTTAGAGCTATTAATCCAGAAATATGTTATTATTTCCTTTGGAGTATCTCTCACTGATATAGCTGAAAACGGCATATTGACGTGCGAAAGCTTGACAGGCGATTTTCTTTTGGCGATTATTCTTTTTCCAAGACAGCAATGCAATGCATCTAGTTTGAAAGTTTGGTACTAGCCTACAGGGCAATGAAATGAACAGCTCTCTCCTACCACCAGGCCATGGTCAAACACTACACCCGCTCTGCTACCCCAATAGGGGGGGGGGGGACGCAGTATTTCTTTAAACCAATCAGTCGTCTTGGCGGAGCCAGCCCCGGACGCAGCGACAGTGCTCTTGCAAAATCGTCTGGATTGAATCTGATTGGTGCCGAGAGAATCTCTCGGCCCGAATCACATTAATTTGCGTCGCCAGTCTTGTCACTGATTGGGCAGTGTGACAACGAATTACAAGGTTTATTGCCAAAACCTATCCGTTGACTACGGGGCAACTACAGTAGTTGCTCTGTTACTCCGAGGCCCCTGCGGTCGAACGGCACGGTCATGGCGAAAGCTTGACAGGTGTAGCAACAGTAACCAAGGTGGACGGGACTTAGCGAAGAGTCCGTTTGTTAGGGCCTTTACACACTGGCCCAACAATGACCAACAAACTCCAACATTGCAAACGTGTTGGCTGTTGGGTATGTTTTGAGAAAATTGCTGTGACTTTACCAGTTTTGGAAACAGGGTATGTGACACCTTAGTTTTTTGGAAAATCATAGCACACTGGTCAAACATACCACAACCCCAACAAACAAGCAAGTTGACTTGGGGAAAGACAGATTCCAACTAATATCAAACACCAACAGGCATATAGCACACTAGACCTGGTCCAGGGCGATATCCTACGTATAACGCCCTGTTACTCTCAATGCAATTTGCCTATGAAAGCGCTTCATCGGCCCGGTCGTCCGAGTCTACAGACAAAACCGTTTCGTTACTCACCAAAGTAAACACATCGTTGGAAAGATGAAAGCCTTTTCTCCTAAGGCGCTACAGTTTGTAGTCCCCCACCTTTCAAATAAAGGGCAAATTTGTACACTTAAATGTTTAATATCCACAGCGCATCGACTGTCTTCTTCTACCGGCGAATCGGCGCTCTCCGCACATCTTAAAGTCTCTCAACACCATTTAAGATGTAATGCATCATCCCCGACATGGGCGGCAGCAGTGAGTAGGCTAAACAAAGCGGAGAGCGCCGATTCACATACATATTCTCATATCACTTACATTAAACAATAGATAGGCCTAAATACTAAAAACATTCCCTTAGATTAACAGTCTTTATATGGTGCCTCTTTAGCCAGAACGTTTTAATTATCATGACTAAGGGATGGAAAATAAGTGAATATGAGTCATGAACATCCTCAAGTTTAGCAGCACATTTGTGTGTGTGCCTCAGTGAGTGAGACATTCTTGGGCATAAAATGCCTTGAAAAAGAAATGTTTATAACCTCAACCACTCACTCCCTCTATCCAAGAGCTGGCCAACATAAGGTACAAGATTATATGCATGTAATAGCTCTTTTTAAGACATCACACATTCCTTCCTCCAAAACCACCATTACATACACTGTAACCAAGTCAGAGCTGCACAAGGGAACTGAAGCTTTCCCCATTCGCTAAGTCGTGGACTATATGGTCAAGTTCAACATAGGCACCATTGTAAGATTCCTATAGGCCCAATTTGCATGGAGGCAACATATCCCTCTTGGAACAAACAACAAAGGAGGAGGTACAGTATACTGTATGATGTTTGAGTAAACATAGAAATCAAATCTGTCCCATTAGCACAAGCTAATCAAGAGGGAAATTATTGCATTTTGTCTCTCCATTTTCTCTGACCTCAACTTGCAGGCTGCAAAGAGCCAAGTAGCATCCGTTTCTAATCAGAGCTCTTGCAGAATTACGTTGAGGGAAGAGGACGGAGGAAGGAGCAAAGACAAAAGAGCAAAGCGGGAATTAAATAGTTATTCAATGACTTTCTTGTGCCCCACAGCTGTTTGTGATGATATAATAAACAATTAATGTAAAATTAGATCAGATAACCCCAAGAGGGAAAGCTAATTACTTTCTTTTTTTGAAATGATTACCTTCGGTAGTACAGCTGGTATTCACTGGATGAGGCTTCCTATACTGTACTTTGCCATACAGTATTTTTTTAACAGTTTTAATTATCACGCAATACAGTACCTTGTCATATATCAAGGCATGCTTAGTTGGTAGTGGATATTACTGTGGGGAAGTTCTAGTTGGGGTGAACAGATGCTAACCAGGAAGTGGAGTGGAAATGAGCAAAGGAAGCACAGAAGGAAACACATTTTGTGATTGAAAGTTATTATGGTGACCCTAAAACAACCTCATTAGATAATGATGGTGATTCATTTACATGTCTCTTTATTTTCTCACACAGACATACAGAATTATTACTACAGTATGGTCTACAGGTATTCTTTATTGACACTGTACCAGCTTCATCTGAGGTTGCTTTACATATAGGCTATGACTTGAATGTCCTTGTCATGTTCACTGATCTCACACATTTTAAGTTGTGAGATCAGTTGAATCTATCACACATACAGTACAATACTGTATCTGAAGCAGAGGAGTGATGGGAGTCTGTCCAGAGAAATATGACAAGCTACTGTACATCTGACTCCACAACACCAGCAGTGTAATGGATGAGTAATGTGTAATGGATGAGCGCCTGATGAGCGCAGGCGTTCAAAAACATGGATCAATACTGCCATCCAGGATAAACATGGATAAATACTGGATAAACATGGATAAACATGGATAAATACAGGATAAACATGGATAAACATGGATAAATACTGCCATACAGGATAAACATGGATAAATACTGGATAAACATGGATAAACATGGATAAATACAGGATAAACATGGATAAACATGGATAAATACTGCCATACAGGATAAACATGGATAAATACTGGATAAACATGGATAAACATGGATAAATACAGGATAAACATGGATAAACATGGATAAATACTGCCATACAGGATAAACATGGATAAATACTGCCCTACAGGATAAACATGGATAAATACTGCCATACAGGATAAACATGGATAAATACTGCCATACAGGATGAACATGGATAAATACTGCCATACAGGATAAACATGGATAAATACTGCCATACAGGATAAACATGGATAAATACTGCCATACAGGCTGCAATGTGGAGCCCCATAGCTCTTTGTGAACCATGGGATAAAGGGAATGGATGCATTTTGGAGCTCTGTACACCAAGCCAATATAGCCACAAACTGGGTCATTATCAAACAGACAGATCTCCCTTATGATGTTTTCATTATCAATGACATTCCAATGGAATATTTTTTATCTGGCTGAACATTGGGAAACAAATGGAGAAGGAAAGAATTTACTTCTGAATCTTTGGCAGACATCTAAATTAGATGTAAAACTTTAGTGTAACTAATTATTTACAATAATTGTATACAGGATTTCCACTTCATACCTCTGTCATTAAACTGGATACACAGTATAAAGAGTTATACTGTAGATTGGCAGTTGGGGCTTAGTCGCTTGCAAAACATAAATATTAAAAAGGCATATCAGTGTACCACAGTACTTAGTATCCTTGTCATAGATTATGTAAGTTATTTCCCAGGTGGACCAACTCAAACTAGTGACACAGTTTAGGTATAAATCATGTGAAATGTTGGCTTGGTAAAGCTGACCTTTTTGTGATACCCTATCCAAACTAATTATCCAGTAGATATTATGACAATAGTTTAAATATGTGAAAGCCTTGAAGTTTACACTGCAGTCTCAGACAGCTGAGGGTGTTAACTGTGGTGATGGCTAGACAGGTGTGTGTGTGTGTGTGTGTGTGTGTGTGTGTGTGTGTGTGTGTGTGGACATGAACACCCATGAAGCACAGCTTTCATGTGATGTATCATTCTGGCAATTGATATGAAATGACTTTACCAGGTGTGGTTGACATTCTTGTTATGACCTGGTTTGAAAAGTGCTCTGTGGCCAACAATATGGTTTTTGTGTTCTAAAAAAGTGAACTTGAACAGACAAATGATGTCTGAATAATCATACCTCAATGAGCTAGTGCCTGCCATGTGCCAGCTAGGGTGATGTACAATGCATGTCTCATGCTGCAATTGAGAAACATTTACTGCCACCCTTTGTTGATTTAGTGGTGTGCAATTACATTTGCTAAAGAGGTCAACTCTGTATTCTGATACACAACCAAAGCTGAAGTTGTGATTGATGGATGAGCTACTCAGCAGTTGATCCAGGCTGGGGTCCATATGGAGCTGACTTCAAATATTCATTGTGAACTATGAGTTTTGACCTTCTCACCCAGGTCAAAGGTCAACTATAGCATGAAAAATGGTCAGACCTCGTGGGAACCTAAATTCCTACTTCTCAGCTTACCTTTCTGCCACAATAGAGTGACTGAGGAAAGGCGCACTATGGTCTTCACATTGTAATACCTGCATAAATTAGAGTCCTTTAATCTCAACAATTGTAGTAGACATTAGTATGGAACATCACCCAGCATGATGCCCCTAACATAGAGAACCATAGCCTAAAATACCAAACACTATAGCAAAGGCAGTCCAGGAAGTGAAAAAAGGGCCTTAAATATCAACAATGATGTGTACTGTAAGATCGCATTTGAAATGGAAAATAAAGAGGCCAAGGCCCTGGCTCCAATCTGAGAAGCGACAAAGGAAAAGAACATCTTTTAAAGCATGTTTTATTGAAAGCCATAAAAAGTGGTTAAGATGAACTGTGCCTGTAGGGAATCAGCTGAATTTGTAGACAGAAATCCCAAGATCCCTCCTTGAGGTAAACAAAACAAATTGAATGTGTGATTTTTCCCTTGTTATTGTAAGAAAAGCAAGCATTATCAAACCCCGTCTTGTTTTGCTCCAATTTGTGGTGAGCAAGTTAATTTAAATGACACTCTTACAGTCCATGAGCGTTAGTTGGATCCTTCATAGATTTATGCAGCCCAGACCTCCCCCTCTATAGTGTTTGCCATATATCTTGTCCATCCTTCAGGAGAATGACCTCAAATTCCAATGGCACTCATTCAATGGGGAGTGTGGATGAAGTGGAGTCCCACCCCCCAGTCTCCACTCCTCACTGCCCAGTCAATAGCATACAGGAGGCAACCCTATGATGGAAGCCAGACATGACGTCCCACCTTATCACTCTTGGGTGTTTCTACTCAAAACATCACTTCAATGTGTAAAAGATAGAAGCAAAGCCCAGTTCCTTAGAGGTTAGTTTACAGCTCTTTCCTTCCTCTGGCTGGATTCCTAGAGTTTTCCTTTGTCCTTCACAGGAAGTCAACTCTGGACCAATACAAGAGTCAAATTCTGCCACCTAGAACAGGCCGTTAGGTCACATTCTGGATCTCTTTGCTCTCAAACTTAGAAATGATTGCTCTGTATACTTTTTCCACATACAATGATTACAAACTCCAGTTGGGCTTCTTATAGTTTGCACTCTGCAATAATCTTTTTTTTTTTTTCAGGGGCTGAATGGGATGCTATGGGTGTACACTGCTGCCATCTAGTGTTACCTTAATGCAACATTGGCAAGAACAGAGAGTACAGAGACAAGGGCAGTATGAAGTCTTAGGCCAACATCCATCATCATTGTCAACAACATTCAGATTTACTCTAAATGCAACATAATTGACCAGTCTATTAATTGTTATTTTTCAACATTCAGACTGTAAATTTCCAGTATATCTGTTTTTTGTATGTAGTCATATGATCACTGAGGTTGTCCAAGTTGTAGTTGTAGCACAGTTGACAGTCTGCATATTTGGTCCAGTTTCATGACATTTCCACATTGGTGGGACACCACAGCAATGTAAATGATTGAGTTATTCCATGCATCTGGACCAATAAGTACTGAGGACTCGGTAAATGCAAAAATGTGTCAAGTATAGATGTTTGCTTGCCCTTCACTATGATTCAGAAGTATATTGTTGAGTGAATTCTGCCTCTACATGTTGTACTATTATTTATTTTTGTTTCAAAACCATAATGGGATCAATGTCTGAAATGATTTGAAGCTTTCGACACTGTTCCTCTAAGAAAATGTGTTATTTGATGAGTTGTCATGAGCAAGCATCTTTGTAAACTTGTACCTTAATAATTTGTCTAATTTCTTTTCATACTGTTTAGTGATATACATAATAATAGTAACTAGGGCTGCGAGCAGCATTGAGCGGGCCCTCGCACCCCATGCGTGTCGGCGTTCAAGGGTGTGCTATTTCGGTGTCCAGTACTGAGAGAAACTTCCTGTCACCAGTAGGTGGCGCTCTAAGCGTGACTCAATACCGATGCATAGATGTGTTCAGGACGGTACCTTGATGAAGCGTGAGAAATGTTGAGTAAATCGGACAATGTATGTAGGAGTTATGATGACTTCCTGCTTGACCTGTAGGTGGCGCTATAAGTATGACTCAATACTGACCTACAGATGTGTTCAGGACGCGACCTTCATCAACCCTGAGCAATTTCGAGTAAAACGGATAATGTATAAAGGAGTTATGAGTACTTCCTGTATCACCAATAGGTGGCGCTGTAAGTGTGACTCAATACCGACGCATAGATGTGTTCAGAATGTGACCTTCATGAATCGTGAGCAATTTGGTGCAAATCGGATAATGTATGTAGGAGTTATGAGGACTTCCTGTTTCACCAATAGGTGGCGCTATAAGTATGACGCAATACTGACACATAGATGTGTTCATGACGAAAACATGATGAAGCATGAGATATATCGGACAAATCGGATAATGTATGGAGGAGTTATGAGGACTTCGTGTTTTATGGCGAAATGTCAAACTTTGGCGGGGCGCCACGGCAAGGGTGTTTGGTGAAAACTCTCAACTTTTGATCACAAAGGTCTTAAGATGAAGCTGACCGAATAGAAAGTTGATCGGATTAAATCTGTAGGAGGAGTTCGTTGAAATACGAGGCATGGAAATGGTAAAAACAAGGACAAAATGGCACATTAAAAGCAAAATGGCTGACTTCCTGTTGCATGTTGGGTATAGGTCCAAGAGACATTTTAGTGTGTCTTGATGAAATACATATGCCCTCCGAATTTCATTCGCCTACATCAAACTGTAAGGTGGGGCTCGCCATTTTAAATTTTCCAGGGGTCGCTCTTGAGCCGTTTTGCCACGCCCATTTCCGTCACCCATGAATTATCAAATTTTTCACCGGGACTGACGTATCTGCAAAGTTTCATCCGTTTTCATCGATGTTTAGGCCGCCAAAAAGGCATTTGTTTGGGGAGAAAAAGAAGAAGAAGAAGAAGAAGGTAGAATAATAATCTTTCGAATTTCAATAGGGCCTCGCACCGCCAGTGCTCGGGCCCTAATAATAATAATAATAATACACTATTTGTAATGCACCTTTCTTACAAAAAATGCAGCTCAAAGTGCTTTACAACAAAGAAATTACATGCATTGAGCATTATAGTTTTATGCTTCACATAAAAATAGACCAAATGAAGATAAAAGCAGGGATAGAGTGCCATAAAAAGACATTAGGGTCAGTAATATCAAGTCAATTAAATGTCATCACATCTCTCATTTTAATTGTCCCCATCCCACAGAAGAAAAAGAACAGAAATAAATGTGAAGATACATGAATTGCAGATGGGGCCTAAAAATAACCCTGAAATAACAATGAATGTGTGTGACTGTGTTTATCTGGGTGTGTGGTAGCGTGCTGGAGAGGAGAGGACTTTCCAACAGTGGTTATGACTTCTTGAAAGACTATATCAACATCAATTCCACTGATCCAATACTTTCCCCATTTTATTCCTTCAACCAGGGGCCAAGAAAATGCCACATTTCTAAGCCTACCTTGAAAACCCACACAGGCACAATTCCCATATCCGCAATTTGTGAATTACCTTATCCTAAATCATTCAATTTGATATTACCTCACCGACATCTACTTTTCATAATTGCACACCTAAAGTACAAATAAATGGTGCATATCATGCCGTAGGAACAGCTAGCAGTGCCATTAGACCATCTCATCCCATACATGTATTTATACCCCATAGAATAAGCAGACCAGTAAAATATTTTAAAGGACTTTTAAATCACTTAAGCTAGGCATACATCTTTACACTGCCCTCTTAGCCTGTGGCAGGTTGGCAGGGATTTGGACATAGTGCCTGAAAAAGGAGCACCTTGTCTTTTCCAAGATGGAACTAAACAGCTGAATATGGAAAAAGACAGAATCCAGCTTTGTTCAGTAGTACGTTGGAGGAAGGATTATAGAAATAGTAGTTCAGTGTTGAGGTGATGGGGTCTATGTGTATTCATAAAGGGCCACCATGCTACTGGTTGGGGTGACATAAAATGCAGGGATGTCCACAATCACCATTGTCCTCTATGTATTGATATTTTGACTGGAGGCTTGGCTGCCATGAGGGTCAGCTCCTGGGTCTTGGCGACAGGGAGGCACTGCGGCAGAGGAGTCCCAAACGAGGTCTTAGCTTGGCCACAATGAGGGATGCAGAGCCCGTCTGAAGACCGCCCTGACTGCACCACTGGCTCCAGCACTCCCAGGATAAGAGCATGTGGTTTGGGGCTTAGACTAACACAGTCGAGGGCATGGAAGCTGCGTTGGAACAGGGTTATGGCACCCTATCCTTTGTTGTGGGCTTAAACTGTAAGATTGCTTGATTGCTCCCTGGGCCTAATACATGCTAGGAGTTGTGCTTTTATTTGTGTTAGGTAGTCTGAATTGACCTCTCTACTGTAGTACTATGGTGTAGTGGGGACTTAAGGCCGATTGGTTAAAATCATGCTACCGTTGTAAACTAAGTTGTAAACAATGTTTCTTCTTCTTATATAAACTGTAATGAATTACATCGACATGTAACATTCTCAGTAATATCTTATTTGTGCTGTGAATTTTCACTGTCATGCTGACTAGTTCGCTTTTCACATCTTCGATTGCAAAACATGAACTGGCAGTCAAACAATGGTCAGACCAGCAGTTGTCTGACTCAGGACTCCTGACACAACAGTCTGCTCCTCGCAACTGCTTTCTGGTCCAAGACAAACATGGAACTTACAAAGCTGCCCTAATATTCCTTGGCATTGGTCCCCAGTCAAGCTCAACCTTAGGCCCACAAATTTATACGATGCACCAATTTGCAATGCCATGAGCGTTGGGACGCAGACGAGGATACGCAATTAAGGCACTTTGACGAGTCCTAGGGGAGTATGGGCCATGGGTACCTGAGCATGTAAAGAATTTACTGCTTGATGTCAAAGGGCAAGGTTACACAAGGGTGACATTTTAAATCAAAGGTAAAAGCAGCAACTGTGGAATAGCATGGTTCTCCAGGGAGAAGAGTGGGGCTGTAATTTAGAAAAGCAAGGATGGGAATAGAGTAGGACCTTTTACACAGTGGGAAACATAGCCAGTGTATATTGATGTTGAGGCAGATAATTACTACAGTACCTCCCCACTTGCTGGCATGTGCTTGATACCGCACATTCATTGCTCACTATTAAGTTGAACAGCTGAAGTGCTCCATTGTGATTGCACCTGACTATATAAGTGTATAAGTGTAAGTCTGTACAGACAGCATGGGCACTCCTTTCCACTCGTCACTACTTTGTTTTATTTGGCTTCTAATAGTTTAACGAGCCGATGAGGAGTTATGTGCCACCTTAAGGTCATAGCCTTTCCAGTGTTAGACTCACCAGACAATCTGAAAATGCTTCGCTCATCTACAGACTTTAGGGCGGCCCTTCATATTGGGGCGAGGACATGCAGAAGTTGTGTGCTTGTAAACACTGTGATTGGCTAAGCCAAAATCACCAAAGAAAACTCCCTCAAAGTTTGTTGATGTTTGACGCGTTTGCAACAAAACATAGGCTATTTAGCGGTTAAAAACAAACACAATGTTTTATTAGGACAGGGTATCCGGCCGGCAGGACTAAAGAGCTAGCTAGCAAGATTCTAATGCTAGTACTGTAGCTGGCTAGCAAGTATTACCCAAAACATCAACTAGACTAATCACTTTGTTTACACTGTGCCAGCGCTGGAGAAAGGTCTGTCTGCACTCATTAGCATTAGGAGATTGTGCTGCGCCTGTAGTGCCGAAAGAGAGGACTGAGGCAGGATCAAAATTAATTCCACTTTAATTATAAATACGAACAGGTACAAAATAGAACGCACGCATCACCACACCACAGCACCACACGCCCGTTGTTATTTTTTTTCGTAGACTTTGAAAAAGGGCAGATAGCAGAAGGGGAGGAGTCTAGATGGAATGTGGTGGGTTATTTGCTCCGTCACCACTGATTAGACCCGATTAAGCAGTAATAAACCCTAATTTCAGCTACTAAGCGATAATAGGACAAACACTGGCTTTATGGTCATTTCCATGCCAAGTTCGGCATTTATCAATTTGGATTTTATGATTGTTGACAGATTTACTGACTGCTCGGTGACGTTGACACCCAACGTATCGTCCGGCAGTTTCAGTTCCCCGCATCCAAAAGTTTTTGGGATGGTATACGGTGGTACGGGGTGGTATACGGTGGTACGGGGTGTCCACCAGGGTGAGGATGGTGTACGGTGGTACGGGGTGTCCACCAGGGTGAGGATGGTATACGGTGGTACGGGGTGGTATACGGTGGTACGGGGTGTCCACCAGGGTGGGATGGTATACGGTGGTACGGGGTGGTATACGGTGGTACGGGGTGGTACGGTGGTACGGGGTGGTATACGGTGGTACGGGGTGGTACGGTGGTACGGGGTGTCCACCAGGGTGAGGATGGTGTACGGTGGTACGGGGTGTCCACCAGGGTGAGGATGGTATACGGTGGTACGGGGTGGTACGGGGTGTCCACCAGGGTGAGGATGGTATACGGTGGTACGGGGTGGTACGGGGTGTCCACCAGGGTGAGGGTGGTATACGGTGGTACGGGGTGTCCACCAGGGTGAGGATGGTATACGGTGGTACGGGGTGTCCACCAGGGTGAGGATGGTGTACGGTGGTACGGGGTGGTACGGTGGTACGGGGTGGTACGGTGGTACGGGGTGTCCACCATGGTGCGGATTGCGGAAACCGGAGTAATTTTTCCGCAATAGTGTACAGGCGGCTTTAGGGGTGGAGATTTCGGAAGCAGCAGGCATAGGTTTGTTAGCGGCTGTTCTCGTCTTTTATTGTGAGACTTTTCCAGTCTTGGCCCAGTAATCTAGAAATCCTAGGCATTCACAGGAGCTCACACCCTGATCTCAGACAAGGAAATTCATCACACAGTTTGTTCAGTATGGTCAACTTTGAAACGCATGTTAAACACACGCACTGCCCTGCCTGAGATGTGCATTTACAACATTGCGTGCAAAAACATGGATAGCATTTAAGGCTGGTCCGACCTCATAACATTGTGTGCACAGATGGACTGTTTTATTGTCAGAGCTAATATTTAGCAAAACTCATACTTTGCCCACATTTGTATCAAATTAATTTGAAGAAGTCAAACCTTTCATTTAATCACACAAAGAAGTTAAGCAGGTCCCACATATGGTTCCCAGATCACTTTCAATGACTTTACATTGGGGGTTAGCTCTGTATATGGCAGTAACACAGGAACATTTCCTCAAGCCAAAATAAACAAAAGTTTTAGTTCAATTTATCCAGATTAAAGGACAATGCTCGTTTTGGACAACCTGGACCTTATTTACGACATATTATAAGACGTTTGACTCACCGAGATCACTTTGGTGTAGTTCGGAGGCCTGTAGAAGAAATGTAAAATCCAGCGCGAGCCAGTATATCCATGTAATGGCGGTGATCGGGGCAACGAGAATGCAGCTTCTTAAAATCTATTTTCTGCCGCGAAACGGTTGTTTTCATCAATCTGTCTTGATAAATCGACCTAGACCTAACACCGTGTCCTAACTGCTTGCGACGCGAGCAACAGAACGCAACATCGCATCCTTGCTGTCCTAACTGAAACCGTTAAATTTCCTGTTCTGTTACGTCATTTGTCTATATTCCCAACTGAAGACAGTTAAAGAACAAATGTCTGTCAACGCGAGCGACAGGAGGAAAATAGGAACAGGGCGAGCGTCAAAAGGGCAGTTAAAATGTCGTGCCGCTTCGCGCTGCGTCGCTCGCGTCCAGTTAGGACATAACAATAGAAAACAAAGCAATGAAACTTATTTTGTCGCCGACGCTCGCTTGTGTCGCGAGTAGTTAGGACACAGTGTAAGCTGGAAGGGCTAACACAGCCAGACAAGGGATTTGTGAGGCACTTTCAATAAGCTAACTTTGGCCAATACGACTGTCTAACGGCTAGCAAAACCTAATGAAATGGTAAGTCCTGCTTTTGCAGCTTTATGCATTTCAGATTGGGATTAATAACAATGTCAGAGAAGACCCTGTGCAAGACCCCATGGTACAATACTGCATTATAGACAGACAATCCACATTACAATAGCAGTAGGACACTTCAAATCCTATAGAAATAAATGTTTGTATGGGATGTGATGGACCAGTCGCTCCATGCCTACATGTGGTTTATTTTCGGTGATTAGACTGACTGTTGACTGGCACAGCTTTAGGTGGTGATGGAGAAATGAGCTTAATGTATTGATGCTTTTTTTTGCGTGGCTGTAAGCCAGCACACCTAGTATAGCGTTTGTCCGGTTATCACTCCCTCCCTCCGTTACTGCGGACAATGTTGGCCTGCATTTCTCTTTTGGCACCACAAGAGGCAGTAGACCCAGCACACCAAAATCAAGAAAGTCACCAAAATCAACCCGACGATCTCCACTGCACAAGTAGAGTAGTGGTGAGAGCATTGGACTCCCACCCTGGAGACTGAGGTTGAAGACCCGGTGGGGATGACTTTATTGGACTATACCCCAAACCTCCACATGTTCATCCTTTCACTCCAACCTTTACCCCTTGCCTTATAGATCAGATCCTGTCCCAACCCCAACCCGTATTCTAACCCCAACCCACACTATGGACTGGAAGAAGGACACCAAAACCAACCCGCCGATCTCCACTGCACAAGTAGCCCGGGGAGACTGGGGTTCCCGGTGGGGATGACTTTATGTTATCATCAGTGTAATGGCTTTAGCCACTGACCGCTACCATTAATGTTATAGAAGCTGCTGCTAGTTGTTGTGAGCTCATGAGCTAACTGGCTATCCCGCTCTTATTGTGCAGGATTAGCATTGGAACTGATGTGTCCAGGCAACAAGACCTATCTCAATTTATCAGACATAATTTCATGTCATTCCAATTCACAGCTATTTCAGTGGCATGACTAGCTTCCGTCCCAAGCCAGCCACGCACATAAGCCAGGCTGGACCTGGCCTGGTTCTATCATGGCTTATTGGGTGGTATCATATGGGTAAGTGAAAAGGCTGTGCTGTCCTTACAGAGGGCAACCCTAGCCTCCCAGCCAGATGCCCTGTAAACCTCACCATCCAAATGTCATCCAAATTTAATAGTTTTATATGTGGGTGCACACACATATGCTACAGAGATATGGTACAATACATCATTGACAAATATTATTCGTTTTCTCTGTCAAATACAAAGGCATTTTGCAGAGTAATCCACAGTAATGTTGAAAGAGACTGAGAGAGTGGTCCTAGTCCTGGTGCTAGTACTATACAGTACATCTTTATAAAGGTAATTTCAGATGTTTGGTTCTTTGTCTCAAGTCAAAGCATACTACTGCAAACTGATTCATGCTCTTTCTGTTGTCTTTGAGTTGGCTTGGCTATGTATATAAACCTGGTATTTCATATTAGAAAAAGGGTAAGGAAACACTTAATGAGAAATGAATGAGAGAGTAAGTAACTTTCAGAAGTTTAATGTCTGCCAGCTTGTTAATTGGCCTTTCATCAGGTTTAGGGAGGCAGCGATTACCCAGCCTGCCTAACAGTTTAAACATTCATCTGACTATCAGCACTTCAGCAGGCTGCCACTCCCGTGTTCCCGGAAAAGCCTCCATTCATGTTATGGCTACAGCCACTGATTGAAATTGTGTAATCATTCCAAGTTCATGTTGTTTACAGTATGTGCTTGTGTGCTACAATGTTCCCATATTTAGGCTAAGGTAGGGGGATTTGTATGTATTTATTAGACCCACAGTAGTATTACATACATGTAGCCTCATGGATCTTTACTCAAACCTGTGTCAAAACTGAGGTCAGCACCATACTCTGTAGCTGTGTCAAACGTGACACTTGTTTTTTTGTGTCCCTTTGGTTAAGTTTACATTTTTTAGGTTAAACATTGAAAATAAACTTAAAGATTTCTTGCATACATTCTTTTCTGACAACCTGCCCTAAACAGTTGTGGTTTTAATTAATTTCAAGAGAATTATTGAGTAAAAATGGCAAAAATGTCTAAGTGTTGTAACCATAAAAACTGAGTACAGACAAATTCAAATTGCTCAAAAGAGCTGAAAGTCTAAAAAAAACTAGTTTGGCATAATCTTACATAAGAGCTATTTTAAAGTGATTAAAAGAAGTGGAACTATATTGTTCTGGATATTAGGCCTATAAATAATCTGGGGAATCATGTCAGTCAGGTCAACTTACATAAGTGTCTAGATGGTGTAACTGTTACGGTCAATGTGAGAAAACGGGGAATGTGAGCTTTTCCCGGTTATTGCGCACATTCCCCGACCTCGCGGGTAATGTAGGAGAAACATGTGCGTTTCTCACATCTCCCGGTTAATGTGCACATTCCCCGACCTTGCGGGAGATGTGAGAAATTGTTTAGTTTTTCTCACATCTCCCGTACGGTCGGAGATTGTGCACATTAACCGGGAAATGATTACAATTCCCGACCTTGCGGTAAATCTAGGAAAGCGCAACCGTATGCAAAACTTCTGCGCAACCGGGTGGTGGGAGACGGCTTATGTGACGCCTCAGATGGCGTGCACCATAAGAGGCACCCACGATAGTTGGGCTAACGTTACTGGCGCACACCTGTGTGAGATTTTTCGTCTTTTCGTCTGTCTTTCGGCTAGCTAACGTGTAGGGTTCCTTTGAAGGTTCCCACCTTCCTGTTGTTGCAATGTTCCTTTTGCGTTTGTTAACTTGATCACTAGTGTAGGCCTATCCTCCTAATACTATTTACACTGTGTGCAGCATAGGCTATATTACTGTTCAAGGTAGACCACAGACTGTTATTAACTGTAGGGGAGGACCGGGACGAATGAAACACTTTTTGTTTTGATCAGATTTACACTGAAATTAATAAAGATGGAGATTACATTTTTTGATGACAAACAACTTGTACATGTCCTTTACTAACCTATTAGTTGTAAGTTTCGTTCTGTGGTGTAACAGTTCAATTCAAGACGGCCGAGAACAGAAGATGTGCATTGTTTCTCTTGTCCCTGCCGTGCGGGGCGAGTGAAACGGATGAGTGGGACGAGTGAAACAGTGAGATTGTTTTGCTTATTGTGTTGCGTAGCCTCGCGGCTTGTAGGCTAATTATCTTAACTTTCAACACATGTATAATTAGACCCAATTTAATGTTTCCATTAATGCAATTGATGCTATGTATTCGAAAACCATGGGCAAAATGTCAAGCGCCTCTGGTTCTAAGCGCACGAGCCCTCTCCCACCACCCGGCTGCACAGAGGTTTTGCATACGGTTGGACTTTGCTAGATTTACCGCAAGGTCGGGAATTCTAAGCATTTCCCGGTTAATGTGCACAATCTCCGACCGTACGGGAGATGTGAGAAATACTAATCAATTTCTCACATCTCCCGCAAGGTCGGGGAATGTGCACATTACCCGGGAGATGTGAGAAACGCACATGTTTCTCCTACATTCCCCGCGAGGTCGGGGAATGTGCGCAATAACCGGGAAAAGCTCACATTCCCCGTTTTCTCACATTGACCGTAACATAACCACTATATAAGGATTTTGTTTTGTTTTTTTACAAGAAGACAATTTTGGCGAGAAGGACCCCTCACTGCATGGTTGCATGTCAAGGTTAGTAACTCTCTTAAAAATATTTAGATCATTTGACATTTTAGGGTATGGTCAGGTATGATTAGGTTTACATGTCAAATGATGTAACCAGTGAAAAACATTGATTATTGATCTTTATCATAAAAACAAGTATAGATACTTAAAAAGTTAATTTACTTTTAAAAGTATGTTTGAAAGTAGCTAGGTCAACTAATTGGCTTTCATGGGTGTCCATGTAAATGCCTGACCAATTTGATTTTTAATGTAAATGTCAAATGGTGTAACCAGTTACACCATTTGACTCAAATATGACTCCTATTATAAGTCTTTCTGTTTGATGCTATTTTAAGCAAGGACCAACATTTTATGATGCAGCACAAGGACAACTATCTAAACAAATATCTATTTAGTCTGTCTGTCCGCTCCGAGTAGGAAATGAGTCCTTACCCCAAGTGAAGGAGTTCAATTATCTGGGGGTCTTGTTCACGAGTGAGGGAACCATGGAGAGGGAGATTGGCCGGAGAATCGGAGCAGCTGGTGCGGTTCTGCAGTCGCTTTACCGCACTGTTGTGACGAAAAGAGAGCTGAGCCAAAAGGCAAAGCTCTCGATCTACCGGTCTATCTTCGTCCCCACCCTCACCTATGGTCATGAAGGATGGGTCATGACCGAAAGAACGAGATCACGGATACAAGCGGCCGAAATGAGTTTTCTCTGGAGGGTGGCTGGGGTCTCCCTGAGAGATCGGGTGAGAAGTTCAGTCATCCGGGAGAGACTCGGAGTAGAGCCGCTGCTCCTTTGCGTCGAAAGGAGCCAGTTGAGGTGGTTCGGGCATCTAGTGAGGATGCCTCCTGGGAGCCTCCCTAGGGAGGTGTTCCAGGCGTGTCCAGCTGGGAGGAGGCCGCGGGGTAGACCCAGGACTAGGTGGCGGGATTACATCTCCGCACTGGCCTGGGAGCGGCTAAAGATTCCCCAGGCAGAACTGGTTGATGCTGCCAGGGAAAGGGATGTCTGGGGCCCCCTGCTGGAACTGCTGCCTCCGCGACCCGACCCCGGATAAGCGGATGAAGATGGATGGACAAGGACAACTAGCCATCTTAAGAAGAAATGTTTAGTTTATCAGTCAGTTTTATTTATTTTTCAAGTATTCTTTCGAGAAAAGGGGAATTGTCATTTACATCATAGAATGTCTGGCCAAATAACATGTAGGCTATGTTGTGTTGAGACTCAGAGATGGCCTGCCTAATAAGTCAGATACTTGTCTGCCATTTCATCATTAATACAATATAGTAAATGTGGATGGATACACCAATTGACACTGGGTTGTGTCAAATGGTGTAACCAGTGTTTGTTCATGAAATATGAAATTATACAGGAATATTAATTATATTCATATTCCTATCTAAGCATTATATTCTACTGTAGTGTAACAACATGTTTTTAGCCATTTTGACATACATTTCCATAGATTATAACAAAAACCAAGGTGTTTTCAGCATACCATATGACCCGCTCGATGTTGCAAAACTGGTGAAATATTAAAAATTTAGATCACCCTGATAAAATCTATTCTTAGGTAACATGTTGCAATTGATTATTATTATGAGTACACCTACATAAACTCTAGGTTCATAAAATATTGAATATTTACCACTTTTCTCTGGTTACACCACTTGACATTTTCAGGCCCATTTGGTCCCACTTTTTTTTTTTTTATGTGCAAATGTAATTTCAAATGACATATGTCCCACCCTTATTTATCATGACAACAGAAATCAGGGAACATTTTGTTTTTGCTGTTGGTATTATTTATCAGGGTGTTATTAATCAAAAGGACTAGGAAACTATACTCAAATATTTTCCAAATCCAGTATTTCATTTCTTTTAGCCTTTCTTGTAAAAAGAAAAAAATAAGTGGTAGGCCACATACATGTGCCCATAGTTTTGCACCTGGTGTTGTTTCAGCAGAAGGGAGGAAATATACTATTTAATTATTAAATTCATTATAGGTTGTTACCAATGCATCAATTAGAAGATTAATATTGTAATCTGTAATTGTAGCCTGGAAGCCAGACTTCCTTGCAAAAAAATCCCTTTTGCAATACAGTTTGTTCGGACTTCTAGCCACCCAGAATGAATTCAGAGGGCGGGAGTACTTGCCTTGGCAAACTCCTTCAGCCAGCGTAACAAAACTTGCCAAATACAGTTGGAAGAATGGTTCAAATGTATTTTACCTAACAAAACTGCTAGTGCATATTCTTGTTCTTGTTTAATTATTGTTATTGAGTCCATTTCTGCAATAACTGCACTTATGGCTATGTTTATTCTACTAGCGTTTACAGCGGCATGCATTTCATTTTCACGCATCAACTACAAGAACCAATCAGGGGCTGCGTCCCCACTGGGGGGCAGAACAGCAGTCAGAACACACTCCCTGATTCGCCTATTATTTTGTAATTTCAGGAAATGAATGTGGATGAGGGTAAGTCCAGACTGATCCGTGGAAAGCAGAATGTGAGCTCACGTGATCAGGATGGCGATGCCAAGCAATCGGAATTATAGAATATTGTGAAAAACTAATCCTCAAAAATAATAGTGATATGGTGGTTATTTTTCTCACAGCCTATTAGCTGTTCTCTGGCATTTTGACTAAGGTACTAATCTACCAAACAATATTACTAGCACTCCTTAAAGTCCAGGTTAACCAAAATCAGAGATTTGCTTGAAAACACATTCTATGTGTTAGTGATGCATTGCTGATAACATGTAAAAATGGGATGAACCATGTGTAGTACTGAATTGTGAAGTTAGACCAGTTTTGTGTTTTTGACCAGTTTTGATTTCTGGATTTTCTATGCGGGCTTAAAATGGTACTTGATGATGTAGAGCGGTGTTCTTAGCATATCCCCGCCCTAACACTATATAAAGCTAGAACGGATTTGAATCTTCGGTTCTCCTGCTCAATCTTGAGTCTAGAATTAGCTAGTTTTAACCAGCAGTCTAGAATTAGCTAGTTTTTCTTAGTTAGCAATGCCTATGCATAAAACTAAACGAAAATGCATCCTTCCTGGATGCCATCAGGAATGGGATGATAAGGTCTCCTTCTTTCAACTCCCGAGCAAAGCTGAAATGAGAAGCAAATGGTTAGCATTTTTGAAGAGCCATGGTGTTACAGAGGAGTCTGTCACCGCTAGCGCCCGCCTCTGCAGCAAACATTTCACTCCCGAAAGCTTCTGCAATTATAATATGAGGCTTTTGGGTTTCACGGACTCACGACTGGTCCTGGTGAATTCGGCGGAGCCAACCATCTCCCTCCCCGGCCTCCATTCTCCTCCTGTCAACCATCTCCCTCCCCGGCCTCCATTCTCCTCCTGTCGCATCAACCTTTGGTGCCGACACCGCTGCCTTGTGTGCTTATAGCTAATTAACGTTATAACGTTAGCTAGGTAACGTAAGCAATAGGAAAATACACTGCTACGTTAATATACAAAATATGTGTCTTGACATTTATGTGGTAATGTCAGCTATGATGAATTATATGTTATCTTAGGAGGAATTATAGCTAACATTAGCTATGTAGTTTGTTGCAGATGGGAGTGTGTATATAACCTTAGTCTAGCTAACATAGCTAGCAGCACCGACCAGGCGACCACCCACCAAATAACGTTACGGATGATATATTATGACTATAAGCGTTAACTATACAGAAACTGCCTGCCATATTTGTGGCACCTGATGTGCGTATGGGTTTACCGGTAATGGTTACAGTATATTTCTCCAGCGGGAGACCGGGAGCGAGGGGGATGGTTAGGTAGACCAGCTGCAGCTGGAGAAAGACGCACCCTCTCCCAGTGAAGCGGTGCTCGGCGGCTACTGGCTGAACATTCCAGTTCTGTTGGATATGAGAGGGAAAGTTGAAGCCGAGTGCTCGTTATTCTCACAAATAACGTTGCCAACGAGAGTGGATGAGTCTGTCCCGATTATCAACTCCGGTAGTGTACGCTTCTTCGCGCTATCAGCGCTGTTCAAGCCAGTGACTAAAAGGTACATTTTAAACAACTTTTTCCATTGATCCCAAGGGACGACAGGATCGCCTGGGAGGGATAGGAATGGGTCCGGAGGTGGCAGGGAGAAAATAGGGACAGACTCATACATTCCTCGTAGCCTGTTTTTGTATTTTGCATCTAAGGGCAGTAACACTGGCGCGTTGGTATAGAGTAGCTACAGTTTTACCTGTGTTGTTTGTCAGGAGGTAGGTTAGGAGGAAGCATCTGTGCGTTTGACTCATTAGACAAGTGTAATTTCAACTCCTCTGTTTTCACAAAGCTGTGCCTTCCTACCACAAAAGAGACGGCGTGCCAGTGTGACAATATGCAGACCAGAGAACGGTACTATTTGACAGGTTCTTCCGTCCACACCCCCTCCCCACGCAATTGGGTGTGGCTTCGGTGCCTTCAGTAGACACGCCCCCACAGTCTCAGACCAGAGAATGCTGCTGATTTTTAACCGATTTTGAAACCTTATTTTATATACTTAGCGACATTTTTAATCACTCAGATTTGGCTGGCTGGTTAATGACATGTTTTCCTGTGGTGTATGAAGCTCATAACAAAAATTTGAACTGGGTTAACCTGGACTTTAAGAAAAGCCTTCACCAGGAGGCACCACCTGGCCAGTTGAAAATGAATGGTTATCATCCCAATGTATTGTCAATGGCATTACTGCTAATGGCCGGGTTTCCCGATAAAGAACCTTCTTAAGGAACCCTTCTTAAGCAACTCTTTTGTATGGGAGTTAAGAAATACTTTGGAGTTAAGTGCTTCTTAACTAGTTCGGGAAACCCGGCCAATGCCAATAACTGGGAGGTCTTTAAATGTCTTCAACTGCCATGTATACCTTTGCAGACCTAAAAAGACCAAGAATTTTACTTTGTTTGACTCTGATGTTGAGAAGAAGCTTTGCTTTAGATACATACAGATCTAAACTACCATTGGGTATAATGAAATGGGTGTGCTTCCTAGTAGTAAAAAAAAGAAATGTAGGCTATATAAATTTAAGTTTATAGTTGAAGTGAAGCATGACACAACTCCATCTTCTAAAGGTAACTGAATACAGAACATAAGATGGTCATCGCTCATGAATTTCAGACATGATCCAAACCAAATACAGCTAAAGAATCTTACTGAAACCAGGTAACCAAGCAGAGACTGGAGACCAAGTTAGAAGCAACCATGACAAAGTATCAGGCCAAACATAATAAAATGAGGGTATTAATGAATATGAGGAATAATAGGCAGATAAATAGGCCTCAATCCTGCCTATATTATTTTGGATTATAAACTGTGTAATGCTTGAGGGCAAAGCTGATAGTTTGCTTCAGATATAGTTTGGAATAAATAATGAAATATGTTTTGGCTTAGGAATAAATATTGATATATCCTTTGGATTTGGAATACATATTGGAATAGCCAGCCCACTATCAATTCAAATACCACCATGCCGAGCCTAGGAATGACTTTTTACAACTTGATTTGTTTAATATTTTCTGGCCTCTTGTGATGTGGGTACTGGAGAACCTCTGAGGGGGGGAACTTGCTGTCATACAATAGGCCAAATCCAAGTTTCGATCAGAATAAGATAAATTAGTTTTAATATGCCACTATAAGTGACAATGACAGGCTACTGTTTTGCTAATCTACAACTGTAGTCAGGCCAAAGAGCTCATTTGAATAAAACGATATATGGCCTATGTACAGTATGGTTTGGGTTTGCAAAGTTGTTCTTGTAGGCTAATGTTTTCCTTTAGGCTACTGAATGTATTACTGAACTTTTAATTTTTCTTGGAAGAAACAAGGGTTGCAACTGTATTTCCATAAAGCACTCTCATCCTCAAAAACAGTTTTTCAAACTATCCTACCAAAAATCAGTACCACATCTATATTTAACTGTGGTGCCCCATGGGTATGCTCACATATAATTAAAGTTTTGAAAGTATGACTAACACTTCAATGTATAATTCCGATATATTGTCCCATGAAGAAAGCACTTTCAAACATTGAGATTTTTTCTTTTCCAGACACAACAGTGGCAATCTAACTCCATATTCTTTATTTTAATGTAGTGGTGGGCATTAAGGAAGTAAAGCTGTGTTTAGTTTATAAAATGGTTTCTTCCAGGTTGGTGATTTACTTAATGTATATAGACAGACCTGCTGTGGGATATGTGGTGCACACAATGTTTATAGTGTAGCTGGATATACAGTCCCATCTGAGGATCTGGTTTCACAAGACAGAAGAGATGGGTGTGGGAACATACATGTTTAACCACTGATGGGCCATCTTTCATCTTGTCTCAGGGAGTCATTAAGTCATCAGATTTTATTTTTCTCTCTACAGTAGAAGGTCAGAATCAGATTCTGGTAGTGTAATAGACGCTATGGTGTGTGTGTGTGGGGGGGAGGGGGGGGGGAAATGTATAAACACTTCAATCAAACTTTTGCTACATGTTATATTGGCTGATATGACAACAAATTATTTAAATTCGATCTTTTCATCAGACTCAAGACTCAAGACCCTTTTGGTATATTTTCACATTTTGTTCGTTCGTTCATTACAAAGCAGGATACAAAAACTACCTGACCGATTTTCGGTGGAGGGGTGTAGCATGGGCCAACTTCGAACCCCCACATTACATTAAGGAGCGGATCAGAATCACTGGGGGATACATGAATTAAAAGAAAAGAAAATTTGGCCATAATTTGATCATCTCTCTTCACTTTATACTTACTTCTTCTGCCAAGTTTAACTTATTGCCTAGTGGATGAGTGGTTAAGGCAGGGGCCTAGTGATCTATAGTCACAGGTTCGTGTCCCATTGAAGATGTTTTTCTTTAGAGAACTGTTATGACTGGGTTGGATTTGGACCCAAACGCACGACACCGGAGGCAGAGAAAAATGCAAAGCCCAAAGGGCGGTTTAATAATAAATAAATAAGTCCAGTAGGCAAGGTCAAAAACGATAAACAGGCAGGGGTCAGGCGATCAGCAAACAATGTCCAATATCCGTAATCCGTAGTCAAAGTCCATATCCAGAAGGGGGGTCAGGGAATCCGTGTTTCAGTCCAGGGGTGGTGATAGCAGGCAAGCCGAGCACTGCACACTGGGTCTGGAGGGAAAGTAAAACGGAACGAGAAAAAATGGATAAGCAAAAACAGAGATACGGACAGCAATCAACAAGGTAGGCTACGCTGGCTAGGGTACTTGCCACAGGAATTCTATGGGAAGTTCTGGCGATGAGCATGGAGAAAACCAGGGTTCTTGTAGGCAGGCGATGATGATGATTGGGACCCGGTGCGCAGCACTCAGCCGTAAGCGCGTTCACTAATCACCACGATTGCCTTCACCTGTGGCGTTGGAGCGCGCGCTGTGCGCGTGCTGAGGTGCTGGGCGTCTCAGGAATACTCTCAGGAGGCGGGAATTCGGGAGACCCCGAACGCCGCGGGGTAGAGCCGGACCGACGCACGTTGCGTCGGGCCACCGGCAAGCTCGGAGGAGCGGAGGGGAATGCGCGCGGTGGTGCCGCCGTAACAGGACCCCCCCCCAAGCGGGAGCCACCTGGCGACCGACCGGGGGCATCAGGATGGGCCCGGTAGAAGTCGCGGAGGAGAACAGGGGTCATGATCTGGGACCGAGGAACCCAGCTCCGTTCCTCCGGGCCATACCCCACCCAGTCGACCAGGTATTGGAACCCGCGGCCCTGGCGGCGGACCTTCAGCAGCCGCCTCACTGCCCACTGAGGGTGGCCATCCACCAGCTGCGGAGGGGGCGGCGCGGGAGCCGGTGGCACGAGGGCGCTGGTGACGACGGGCTTGACCCGAGACACATGGAAAACCGGATGGACCCGGCGAAGGGAGGCGGGGAGAACCAACCGGACAGCGGCGGGGTTGACGACCCGGTCGATGAGGTAGGGCCCGATGAACCTCGACACCAGCTTCCTGGAGGAGACGTGGAGGGGCAGGTCAGCAGTGGAGAGGTAAACCCGTTGACCGACCTGGTACACCGGGGCCGGGACACGCCGCCGGTTGGCACCGCGGGAGGCGCGCGCCGTAGCGCGGAGCAGGGCGGACCGCACTGCGGACCAGACCCCCTGGCACCGGCGGAGATGAGCCTGGACTGACGGCACCGACGCCTCGGCCTCCTGGAGCAGGAACAGGGGAGGTTGGAACCCCAGGGAGCACTCGAAGGGTGACATGCCGGTGGACTCGCTGACCATGGCGTTCAGTGAGTACTCGACCCAGGGCAGGTCCTGACTCCAGGAGGAAGCGTGAAGGGAGGACATGCACCGGAGGGCTGACTCCAGGCTCTGGTTGGCTCTCTCCGCCTGGCCGTTGGTCTGTGGATGGTAACCAGAAGAGAGACTGACCGTGGCCCCAATCCCCGCACAGAATGCCCTCCATACCTGAGACGTGAACTGGGGTCCACGGTCAGACACCACATCCTGGGGCAGACCGTAGAGCCGAAAGACGTGCTCAGTCAGCAGCTCCGCCGTCTCCATCGAGGTGGGGAGCTTGGGTAGGGCCACGAGGCGCACAGACTTCGAAAACCGGTCCACAATGGTGAGGATGGTGGTGTTTCCCCGGGAGGGAGGGAGACCGGTCACGAAGTCCAGAGCGATGTGTGACCACGGACGACTGGGCACAGGAAGGGGTCGCAACAGGCCAGCCGGCGGCTGGTGGGATGCCTAGCTGCGGACGCAGGTGGTGCAGGCGGAGACGAACTCTCTGACGTCCGCTGCCATGGTGGGCCACCAGAACCGCCGGCGTAGGAAAGACAGCGTACGGTGGGAACCCGGGTGGCAGGCAAACCGGCTCGCATGTCCCCACTGGAGGACACGGGTCCGGACGGCAGCCGGGACGAACAGCCGGTTGGGCGGGCCAGTCCGGGGGTCGGGTTGGGTGCGCTGGGCCCTCCTGACCACTGCCTCGACGTTCATGGTGACCACCCCGATCACCCGGGAGGCGGGAAGAATAGTGTCCGGAGTGGTAAGATCCTCCCCTGCCGCATAAAGCCGAGACAGTGCGTCAGCCTTGGTGTTCTTGGACCCCGGACGGTAAGTGATGTGGAAATTAAACCGTCCGAGGTACAGGGCCCAGCGCGCCTGACGGGAGGTCAGCCGCCTGGCCGACCTGAGGTAGGTCAGGTTCTTGTGGTCCGACCAGACGGTGACGGGGTGCTCCGCGCCCTCTAGCCAGTGCCGCCACTCCTGGAAGGCCTCCACAACAGCCAGCAGCTCCCTGTTGCCGATGTCGTAGTTCTCCTCTGCAGGTGTGAAGCGGCGGGAGAAGAAGGCGCAGGGATGCATCTTCTGGTCGGCCGCTGACTGTTGTGAGAGAACCCCGCCGAGACCCGTGTCTGAAGCGTCCACCTCCACGGTGAAGGGCCTCGAGGGGTCGGGATGAAGCAGGACCGGCGCGGAGGTGAACCGCCTCTTGAGGTCGGTGAAGGCGGCACTGGCTGCAGGTGTCCAGGTATAAGGACGCAGAGAGGAGGTGAGGGCAGTGAGGGGAGCGGCCACCCGGCTGTAGTCCCGTATGAATCGCCGGTAGAAGTTGGCGAAGCCAAGGAAGGACTGCAGCTGCTTACGGGTGGTGGGTTGGCTCCACTCGACGACAGCCTGGATCTTCTTGGGATCAGGCCGAGTTTGTCCACCTTCCACAATAAGTCCCAGGAACTCCACAGAGGGAGTGTGGAAGGTGCACTTCTCGGCCTTGATGAAGAGGCGGTTCTCCAGGAGACGCTGGATGACAAGGCGGACGTGCTGGACGTGTTCCTCAGCGCTCCTGGAGAACACCAGGATGTCGTCGAGGTAGAGCACAACAAAGATATCCAGCATGTCCCGGAGGATGTCATTCATCAAAGCCTGGAACACGGAGGGGGCGTTGGTGAGGCCAAACGGCATGACTAGGTATTCGTAATGGCCTCGGGGAGTTTTGAACGCGGTCTTCCACTCATCCCCCTCATGGATTCGAACCAGGTGGTAGGCGTTCCGGAGGTCCAATTTCGTGAAGATGGTGGCCTCCAGGAGGGGTTCGAAGTTGGAACTCATGAGGGGGAGAGGGTACGTGTTCCTGATGGTGATGGCGTTCAGCTCCCGGTAGTCAATGCATGGCCTGAGGTCCCCACCCTTCTTCTTCACGAAGAAGAACCCCGCCGCCACCGGGGAGAGAGTGGGTCGGATGAGGCCCTCAGCCAGACACTCAGAGATGTAGCTGTCCATAGCCGCCTTCTCAGGGAGGGAGAGGTTGTACAGGCGACTAACTGGGAGCTGGGCGCCGGGGCGGAGCTCAATGCCGCAGTCGTAGGGCCGGTGCGGGGGAAGGGTGCGGGCGCGCTCCTTGCTGAAGGCCTCTCCCAGGTCGTGGTAAACCTCTGGCACGGTGGAGAGGTCGGGGGGAGCAGGGGGCGGCCGAGACGACAGGGAGGGAGTCTGAGCAGCACGGAGGCACCGCGCGTAACAGGCCGTGCTCCAGCTCAGAATGCGGCCGGGGCCGTAGCTGACATGCGGCACATGGAGCTCCAGCCATGGTCGGCCCAGAATGAGAGGAGCCCGGGGGGTCTCAAGAATGTAGAACCGGATCTCCTCCACGTGATTTCCGGAAATTGTCATGGTCAGTGGCTCGGTCCGGTGTGTGAGGGGGCCTAGGTCGTGTCCATCCAAGGCCGAGACGGTGAGAGGGGTTTCCAGGGCGGCGAGGGGGAAAGCCGCTGAGGCGGCAAGGTGCGCATCCACAAAGTTGTCATCAGCCCCAGAGTCAATGAGCGCACCGATGGTAAGCGTCTGCCCGTGCCAGGCGAGGGTAACTTCGAACCGGGCAGGGCTGACAGATGGTGGGGAATGGGTAACACGGCTCACCAGAAATCCCCTCCTGGCTGGTGAGCCTACTCTTCTTGGCAGAGTGGGACAGTTGTCCCTCAGATGGCCCTTAGCTCCACAGTAGAGACATAATCCCAGTGCCCTCCTTCGGTCCTTCTCAACAGCCGTGAGGCGAGCCCTACCCACTTGCATGGGCTCTTCGCTGGTGAGAGCAGGCATGGTCAGGGTAAGTGGAACGGTGGAGGAGTTGCCCGGAGAGCGACCAGAGGGGGCGGGATGACGCAGCGCCTTCTCACGCTTCCTCTCCTGGTTGCGTTCGTCGATTTCCATAGCGAGAAAGATGAGTTGGTTAAGGGAGGTGGGGCGGTCCCTGACCAGCGCGTCCTTGAGAGTCTCGCTCAGGCCTCGTCGGAACTCGCTGCGCAGACCGACGTCGTTCCACCCGCTACCCATAGCCAGGGTGCGGAACTCGGTAGCGTAGGCAGCCACGGAGCGGCCACCCTGCTGGATGGTGGTGAGACGGGCATTAACGTCCTGACCATCAGCCGCATGATCAAAAACTAGCCTAAACTCGGCCTCAAAAGCAGCATAGTCATCGCGGAGGTGACTGCCCGGACCCAGGGCTGCCTGGACCCACTTCAGAGCCTCCCCAGTGGTGAGTGTAGCAATGTAGCCCACCCGTGCAGCGTCAGACCAATACATGCTGGGTTGATGTTGGAAAATGTATCCACACTGCATGAGGAAGCCCCTACACTCAGAGAAGGTCCCATCATATGGCTTGGGGTTAGCTAGGTGAGGTTCACGCTGGGGCTGGGTCCACTGCTCTCCAGTGTCGGCTGGGTCCATACTGGCCAGAACTTCTGTTATGACTGGGTTGGATTTGGACCCAAACGCACGACACCGGAGGCAGAGAAAAATGCAAAGCCCAAAGGGCGGTTTAATAATAAATAAATAAGTCCAGTAGGCAAGGTCAAAAACGATAAACAGGCAGGGGTCAGGCGATCAGCAAACAATGTCCAATATCCGTAATCCGTAGTCAAAGTCCATATCCAGAAGGGGGGTCAGGGAATCCGTGTTTCAGTCCAGGGGTGGTGATAGCAGGCAAGCCGAGCACTGCACACTGGGTCTGGAGGGAAAGTAAAACGGAACGAGAAAAAATGGATAAACAAAAACAGAGATACGGACAGCAATCAACAAGGTAGGCTACGCTGGCTAGGGTACTTGCCACAGGAATTCTATGGGAAGTTCTGGCGATGAGCATGGAGAAAACCAGGGTTCTTGTAGGCAGGCGATGATGATGATTGGGACCCGGTGCGCAGCAGTCAGCCGTAAGCGCGTTCACTAATCACCACGATTGCCTTCACCTGTGGCGTTGGAGCGCGCGCTGTGCGCGTGCTGAGGTGCTGGGCGTCTCAGGAATACTCTCAGGAGGCGGGAATTCGGGAGACCCCGAACGCCGCGGGGTAGAGCCGGACCGACGCACGTTGCGTCGGGCCACCGGCAAGCTCGGAGGAGCGGAGGGGAATGCGCGCGGTGGTGCCGCCGTAACAGAGAACGTTGGCTCTTTGTTACAATGAGGAGTCAAGTCAGCTTTAGACATCATCTTAGATATCAATTTTATTTATTTGCTGTTTAATGTTACCAATATTATCTTATGTTTATATGCATGTAAAACAAAATAATATCTGATTCATAAGAAACAAAACAGATAAACACTGTATTAGAAAAAGTTCAATTTCCATAGCCTGTGGTAGGCTACATACAGTATACTATAAATCATATGCTACGGTTACGGCTGAAAGTCCCAACCAAGGGAAAGGGACAAGAAAAGCGAAGTACTGCACATAACTGTAACATAAAGCCACAAAATATAAGAAATATAGCCATCAAAGTTTCAAAAGTGTACAGGTTTTAATTATAGCCATCACATTCAAAATATACCAAGCCAAATGAGGCCAAACATTAACCAAACTACATAAATCAACCAAGTAACCAAACAATCAAACAAATGTTTCCCCAAGATGTACTACGGCAGGATGGGAGGAGAACAGAGATAGGAAAGAAACCAGGAGGCCCCAAACGTCCAAAGGAGTAACAAACAAAACATGAACTAAGAGTGGAGTGGAGTAACAAAAAGACTCACCATCCTGCCGGGGAAAATCTCAAATGAAACATACTAAGCTAACCCCCAAAATAACCCAACGCATTTCCATGAACTAAACAAGCACAAACAAAGAAAGAGAACTATGGCTTTGTCGAGGGGGTGCCTCTGTCCAGGCCTCTGAGCTCCCTTTTATAGGCCCAGTCACAGGTGCAGGAAAATCAACTGCAGTTGGCCTCCTCAGGCACACCTCAACAGAAGAAAATGGGCAGGAGCATAACACTACCTGAATCACTGGGCAAATACACAAATTGAAAACAACTGTGATGGTTTGGTTAGGGACCCAGGCGCAACAGGAAAGGAGGAGGCAAGGGACGGTAAAGCCCGGAGGGGCGATTTAATAAGATAACACAAAGGGGTAGCCACAAAAAAGGATGCCAAAAATATAATAGGATAGAAATAATAGGAGCCACTAAACTGCCACTAAATAATAATAAATGTCCTTGGCTCAAGGGAGCCGGAGGGATCGGGAGGTGGAGCAGGGTGAGGGCTCTGCTGGCTGGTACAACTCAGCAGAGGGGGTCCGGGATACTGGAGAGACGAGGAGGAGAGGCAGGGTGAGTGATGGTAATCACGAGCAGGAAACGAGAAAAAGCACTACAAAATACAGGTAAGTAATGTCGTAGGCTAGGCTATACTTTACCACATATGTTATGGTAAGATCTGGCGATGAGTGGAGTGTAGACCAGGTTCTTGTAGGGGTTGAAGGTGATTGCAGAACGAGGGACAGGTGTGGTGATGATGAATTGGAAACCGGTGAGTAGGGCCGCGTCATCGTCGGAGACGAGCGCGCCGTTCTTGTCGTTGCGCACGGGCCGATGTGCTGGGCATGTCGGGATCCGACTCTTCGTCACCGGAGTGGGAGGAGACTGCCGAGTCCGTGGAGCTGGCCGGAGACGGGGAAAAACGCCCGGTAGTGGGGGGAAACTCCGGAGAGTCAGAGCGTTGCATGCCTGGGCCGATGCGACGTGCAGAAGAGCGCGTAGGACGCCCCGAGCGCGCAGCGGGCCCAGAGGGGAGAGAGGGAGGCGGTTGTGGAGGCGAGGGCATGCGAGCCGTAACAACAACTTGGCCATTTCTTGGACCAATTGCCTTCACTCTTTAATGTCCTCTGCCAAGTTCACCGTATAACAACGCACAAACTCCCCACCTTCGCTAGGCAACTGTTTCATCTCCACAGCAGTGGGCTAAAGCAGATCAAAGTAAGTAATCATTCAGTGTTTTTATTTCCTTCTTTAATAGTTACATAAGTTATATGTCCATCCATCGCACAAAGTCATTTCATAATTTTGCTGTGGCGTGCTTCAACCGACAACATCAGTATGTGCCAACCGTCAACCAGGGTTTCAGAGCCGGTCCATGTGTCCCGGAACATTTAAATGTCCCGGCCAAATGGGAGATTTTCCAGTCATTGTATTATAATATAATATTATATGTGTTTGTCGGGGAGATTAGCTGTTGTGTAGCCTATATATGCCATTTAATGTCTATGTTTCATCCGATACGATTAGATGTGTGCTAATTGTTAGGCTGTAAAAGTGTCAGCCTGTTGGCCTTCTTCAGAATCTATCAGGCCAACAGGCCGAAACGTCGAAATAAAATAACTGCATATGGGGCCATAGTGTGCAACAATTTTTCTTCTTTCTTATGATCAGTTCTTCCTGTGATCAACACCTTACAAGAGTACCTTGGTGTGCCATACCTTTTTGTTATCCATATGTTTGGCTTCCATGATTCACATTTGCTATAGGCCTACTGTACAGTAGATGCCCAGAACTTTGCGAGCGCCACTGGGCAACCTTTCCCTTTATTTAGTCACGCTGCTACTTTGAATTATGGCTGTAGGCAACTTTCAGATGTTTATGCCATGAATCGGATTTGAGGATGTAATTGATCATTTTAAGTAGGCCTACTTTATCTTTTGATGTCTATTTGAACGGACTGCATTAATCAATGCACAGATTCCACATTACGCAAGTCTGTTAGTTTGCTTGGGATAACGACAGTAATGTGAGTGAATGGAGGTGAATGGCCGTCCGGGCCAGAGGAGGGCAATGTGGTGCACTCCACACTCTCTCCCTGCACACCTCAGTCCAAACCCCGTGTCTCTAGCACCCCCACACAGGGAGCTAGCTTTGTTCTAAGTTTTGTTCTAAGTTGTTTCCAAGTTTGTTTCCATTCGTGGATCCGGCCTGTGATTCAGATCTGCTCCAAAATTAATGGGTTGGCCCATGATACAACCTTTTACCGAGTTTCATCAAAATCGGTTTGCTAGTTTTTGCGTAATCATAGTCCCCAAAAAAATGGAAGTGAATGGGCAGTGCGGCTGTGTTTGGGCGGCTTGTGGACCCAACCTGTGATTCTGATCGGCTCCAAAATTTAAAAGAATACATGTTGGCCCATGCTACACCCCTCCACCGAGTTTCATGAAAAGTTTTTGTGTAATCCTGGTTCAAAAAATGAATGGTGGTGAAAGGCAGGCCGTGTTTGGGCTGCCCATGGACCCAAATTGTGCTTTGTATCTGCTCAAAAACTGAATGGGTTCTAAGCTGGAACATGATACACCCTTCCACCGAGTTTTGTAAAAAAAATGGTCCAGTAGTAGCCGAATCCTGCTAACAAACGCACACATGCACGGCACCGAAAACATCAACTCTCGCATGTGCTGTCGCTGGGGAGGAGGTAACAAGTTGTCAAATGATTTGCGGGCCAATATCTCTAGCTAGATGTAAAATACTTTATGGCCGATTGTGGGGATGTGGAGGGATACAAGCAGACACGGAACGTTTCTGTCATGAGAGTAAAGAAATTAATTTTAACTAGCTACTACTGTATATAGTAGCTAACATTTACCTCCAGACTAAGTAATTATAAATTTTTGCTAGCTAGCTAACATTTACCTCTGAACTACTAGCTCCCGCCACTTTCTCATAATGAATTGAAAATATTTTTTTTTCATCATCATCTCGCTCCCTGTCAGAAAATGTCTGCTTGCCGTGATGCTAATTTCCGCTATGTTGAACTCCATTTACTTATGTTTAAAGCAGTGTTATCCCTAGGATTTTTTTCAGGAGGGGTGGTAGGCCCCCGATACTACTAGTGTTGTCTGTTGCTGGACGGGCATGTCACGGATACATGGTGTCAACAGTGTCGTCATAGACACGCACAGTAAGGTGTTTAACATAAAGTGCATTTCTCTACACTGAGCTGAAATGAAACCAGTGCACATAACTACAAAAATATAAACATATTACTAGAGAACATAACATTTAAACAGCTGAATGCTAAACAGCTGAAAAGAAATTGCAAAAGCATTGCTGAAAATGCATAGGGAAAGGGGGGAATAAGAACAGTCCACAACACAGATTCAAGATGTTAACCTAAAATGTAGGCTATGCCCTACATTTCTAATTACTAACATCAGAATACATGGACTCTAAGCTGTGGTTACATTACTTATGTAGCTAGCTACAACAGAAAATATTTTTGGTGAGTTCTGTACCCATCACCGTTAATAAACCGTATTGCAGAGTGATAGACCGCGTTAAGTGGTCTGAGTGTAGAAGGAGCGGCATGCATATAGATAACATCACCATAATCTAGAAGCAGTAAAAAAGTAGCGTGCACAATCAGTTTTCTACAATTTCGTGTAAGGCATGATTTAATTCTATAGAAAAATGCCAACTTCGGTTTCACTTTCCTTAAAAGCTGAGAAATGTGAGATTTAAAGGTCAGCTTTTCATCCACCCAGATGCCCAGATACTTATAGCTGGACACTCTTTCAATAGGGATCTCATCAATAGTATGTGATGTGATGTGAGGGGATATAAGTAAGGGTGGAGGGTGAAAGTGTATCACTGACAGGATATGACATAAACAGGCTGTTATATAATTATGAAAAATGTGATCAGCAAATTTGTTTTATATTTGATTTGTTTATATTTGATGAACAGTGACTGTACAGTACTGTAAACCCCATACCCCATACATTTTGTTTTTTAAAGAATTCCAACCAGGCCATTCAGCATCCTTTGAATGTGTCCTTTCAATTAAGATGCAACGTGATTGGTTAGGGAATGAAGTGATCGCTGAGGACTCCATTGACAATGCTCATCTCGGAAAACGGTTGCAATGGGAGCCTGTTCAGACTGAATAATGAGGTGAAATGAAATGGGAATTCAGTCCGTGTCAGGCTACACAACTACAGTATGCCATGACAAGTACATTTTGAACGGGCACTCTGCACTAGTCCAACTTAAGTCAACATGGGCTCAATAGCACAAAACACCATTTCTCAATATATGCTTGGTGTTGTAGCTTTCATTCGCTATCATGTGTTTTTAGATTGTGACATGGGGTTTAAACACAAGTTTATTAGCATCCCCATTAGCTGACGCCAACGTGACAGCTTGCCTCCACAACAATAAATCCTGAAGGCAAGGCTACCAGATACACATTGGCAGTAGATTTACATGGTATGCTATCCATTGGTCTAAAAAAGATGACTATGCGCCAAAAGAGAGCAGAATGAACTCATAGGCCATCTTTATCGGCGTTTAACAAGAATGGAGTTATAAGTCACTGTTCCAACCTCAGTGAGTGTATGTCTGGATTATGGTGGGGAATGTTCCATTTTGCCTGACTCATCTAAATGATCCCCTGCATTGGTCTTCATGTTGGGTTTTTTCAGGTTTGTATACAGTAAATGACTACCAGACTTTTCTTTACAGCTTGATCTGATCCGGACCAGTCTACTTAATAATAATAAATATAGCTGCGAGCAGCGATATGGGGGCTAAGCATCAAGCGCAATGAGCGCATTACAGGCAACCAGGGAAACATGCCATAGTCACATTTGAGCTATGTGGTCATTGAAAATGTCACTGAAAATATGATGAAAGCATGATGGGGCTGGCTTTGCACAAAAACGCTTATATTGACATCAAAATTTAATCTGGAGATTTTGTGTCCAATTAGTAAGTTGAAGAACATCCCATAACTTACTCACATGAGCAGTTTGAATCCCATTTGGCCACCGGGGGTGCTACAGCAATCGATTGTGTTTTTGTGATTTTCACACATTTTTTGGCTTGTTATAGCACCACCCTGTGGCCAATCAGCTTAATATTTCTCCCGTGACCATTAGGCATGCCCATGCAACCATGTACAAAGTTTCAGAACATTTGGCATGGCGGTTAGGCCCAAACCGGAAATGAGCTCTCTAGCACCCCTATTTTGTTTGATTGGACTAATAATTAAGGGCTAGCCTCCATTTATGTGTGGTGATATGCATACAAAGTTTTGTGGTGTTCCATCCAACCATTCATAACTTATACATTTTTATGTGAAATTGTACTCCGCAATTTTCATTGGCTCATAGTGGCTTTGTTTTTTGATCTTCACAAAATACAAAATGGCGGACAATCCAATATGGTGGAAAATAACGGCATGAACTCGGCTTGAACCAAGGAATCCAACTTTACCTAATTTTTACAAATATGGCTTACGGGTCAAACATTGAGTGCACAAATGCACCTCCAACTTTGACACGTTGGCGCTAGTGTTTGAGGTATTGAATGACACTTGGTGATGAGCGTCGTGGGACTTTCTCGAATGAGTGTTCCCATTTTCACAACTTTTGACCATAGGTTTCTATGGGCTGCCATAGACTTCCATTGTAGATGAATGCCTACAATTACAATAGGGTGCGTACGCACCTTCGGTGCTTGGCCCCCCAATAATAATAATAATTGATGCATTTTATTTATTTATTCATTTATTTATCATGAAGATGAAATTTGTCAAATAAATTAAATCAATCAATTAATAAAGGACATTACAGTAGTTACATTATGGCTTGTTTTGTTCAGATGAATTTTAGCTTGTCCACCAAGCCTCGGTCTACATGTGTGGCTCACACTAAATCAAATTAATATGTACAGTACAGTATGTAGGCCTACTTGACAGAAATATTCAGTAAAAACCACTGGGCTCTCTTAAGGATCCGCTAAGACCATGCTGAACATTACAAAATCAATTCTCAAAGTTTGCGCAAGCATTTAATAACATTACTCATACTGTAGTAAGGGCTCATTTGCTGGCAAATTCTACCTTTACCAGAGTGTGACATCACATCCTTTGGAAATTAGTCCCAGTAACCATATCATCCAGTCAGAATTAAGCTCCTGAATGCGGTGATCCAACAGCAATAAAAAAAAAACACTGCTCTAGGTTTTGTTCTATGCAAAATGATGTCATCAGTTCAATGGCTGCAATAGGCACATTGATGTTATTCACCTTGATTTCAGTTGACATCATATGACATCCTGTACTGTAACAGCAATACTCTGTCATCTGTCTCCCCTCTTATAGATACTGTAGTTCACAGTCATTCACAGTTTGATTTGTTGGTCTTACCTTCACTCGTGATGTGAAAGCTTCACACCGCTGGTATTCTCAAGGGTTCATGTAGTAGGATGTGCTTGCTGAGAACCTTTTATGTTGTTTCTGCAGCTGCCAGTGAGCTGAAAAGTGCAGCAAACATGTCGCTTATGAATTTATGAACAACTAAATTCAGAGGCAGATTGTAGGCTTGACACCGGAAAATGTTACATCTTGATGCTTGAGATGTCAACCATAGTGTACATTATTCTTATTGAAAGGGAATATTGTTCTATCAGCTTTGTGATAAGCATTAATAGAACTTCAGTACAGTATGTTATTTATTCAAACATGTCCTTTTTAACCAAAAATATTTTATACAGTATACAGTACCGCACTTAATTTTATGGTACTGCCTAGGCTAGTAAAATCAGCTCTTGCCATCTGGCCCTTGGTTTTATATGACTGTCTCAGTGCTGGACTACTTTAAATGCTTTCTTATGGTTTTACTGCCTAGACCTGAAAAGAAAATAGTATTGACTGTACCTGCTAGGTCAAATGTATTAACACCAGGGAGCGCACAGATGCGGGTATATGCAAAAACAATCCAAACAAAACTGTTGTCTTTTCTTCAGTGCCTCTAAGGAACCTGTCAGAGAACTATGCATGTTTGAGGTGATCACATGTGGGAATAATATTCCTGTAGCGATGATAGAAACACACACTGTTGTTGTTTCACTCTCTTATTGGACGGTTCATTCTCAACAGAGGATCTATGAAGTGTGGCCTGGTGGTACTCTATGTTGATGGACATTTAGATTCCTGTTTTCCAAATGCTGAAGTTTATTTGCTTATGCCAATAGTTAGGCCTACATTTCAAATATATCAGCAGGCTTTCAAAATCTGTTTTCAAGGGCAGTATTAATAGGGAATAAAATGGCTTTCCGCCTGGTGCCAGTTACATTTCAAATATGAAAACTACCCTTTGAACCCCTAAAAAGGCGTAATCCAAGTCAAACAAAAGTACACATTGAGGACTTTAGCGGCCTGTAAATGGGTCTAGAGGTGGACTAATCTTTCATCAAGAGAAATCCACATTATTGCACTTGTTTTTGTAGCCATTGAGCCATACTAAATCAACTTGATTCAGTCATCAAAATGGTGTGATTTAGAGGATGATTTTCCAACAGCCACCCGGATCACTACAGGGATGCCGTGTCCTCAGGCTTTCCAAAAGAGCTCACAGTAAAACGCTGGCTGAGTCTACCTGGGAAATCCACTTCTGCCCCTCTGTGAAAGTAGCTGTGTGTGTGTGTGTGTGTCTATTTGTTGCCAACAACAAATAATTCAACAGGTAGAGGAAAGAATATTCCGCTGTCTAGAGAACATTGCAATCAGACATTGGCCAAGTAGCCTGAGACAGACATGCTAAATCAGAGACATAGAAAGTAGGCTACTAAAACAAATGCCTGCATGACTCCATTTTGAGGTAAACAATGCGCTCTGCCAGGCCTTCGTAATTGTAGCCGGCAACCTGGAAAATAGTGGGAGGGGGGAAAACGTGTTGTTTCTATTTAGAAAAACAGATTTTGATTGGGAACGTTCTCAGCAGTTATATTTCAGTTTATTGATGAAGAGAGATTAACGCACATCTGGAATAACAGACCAGCCTGTCCTCATTGCAAACAGTAGTGACAGCAAAGAACCCACTCCACCTTCCAGCTGACAGAGAGGGAGAAGGAAAAAGGGAGGGAAATCACAATGATCAGCATGGAACACATCTGCATTCTTTTTTAATAACAGGGTTTGTAATAATCGCCCAGTACATTGTTTAATGTTGCCACAGTATGCCAAGTGTAATGTCTATCCAACTTCTTAATAAGCCACACTTATGAAGCACACTTGATTGGAAATAACACCATTAAAGGCCTTGTTTAAAGTTGTGCGTTGGTGGCCCCTGATTTGGATATTGCGTTCATTGGGCTATAACTTTCTTCAACTCCGTTCACCGCCTCATTATTTGCTGGTTTTTATCAGACGTAATGGAAATGAACAGCCGTGAAAGATCTGTCCAAGTATACATCCCAGTGGTATATGATCATCACCTAGCACAGATTATGAGGGAATGATGTAGGCCTACAGTATATGGTATAGACGTGATCTGATTTATTTGACTCACACTCTCTATATGCCCTTTCTATGTAAATGTAAGCAAGTTTGATTGGTTAAACTCCTCAATATAAATACTGCCCACCTGTGCCACTGAATTACTATCTTATGGTGGCATAGCTGACTAAAAGGATGTTTATGGGGGATGGTCACATGTGTCTGTTATCATTTCCCAGATCAATGCTTTCCCAGTTTGAGCTTGAGAAGGTGTGGCAAGACCTGGATGAAGTGCTTATGGAATTGGAAACCCAAGACAAACATGACAATCAGTGTCTGTTTACATTCATAATGTTCATTAAGCACTTAATGATGGAGGACCATAAAATGTTCCTGTCGTCTGGCCAAAAGGGTAAAGGTTAGTTCCTATAAACACAGAGGCCGTTTAGGGTTAAGTTAGGGTTAGGCTTAAGGTTAGGGTTAGGTTCAGGGTTGGGGTTAGGGTTTGACAGGAACTACAGTAGCCACTGCCTTCCACACAGTCTGCTGGAAAACCCCAATGAAGTAAAGGTCCATACATGTACAGTAGGCTATTATTTATTAGTTCAATTACCACTTCTTATGACCAGCATATGCCTAATTAGTGAATATAAATGCATCTTTGTGATTCTTTGAGTCCTTATCCAAACACTCACTTTCATATCCCTGGCTCTCTGTATTGACAAAGGTGTGCACTTTTTTATTTTTCATTACACTCATGTGTACATGGGGGAACTCCATTCTTGGTTAAGGCATATGTTTTTAAGAGATTTGAAATTTGAGTCCTGTTGGTACTTTATTTTCTTTCAACACATGCCCATGTGCTGTGAGTTTGCTTAACCCCCAGTGAAGGCTAAATTTAGCAAGAGAACAGTGGAAGCTATGCTATGCTTTGTTCAGATGTATGCTTTCGAGAGTGTGCTTGTTTATGAACCTGAATGGCTCCCAGCACATGCCATGATTTCTATATAGCTTTCATTCAAGACAGCAAAATATGAACCCAGTTAGGGCCAAAAAGTGAATTCAATTACTTTAATATGCGCTGGGGTTTAAGTGAAAAGGCAGAGCTCATCTGACCCCTCCGGACATTTCACTGCCTCTCTAGGGTTCATTTTATTTTTTTCCCCCTATACCTGATCCTCATACCTGATGTTAAGTTACCTGCAGTAAAACAGACAATTGTTGGCCTTGGTTTAACAAAAATAGTTTTCATAGTACTACATAAGTTAAGCGTATTCTCTCTCTTTTTTTTGCCGGGTACCAATGGCAGCACATGGAGAAGTGCTCGGAGAGAACCAAGCTAAGAAACTATTTTCTTACTATGTATTTTAGTTGAGGTCAGACTTTTAAAGGGAACTCAAGCTGCGTTGGCTTGCCATTAGCTCCTGGCATAATGTAAAGACACTGGATTGTGATTGTAAAATCAGTTGGAGGGTGGAGGATTGTCAGAAACTGAGTAAATATTACCCTGCTCTGAAACAGTCATCTAATTGTGTCTGTCAGCAGAGTTTCATCCAGAAGCTACACATATTTAACTCTTGGTGCATGCTTGAGTAAAGGGTCACAGTGTGAGCTAGAACTTAACCAGGTCAAGTAAATGTTTACCTTTTCACACACTGAGACAAAGTGCTACTCTTAACCAGATCTTTAAATTACCATGGGTATTAAAAGTTGTATTGATCTCTCATGTGAAACATCCATAGAATACCAAATGAGGGTGAATGCTATGATATGAACAGCGCAGGTGTGGTCAATGTCTGTCAGGTCTTGCTGCTCGGTAGTGGGCTTGGAATCTGACCAAACATGTTAACTGCAGCCAATTTTACGGTGCTAAATTATATGCTTGCTTAGAAAAATAAGGGAACGTCTAGGCGTAAGGGGAGATTTGCTAGGCAAATCCCCTTACAAAGTCTGGGGTGGACAATACTCAGCCACTTACTGAAGACATAACATATTACTGCAGCAGAAGCACTGAAAGATTAAAGTTGTCTGTCATCCACACAAAGAGCAAAAGCTGCTCAACTGCTCAGAAGCTCAACCGTTAAGGCAATGAGACAAATTAAATTCTAACTGATGACAATGAATTACATCATTGCATGGTTGTACTGTATCAGAAATCTTTGTGAATCACAATATCCTTCTGGTGGTTTCTGCAGATGTATATGAAAACCAAATAATATGTCCCTATTTTCACTGGAAAATTACCTAGAACTCAAGCATAACATCTCTTTTAAGCTGCTATAGCCATCTTAAAATGTGAGAACGTCAAAGCAGAATTATGTTTTTTGTTGCTGTTTTTGTTGTTGTTTATTATCACCAATTACACAACTTTGTGTACACATATTGGTGTATTTTACCCCCACCACCATCCCCCTCTCCATTTTCCCCTTCTGGAACCTTCACCCTCCTCGACCAGGTTAAGGTCCGTCCAGAAGTTCGTAGATATACAGCATGTCATCCCGATTGTTCAGTCAAGGACCTTCAGATTTTCTGATGGGTTCTCGGAGTGAGTTAATTTGTGGCCAAAGCAAATGCATTTGTGTTTGGAGTTTACAGGATTTGCATTGAGGTATGGGCCTGGTTTATGCCCCAAATAAATATCAGGAACGTGAACTTTGAATGTGATTTTTGATTCTGACACACTGAATTTCAAATGAACATGGCTAGGCTGTACATCAAAAGAGTCAGAATGCCTCTGTGGATCACTATAGCGACACATCTGGTAACCGTTCACTGAGGTACGAAGACCACAGAGGATGCTGCTGTCCGTGAGCACACATCCTTATCATCTCCATCTCCTGGGCTGATTATGCGTTTGGACGTAAGAAATTACCCTACAAGCTACCCCCCCCCCCCCCCCCAAACCCCACAACCTCCTTCACTCCATCAATGGTCTGGAGCTGAAGTCGATTGAGAAACCAAGCAGACATCAGTGCTCAGCCTTCTTATTTCCTGGTTTTTGGCAAAGCAAGTCCAAATAAAAACTTTTGATCAGGCAGAGACGTGAAGAGAGGGTAAATAAAGTCAAATTGGATCCAGCACAGTCAAGTCCTGGAGCATCTGGGAGAGTGTTGGGTTGCATGGTCTCTCCCTGGGCCCTGTGGTTAACCTCACCAGGCACTCTCCACTACCCCCCCCTACCCCCCTACCCCCCGGCACTGTCCCCTGTTCAACTATCTGCATCACAACTGAACTGCAGCCAAGTCGTGATGTCCACTCACACACACGTACTGTACACACACACACACACACACAATACTGTCCCAGAGTGCACTTAGAGCTTCCCTGCATGACTGTTGTCTTTGGTAGTCAGAGAGAACTGTGACCACCATTTGAGTCCTGTTTTGGCACGTTTTACTTTTCTTAGAGGAAAGAAAAGTATTAAGAGACGGTGCATGCGTGCGTACATACATATTTGTCAGATTTCGCTTTGAATTTCAGTCTATGTCAATCACTGAGATGTATTGCCTGAGCCCATCACAACTGATTACACCATTTTGAAATACTGACTGTGAAAGCAACACAGCCATTTAATTGATTGAGCGAGATAGGTGGATGGCAGCAGGTTGTTCAAGTAACACATTTTGATGACCTGTCCAGTGAATCCGCCCCAAAAAAACATTCAGCTTTTGTTAAAAATGTGTTTTCAATGCTTTTAACACCTGTGGGATGCCGATGAACGCATCCAGGTTTGGGTTGTCACGTTAATGACACGATTATCTTTGACAGTCAAATTGAATCTGACAGTGAACTTCCGAGGCACAGATGTACTAACCCTGGCCAAGACAGACACCGGCTTCAGAGCCAGAGAACCGAGCAATCATGGGAAACACTGGCAACAGAGAGCGCTTTTATTTTCAACTAGACAGATTTTTAACCTCCTCATAATCTATCACCAACCCAGGACCCAAATGACTGAGCACATATTTAGAGTCTGACAGGAAAGCATGGACAATACAAACTCTCCCTGACTGAGGACTGTTGACATGTTTAGCCTCCATTGAAATGTTACTGTCCATCGGACTTGGAAACAACAGTGAGAATTCAACAGGAGCATGCAGCCAACGCGGGGTCGAGGAAGGCTAAGGTTATCCCTCGTTGCCTCTTGCATTGCTCTCTGGAGGCCTATCCTCTCAGAATCCTGGTTCTGCTGATGCTTCAGCCAACGGCTGTCTGCCTCCCCTCTTCTCCCCCTTCCAAGGCCACACTCTCTCCTACTTTCTCGTTCTCCCTCACCATCTATCTCTCTCTTCGTATCTCTTTCTCTGTGTTTCTCTTTCTCTCTCTCCCTCTCGCTCCCCCCCACCACCCCCCATCCCCCTCTCTGAGCAATGCAGCCGCTCTGCCAGGGCTGACTCTTTTGATTTGAGTGCAGTACATGTGGTTGAAATCTGAGGCACTCCCCACTGCCAAGCCACAGTCCCGGTAATGGAGCGCTAGGGCAGGAGAATGAACCATTGTTCTGGGTGCATTCGGAGGAGTGGGGAGGGGACCTCTCCACGAGTCTATAAAAAACAAGTGAACCTGTCGTCCCCCACCTCATGATGCATGTCGTCATCATGTACAGTTGTTGACTGAAATTGGTTGTCTTCTCGTCGATCTAGCCGTCAGTAAAATCAACCAAATGTCAAGAATCATTGGATTCCTCTCGGCCTACAGAATCTAGCTTAACTTGAAACTTGTGTTTCAGTTGCCTCACACATATTTGGGCTGCATGTGTCCGATCCTTTCAGAGAGACACAAGCTTCTCTCTGTGTGCCTCAATGTCAATCGCAGAAGTAAAAAGAGCTGCTCTGCACTGTCTGACTCAACCTCAGACTCCCCATCTAATGGCATGACTAAAATTGTTACAGTTGGGAAACATATGACTTAGCCATACTCTATCTGTGATCTATACAACATAATCTAATTGCCTAAATAAGACTAATCTCTGATCTATGTTGTAAATGTACGACGATAACTAATGATTATATAATACAGTATGTATGTGTGTGTGTGTGTGGGGGGGGGGGGGGTTGGGGGGAGAACTTGGTCAGTAACAGATGTACAAACCAGGGTTGGACTGGGACCAAAATTAGGCCCTGCCATGTGGCTCAGACCGGCCCACCACAATCGGTTGGAAACCGCCTATCAACATCCTGGCAGTCCGTTCAATATGCAAATCTACCATTCATGAAAACCCTTATAGAGCGGAGTGTCATGGACAGATCAAGTATAGCAATGCAAGTGTGGACAAACTATTTTGTGTTGATCGTGAAATTCAATCTACTGTATGCTTTCTCACGCTCAATTTGCTTATATCCCCTAATATCACACTTGTTTCAAAGGGCTTCACTGACAAGATGAAGCCCTTTTTAATACACAGGTCAATGGAAAAGAATTGTCCAAATATGGCTCCACAATTCCACAAAAATCACTACAGTAGCATAGCATGAGGATAGCCACATTCAAAAACACATGATAGCCATATTCAAAATAACAGATCTAGTTTGCTACAACTAGCCTACTACTAGGCTAGTAGTACAATTACTACAATTATTCTGCTACTACGGTATAGCCTAATGATCAAAACAGTGTTTCCCCTAGGATTTTTTCAGGAGGGGTGGTAGGCCCCCCGACACTACTAGTGTTGTCAGTTGCGGGGCGGGCATGTCAAGGATACATGGTGTCAACAGTGTCGTCATAGACGCGCACAGTAACCCTACTAACACACGCAGGTTGCGCAAACGTTCTACATACGGCCGCTATAGGTGACGATTCATTTGCGCCACGTGCGGAAATTGCGCGGCCATTTACGGAAACGCGAGATCTGCCGATTAGTAGCCGCTACATAAGAACGCCACGTCGTTCATAAGTCGCGGCTGCGTGCTAAAGACGCACGTGATGACGTGGGCAAGAACTTCCGTAATAAACGTACTTGGCTGAGACTTGATCTACACGTGAGCAGCAAGTACCGTCGTAGACTGACTTGGCTGAGACTTGATCTACAGGTATTTATATGACTTGGTCTGCACGTCTTTTTTGCACGGTGCAGATATGGTCACTTACTTACTAAACCCTGACCACTGGCTACATTTAGCATTTGCAGTACAAAAACGAATTAATGCTATATGGGTTAATGGCAGCAAGCATTATGATACAAACTAAGATGAGACTGAACACCATTAACAGTTTAGAACATTTTATTAGGCAAACAGAAGTACATTGCAAAACAGATTAAAAGTATACATATTTACAAGGATGAGGTTTATGGTCTGGCACATTACGCATAGCCAGAAAAAAAAAAAAAGTATGTACAAGCTCTGGCTAGCAACCCATTATCTGACAATTGCAAAAGTTCTAAAAACAAAAATGAAACAAAGTGCGCATTCTGTGGCAGGCAGACCGGGAACAGACCGTTGTATTCCACAAAAAAAAGGCTAAAATTTACAAAAACTATTCATAAAAAAGGCATCCATCCTGACGGGCAGGGAAGGGAGGTCTAGGGAGACGGGCTGGTGGTCACCCTCATCTGAATCGAGGGTCTGGGAGAAGAAGAGGTCATCCTCATCAGAATACTCTGCTGTGGTCAGACGCGCTGTAGTCAGACGGGCTACGGTCAGGGCTGGAGCTACGGTCAGGGGCTGGAGCTGCGGTCTGGGGCTGGAGCTACGGTCAGGGCTGGAGCTGCGGTCTGGGGCTGGGGAGGTCAGCTGGGCTGGAGCTACGGTCAGGGCTGGAGCTACGGTCAGGGCTGGAGCTACGGTCAGGGCTGGAGCTACGGTCAGGGCTGGAGCTACGGTCTGGGCTGGAGCTACGGTCAGGGCTGGAGCTGCGGTCAGGGCTGGAGCTACGGTCAGGGCTGGAGCTGCGGTCTGGGGCTGGAGCTGCGGTCTGGGGCTGGAGCTGCGGTCAGGGCTGGAGCTGCGGTCTGGGGCTGGGGAGGTCAGCTGGGCTGGAGCAGATGCCTAAGGACATAATGAAATGGCTGTAAACGCAAGTCGCACAGTAAAAAGTAATCATTTACTTTACACTTCCTTTACACTTCCCTGCAAACAAAGTTCTGCCCTGCAGTTACTCACCATCTTCCTTTGATGCTCCTTGTCCTTCAGCTGCTCTTCCAAGACCACCTCCGTTTTTGCAGGGTCCAGTGCATCCAGTACTGCTCCCCGTGCAACCCCATCAGACTCCCCGGATAGTCTCTGCGCTAGCTCCCTCAGACTCTGCTGTTACACCATCCTCTGGAAATCTGGATATTAACACAGATGTGGCTATAAGTAATTGTACTGTCACATAATGGAAATTTAACTCAAAGTATATCCCTGCATGCAACATGAAGTAGTTCATAAAATTCTGCATACCAGCACATGCAGAGCTTGATGGCAGAGGGGTAAGCGGGGGGCTCCGGAAAGTCGTGGAGGGCAATACTGCTGGAGCTGTTGGTCTCACGGGCGATGGCATCACAGACTAACTGAAAACCAAAAAGGATAAAGGGATTAGCAGGAAAATACGTGCTGGTGGCGTAGGGCTTCTGGCATAAGGGGAAGAATCAACTAGTCATGAAACAGGTAGACATGTCAGACCCTTACCTGGTCTGGCCGGGGTGCTAATCTCCGATGGATGCTGCTTGTGCCTGGAGGTCAGACGGGCTGAAGGGCCTGGCTCACAGGGCCATCGCTCACAGCGCCTTAGCTCTAAGGGCCTGGGTGATGAACATCTACTGCTAAGTAAAGTGAGATGAGTAGATTAGTGAGATTAGTAAATTAGTCTTCAAAAAGTCCTGAGTTACCTGTCAGGGTGAAAATATGCATAGACATTTCACCAACACAAACATGCATGCATACCTGCATTGATAACTGGCAGAGCAGGCCTTCCGGCTCTGGCACCTGGCATAGCTGGTCTGGTCTGAGTTCTGCTGACCGGCTGCCTGGACACTGGAACATATAGTAGAGGTAAATTAGCTCAGATTAGTCAACTCAAGTAGTACTCTTTTGGGACTGTTGAATGCACTTTATTATATTACCTTCGTCACTGGAGTAATAGCGCGTGTTGCGCTGTCTCTTCCTTGTGTCTTGAGAGTTAATCCATTGACGACTGCTGCTCAAACACGTAACATGTAACAACCACACAACTGTGGAGAGAGAATAAGACACTTGGTTCCCTCCTCTACTGGTGTTCATGGTCATGGCTGATACCACACACCTGGAATACTCTAACCCTGATTTAAAGGCATAAAAGTGGGGAACACATTCTTGAGACAGTTCCTAACTGGAGAAAAAAAACGGGGAAATGATCTTCCTCTTCCCTCTCCTCATCACTCACTTCTGCATGGGGCTGAGCTCTACCCTGACGATGAGCTCGGTCTTGGAGGGCCTGTGTTGTAAGACATCAGCCTTCTGAGCATGTGTGGACCAAGCGTGTTGTGGAGCTTCCTGATCTGGTCCTCTTTGGTGATGAACTCCTCCAGGAAGCCCTCCAGGTTACTGGACAGAAGGAGGGTAGAATGATTCAGTTTGTACATTATTTGATGTTGACATTCATGAAGTTGGATATGTTTGTGTTTGAAACAACATTCTCATACACAACACTTTTTCCATTCACATCGAATCCACTTTCTGCCAGCAGACAATTTCATACAGTACACAGCACTTTTTAATTCATGTCTAATTCACTTTACAGTCACAATCACAATCACAATCACACACACACACACGGGTGTACTGACTTGAATCTCTAGGGGGGGGGGGAGTTGAGCAGGTGGAAGAGCTCCACCAGTTTGGCTGTTCTGAAGAGGAGGGCCAGTCAGCAGTGGTGATACATGGGATAGTGGCTCAGCACACAGGAGAACTGTGCACAGAGAGGAAGGAGGAGAGAGAAAACCAACAACAAAAAAGGCAAGGAGGGTTAATAACTGAGCGAATCTTGCAAGTTTGCACTACAGGGAAGCAATTGCTCAATTTCCCTGATATTGTGGCGTCACTGGCGTCAGTGATTAATGTAGTCTACCACTAACATTAACTCAATATCAATATTCCCATTTGTTTATCCCGTCTATGGAAACGTATGTGCATTTGTTCTTACGTGTGCCTATATTGATGATCAGGTGTTTCTCTACCTCAGGGCTGGCCAGACAGAACCATCAGAGACCATTGGGCTGAGCTGAGGAGAGAGCGACATGTTAGAGTGTGTGTGCGCGTATATTGTGCTCTTCTGTTAATACTCATGAGGGCATTTAACTGAACAAGACTCACAGAGCCTGTGGTGCTGTCCCAGGACTGCCCCTGGCCACGCCTGTCCCCGTCCTAGCGCCTCTTCCTGTCCCGCTCACCTGCTTCTTGCTCAGTTCAAACAAGAACTGGGAGGTTGGCAACTGAGTGCATGGGAGGGGAGAGAGAGAAAGAGAGCACGAGAGTGGGTGGGTGACCCTCTCGTTGGCTGACATGCACACTCCACAGGACCACGTGATTTCTGACACGTTTAGAGGAACAGGGCAACATGTCAACCACCCTTCAACCTCAGTAATTAAATAGATTTTGCAAGACACTATATTAGTAGTCCACATCATGAGTACCTATTATGCAAAATTTGGATTTGTATCTGAGGGAAAACGTAGTAGACAATTCTTTACCCGTTTGACGGCATGAGCAACCATTTCAACAGTTAAGAGTAACATGAAATCACATCCCAAAACCACCAAGATGGCTGCTGTAACCAAAAAAGCCAAGATGTCTGCTATAACAAATCTTGCTAGCTAGCCTAGCTCAGTTGTTGGGGCTTCTAGTATTCTGTTAACGTTAACTTCGGAAAAATGAATGCCTAAAAACGAACACCTACAGATGTGGGAAGTTAGAAATGTCACATGCTGCAGCATTTCACCTCGCGGTATTTGGCAGGGAAATCCCGTTGGAAATCTCGTGGGATTTCAGACGGGTGTTATTTCGTTTTAGTGATGCACCACCGCCAGGTGGCGTCTTTGAGTAGATTTAGCAGGCTGGGCTCAGTGTTTTTCTCCTATAGTCTACGAATGAAGCATCATTAAGTTACACATTCTTTAATTTAAATGCTCTGTTGTAAAGCACTTTGAGCTGAATTTATCTGTATGAAAGGTGCTATACCTTGTTCTCAAACACATGTTTTCTCCATCTGGATGTAATTTAATTATTACGAACACCTATATCTAGGCCTACAGTAGCCTATCTATCTCGGTAACTGACGTCGGGTCAAGATGTGGTGGCTGTTTGGTCAAATGCGCAAAATAACAGTATTGTAAATATATTTGTTAGTAAAGATATGGTGAACGTGGGGGTTTTGCGTTTTGTTTCTGGAACGCATTCAACTGGTAGGCTACTCGTAAACCCCGGAAGTAAATTTGAAGACGGGGCATAATGTAGCCAAGTCTGAGCGCAGTAGGCTATATGGCTTCAGCACGATACAAAGAAAAAATAAGCTTGATCGACTTGTGGATCCATACAAAATTGGCATAGTCGCCATGAGTAAAGATCACTCATTGCCAATCATATCCGGACATTAACTATCTTGTGCATAGATAGCGGCAGGTTTGACAGTGTGCGTTCACATGCACAATATACACAATATTTTGTTATTTGAGTGATCTTGAATATATATATATTCAAGATCATTCAAATAAGAAAATATCGTGTATGTTTTTAGTTATTTATACCGGCCGCCAGCTGTGAGAGGCTATAGCAGAGGATATGTGCGAAGTGTATTTGAGCTGCTGCCTCAACCGTGCGTAAGAGCAGAGCGCATCAACTCGTACAACTAGTAGCCCATAGCCATTAAAACGGCTTATTGTTTTATTCATATATCAACTAGATAATTCGATAATAATGAGTAGCCTAGTAGGCTTAAATGAATTCAATAGGGCCAAATAAGCCTTAAGTTGTAGCCTAGGCTACAGTACAATCACAAGACGCATAGGCCTATCGTAAAAAGCGTTGCGTTCTCATAGGCCTATAACTTAGATCATTATTAATTATGCTCAGGTCATAATGTCCGTTGAAAATAATTCCCTCTAAGCAGAATTTGAATTGTATTAAAATAGGCTAAAATTAAATTTCCACATATTCTGATTCCTTCTAGGTCTATATAAAAAAAACATTTTTTTAATGTGTAGCCTAGGCTATAGGCTTCTGCGATGAACAAAACAGCCACAATGTAGCCTGCTTAGCGAGCAGTCTACCATAAGTAGTGTAGGCTATAGCCTAACCATAATGTAATATATCTAGACTACATGCATTGTGGTATTTCTTTATATAGCCCAGCCTGCAATTGTTTCTCAATAAACAGTTATGTCAACAGTTATGTGAGTCCGAGTAGGCTAATAGACCGGCAGCTCTAAATGCCTTCCCAATCAATGAGACATGGTTGTAAAAATGATGTTTTATTGATGAAAAGGGTAAAACATGGAGTCATTGCATTGATCGATGCAGTCCGTTCAAATAGGCATCAAAAGATAAAGTAGTCCCATTTAAAATGACCAATTACATCTTCAAATCCCTTCTAATCTTGGCCTTTGATAGGGTTTTTTGCCGCTATACTGCCATTTATATCAGAACATTAACTATCTTGTGCATACAGAGCACAAACAATGAAACGAATAGATTTCCTCCCTGTCAGCCTACTTTTATTCTTTAGGTTTTACAGAATCGGCCTACAATGTCCACACATGCATGCGCCATCTGACTAGCTCGTCACTCGCCAGCGAACCTGGACTAGACTATTGTAACCCCCCCCCAAATTCTTTTATATTCAAATAAACTGGATGAACCGGTTTCCTAGCCCTGGATGGTGGGGAGGGGGGTAGCCTGCGTTAGCGGGTGCTTTGCCATGACCGGCCATTGAATTCGCTAGTTTGATTGATAGATGGATGGATTTAACCTCCAAAGTAGATTGTGCAAGTATTGTATAGGCCCATGTGTAAGAGATGAATGGCTGTAACCATGAACTCAGCCAGAGGTAGGCCCTACTGTAGATTATCAGCATTATCACCAGACTCAATTTATGTCTCAATTTATGTGTTGCCATTCAATTAAACCACCATCTCATCTAGACTACTTCTGTTGCTGCATTTTTACATTTATGCTTTCATGATTTTAGAGCGCAATAAACATTTTCCAGGATTCCAATAAGTCCATCCATTCATCCAACTTTGTGCTGAGCGCAGCGCAGGCTGGTAGCCTACTGTCAAGGCTCACGACTGATGCACTCCCTTAACACGTCTCCCAACTTCCCAGACCATCAAGAGAATTTCAATATGAAAGACCTTGGGATTCCAGGAGTCAAGGCCGTTTCAGATGGGGAGCGACATTCCGCCTGCGTTCTCGCTCGGATCAGCGGGGGACGCACGCGTCCTGCGCGCAGCGGGGAAAGCTGACTACAATTCAGCTCTTGTCGCGGGCGGGCGTGTGCAGCCTAGTTCCATATGAGAACACTCCTCGGTCCAATTCCGTATAGTAGATCAGCCTGTGTACTTTCAACGAATGTATTATTAGACATAATATCATAATAATATATATAGCCTTCAACGACCTCCTCCTGCCTGCCTGATGGTCTCAGGGCTAGAGACCGCGCGTCGTTCCTCACCCTAACTATTGGCATGCTATGAATGAAAGAAAATACATTGTAAATAAACATGGTTTTAGGCTATTGTTTTTATGTAGGCCTATATGTTAAGCTATTTGTGTTCATAAGATAACGTCATTGTAAACGAAAGTAGCCTATAGCCTATAATCCAATTGACTGGAACCAGGGGGTTTGACAAAAGTTAAGAGGCAATTAAATTTGTCTTGACTGCATTCAAGATGTATCTTTCACATTAAAACTACATACAAAGCTGGGAATGCTAAGAAAATTGCATATGTTTGCAAACTAAAACAAGTGAACACAATTTTACAATCGAAAAATGCTTATGAGGCCATTATTTTACTTATATGGGGCAAAAGTGGTTTCTCTTCCTGCTTCTGCCTAAGCCCTCCACAATACCACAACACAACGAGAAGTGAAGAAGACGGTAGCTAGCAGTAGCTAAAGCAGTTAGCTAATGTTAAGATCATTCATCTAGCTGCTTTGCTGCTAATGCGAGTTCGTCTCCGTTCCTGCCCGAGAAACAGAAGTTGAACTAATAGCATCAAAATCAAAATAGCTACAGGAATCATCGTTGTAAAGTTAGCTATCTGCTTTTTAGCCACCGACAGCTACCGTTAATATTATGGAAGCTGCTGTCGTGAGCTAACTTGCTATCACGGTCTTATCGTGCAGCTTCACAGGCTGCTATTAGCAGACAGCACTAAAGTTGACAAAATCACACTTGCACATCATTAGAATTCCAACCATTTATATGGGATTTATCATTCAACTAAACATGGAACCTGAATACTACCTGATATTTCAACCTGCTGCCATCAGTGATCGGCGCGTCTGCTTGTTTGAGTCATGAATATCTTACGCAGTTACATTCCATGTAGTGTCCCAAAACTGTTAAATCATTCCCCATGTAGTTCACTATGAGTCGCACTCAATACATCCATGGTAATAGGGAGGGAGTGAGTGAACCATTTCAAACACATCTCTGGTCATCTCCGTTAGCCATCTTACTCGTCCTGATGCCATGTTCCATATGAGAACACTCAGCCTAATGTATTAAACTTCTACTTGTCCCGACAGTTAACAGATATAGACCCGGCGACAGTTACAGAGATAGAAACTATAAATAGATAGGCTTTGTTCGTAATAATTAAATTACAACCAGACAGAGAACAAGGAGTTTGAGAACGGTAGGCTCATCTAATGTGCGAGATGAGCTACAGCAATGGGTCAATGAGTGGTATTACTGCGCCCCTATGGGCAGGCGAGCGGTGGTGCGGAATGCCGTAAAGCGCCTGTTAGAATACCGCGGGTCAAGTTACATTCTTATGTTCCCACATCTGTACTAACGGTGCCGTGGGTTAATGCGAAAACAATGAGTAAGCTAATTATCACATTTTATTCCAAGCGATGAAACAGTATGAACGTGCAGGAGCTCGCGCGAGCCTGCTAGACTCGAGAAGACTCCACCATTGCCCCTAATTAGGAAACAATGGCCCACGATAACACTTTACAAAAGTTATAGTGTCCACAACTGAAATATTCTCAAGTTGCCAAGCCAACATTACAATTTAAGCTACAATTTACAACAAAAGTGAAAGTTATAACAATCATTGCGACTTTTACGTAGGCTACTTAGCTATCCAGAAAAAGCCTAATCACATTAGCTGGCTAGCTAGTTAGCTAACATTGGAAAGAGAGCATCTGCAGTTAGAGAATCATTACAAAAGGGTAGCTTGCACATAACGTTGGTGTCATTTATCTAGGGCGATACCAAAATACATAGCTAGCTATGTATACATTGAAATTGAGATACTTACAGGATCTGTGTTGTCGCGGGGATAAAGACAGGCGTGTTGGTCTTTCTCAACCGTTTCTGTTCCAAACAAAACGGAAGGATACCCCGTCGTCGTCTTCTTCTTCTTCGCTGGGTTTAGTGGCGGATCCCAAACAACTTTAATGTGCATACAGCCACCTACTGTACCAGAGTGTGTTACTTGTTTGTCTAGTTCTTCAATTCCGTGTCATCTAAGAAAGTAGACCAATGCCTTGCATTCTTTGTTTTACGTTCACTGCTCAGCGTTCATTGCTCACATTTAGGTTGCAAAATTAGGACTTTATTCGTAGACATATTTTTTTTTATAATTATTTTTATTAGGCCTAGACTGCAAATCTTTAGTGTTAATATTAACTGTAAATTAGAAATTACACACAAAGCAGACATGCAGGATTTCTCCTCATTATTACAATTCTGTAACTGTATGACTTCAAAATGTATTTTAAAACCTTAGTAATTTACAAATGTTCTGAACCACTGTGACAAATGTACATTTCCAATTAAGTCAGGTCGGGACTGTAATGTAACAGTATTGTCACATTATTTAATTACATCATAGTTACGGATTTAAGCAGCAGTGACGGCTACGTTGCCTTACAGTCTCCTTGAGGTCGGTTATTTTGGTTATTTTGCGACTGAAAAGGCAAGTGTCAGCTAGGTGTCAGCTAGGTCCTCTTTTGGTACCGTCGCAAATGTACAAAACTACGACCAATGTGTCCCGTCAGCTTTACGTACTGTTAGTAGGGAAGGTGTTTATCTTAAAGTGCATTTCTCTACACTGAGCTGAAATGAAAGCAGTGCACATAACTACAAAAAATAAAAACATATTACTAGAGAAAACAACATTTAAACAGCTGAATGCTAAACAGCTGAAAATAAATTGCAAAAGCATTGCTGAAAATGCATAGGGAAAGGGGGAAATAAGAACCAACAGTCCACAACAGATTCAAGATGTTAACCTAAAATGTAGGCTATGCTCTACATTTGTAATTACTAACATCAGAATACATGGACTCTAAGCTGTGGTTACATTACTTATGTAGCTAGCTACAACAGAAAGTATTTTCATTTCATCTCTCACTCCCAGTCAGAAAATGTCCGCTAGCCGATTTGTACAGAATGCATTGATGGGCACGAATACACCTGGAACTCACAGCCTTTAGTCAAAGGTATGATGGAGTGCAACGTTTCCATCCCTGCAGCTAGTTTTGCCACTGGCAATGAGTGCAGTCCATTTCTAGTGATCTATGATACAATTGGTCTGGAAACTATGCCTAAGAGAGAATGGGGTAACACTTTACAGTATAATAACACTCAGCTATAATGCCTTTAAAGGCTATTAGTAGATAATGAACTAATCATGAATAAACCATTTGTATACATTTATAAATGATTGAAATATTATTTATAACTATATTTGTATAACATTTACAAATGATATATACATTATTCATAATGCATTAGTAGATAATGAACTACAGTAATCATGAACAATCCATTTGTATACATTCGTAAATTTTTATTAAATCATTTATAACGAGATTTGTATAACATTTATGAATGATTTATATATTATGCATAATGCATTAGTAGATAATGAACTCATTATGAACAAACCATTTGTATACATTCGTAAATGATTTAATCATTTAACAATATTTGTATAACATTTATGAATTATTTATATATTATTCATAACGCATTACCAACATTGTTTGTACTTGATTGGATAAACATTAAATAATGTTATCTAATGTGTAGGAACACATTTGTAAATGGTTTTACAAAAATGTTCTTTGATTAAAGCTTCATGTAATGATTTTTTTCATGGTTCATAAATTATTTGTTAAACCTTTACTAAGACTCTTTAAATCATTTGTTGAGTCTTTGTAGCTTTGTAGGAGAAATCATTAATAATGAACTAGTTATTATCAAACCATTTCTATACATTTATGATCACCTTTATTAATCGGACACTGGTCCATATAAAAAACACATACAACAATATAAATACAAGACAGGGATACAAAAAAGGGTTTAAAACTCCTGGCACTGGTACAAATATGTCCAGAAGTAGTACATAATTAGTAAATGTACTAGTTTAACATTCATAATGATCAACCTTATTAAATTATTAGTGCAACATGTTATCTAATGTGTAGTAACACATTTGTAGATGCTTTGAAAAATTTATATGAAAAAATAACTGTACCTCCATTTATTTGTTCATGTTTAACAAATTATTTGTAAAATATTCGTAAAATATCTATAAATCATTTGCAGATGTTAGTATGTGCCCTAATTTAAAGTGAAGACTATTCATTATTTATAAATATCTACAAGAATTTCTATTATCTCATTTTCGAGGGGCACTTCGAAGGGAAAAAATACAAGAATAAACAAAGACCGAAGTTGACAATTGGATACTAAAGTGACAAACATAAAATAAGAAACATTAAACATAACAAGCATGAGACATACCATAATAAGCACAGCACTCGAACAAACAAGGGAACAGACAGGAAAGACCAAAAACAGGACCACAAAACAATAAAAATAAAAAAACGGCACCAACGCAGGCTAAAGAATCAAGGTATTGGTATCAAAGTATTAGCTATATATGTATCTTCAGTTATTAACAGATCTATTAATGTTTTGTTGTATTAATGTTTGTGAATGATTTGTGAACTTTTTACTCACCTGTTATGGAATATGGAATAAACGAGCGGGCCAAGGCAGCTCCCCTGTGGAACACCGCAGTTTAAATCTACTATTTGATGTGCCATTAAAATAGCATCATAGCTATTATTAAGAGATCATAGCTAACAAAAAACCTTCCGGTCTTTATGGCAATTACACCTAATCGTATACTAGCTAACGTGTTGCACTAACGTTTGGGCGTTGAGGGCGCAATGAGAGAGAACGCAGTCCAGCTTGGGGAAATATTATTTCTTGAATGCTGATTGGCTCGGGGCGACAAAATCTTCAGCCCCATGAGTTATTTTTGATTGGCTAACCGTTACTATCCAATTGTCATGTTCTCGCTTTGTTGAATGCATTGGAAAGGCCTGAGAATAGCGCCCCTGTGCTAAGGTCTCATTCACAGAAGAGAGATGTAACAAACACGACAAAAGATGTGCACAAAAGAACAAAAAGATGTGCACGACCTTACGGTTTTGTGTGGCAAGCATTGTTGGCGGCTCACGGGGAGACTTGAAGAGGCATTTGACCGATGGTTGCTGGATCTGGTGCAGGGCGTCGCACGCCAGAGCTCTTCCATCGATGCAGCTTTGAAGGTAGGCTGTTTGGTGAACGTTGGGAGTCGCAGAGACTCAGAGTTCGGACATGGCGCTCAGACTTAAGAGTACAAAGCTCTATTTCAGCGCTGTTTGGTGTACAGCCAACTGAAATGGTTCGGGATTAAGTTGCAAAAAGTCTCACTGTTCACCTCTCGCTCTTGCCGAGAGAGTGGATCCTAGAACAGCTGTGGATAAACTATTTCAGCAGATACTCAACGCGTCGACTCGCCGGTACCTAGCAGGCTGTTTCCTTGAGCAATTCCACGGAGACAAAGTTACTTGTTTCTATGGCACAATGGGATCCATAATGTTACAGTATGAACACAAAAGAACACAAGAGAAAGAAACATGTTACTCTAGGGACTATATACCTGGTTAGGAAAGAGGGTTGATCTTATGGGCACCAAGGTGGTTGATTGGCCATAGTTCCCGCCAGGAGGGCGTCCTTTACACCACCCTCAGTATCAGAGAGACTGACCTCCAGTTATAAGACTCTCACTCCAATCATTTTAATCCCTGAGCATTCGACCTCATTTACAACACATTGGAAAGACATCATGAAGGATGGCATAATATTCAGTACGTTAGCTGGAGTAAATAAAGTCCAAACATGACATCTTTAATCACACCCATATGTTGGATTCCCAGTTTTAATACTGCTCTGAACCCGTTCCATCCCCGGATCCTGTTTATTCACACTAGTATGCTTCACATTATACAATAAACAATTGCACTTAGGGAATAACTCAGTTTCATGATTGAATTAGCAGTTTACCATTCATTTTGACCTCAGTACATTGGTGCTCTGGAATGTTTGCAGAGAGAGTGAGGAAGAACAGTGAATGAACACGTGAATATGACCTGTGGCACATTGTCAAGTCTGTTAAGAAGAGGTTACTAAAGACCCACAATGAGAAGCTATATGAATGGATAAGGATGATAACAAACCATCTCTGGTATTGTGTTAGCACCTGTGGAGGAACCACAGTCAAGCTTAAGGAGAAGTGGACCTTCATCCTTCACCACATCACCAATGTGCACCACTGGGCATGTGGTGAGATGATGACAAGGTGTGAGCATCCTCCATACACCCTCAAAGAAGAGAGCATGCGGCCCTGGCTCCAGCCAGACTCAGCTGCCTTTGAACACCTGAAAAAGATAGTCCTAGACAAGGTGCTCTTAAAAAAATAGAGAAAACAACAGAATGCATCCATACAGGACAATTCGAGAGTCTTCACTCCCTCTACACTAATAACTATGCTACAAAAAGGAAGGAGTTCCTGATGGAGAACTTGGAGGTCCGCTTACGTATAGCTGCACTGGACCATAACTGTAATGTCAAAAGAGAGACAGCGAAAACAAAGGCGGGTCATAAACAACACAAACACCAGTACTCCAAAGGTGCGCAACAGTTTGTGGTCACATCAAGAAAGGTAGACAAGGACTATACTTTCAGAAAGAACATTGTGTCTGGTGTGATCCGCAGGTGCACGTCTGTGTCCATCCGTGCAACACTGGAGGAGCTAAAAACGGAGTCAACAGTCACCCTGTCCCAACGCAAAGGTGTTCAGAAACCTGATTAAGCCCACTCTTTGGAAAGACATCTGAGCAGATTTGTACCTTCACTGTCCCAGGAAACTCGATGAAAAACATAAAAACATCAACATAGCACATATTTAAGCAAAAAACCACTCGAGGCCATGTGTTATAGTGATTTTATAACAGCTAGGGGGCGGTTAGGCACGACGCGAAGCGGAATACCTAAAACTCCCTTGCTGTTCTAAAATCACTATAACACACGACCTCGAGTGGTTTATTGCTTTTATACTGTACAACGGTTACTACAGCTATTAGTGTAAAATAAACACACAGCAATATAAAATATTAACATTTATTCAAAACGAAGCATCATTCCCTCAATTCCGCCGAGCAAAATAGTTCCTCTAACAAAAGGGTTGCCAAGCAACAGAGGCGTTGGTGTCAAGCAAGAGATAGCTGAGTGAGAGGTGAGGAGATCGACGGTAGGCAGGCTACATTGTTGTGATTATATAATTATTTACAGGCTAGAATACAGGTATTGCAGGCTAGAATACAGTAACAGGCTATCGTAGGCAGGCTACAAGCTAATGCAGGCTTTATACATTGTTGTGATTATAATTATTTACATTCATCTGAACATCGCCTGTAAAGGTACAATTGGCGAAGTAATGCTCAGTCATACTAGCACCCCTCTTCGCTGGTTCAGGTATGGTGTCCAAGGTCCGTTTTTGCACAGAGCCTGAAAGTATATCGCTCCAGCTTATTCTATCATTAAAATTTGGTCTCCAGTAAGACTGCAGGGACTATTCACATGTATGTCCCGTAACTCACATAATTTCCCTTGTCTCTAAACCAGCATTGGCTAGCTTTTGCACAACGGTGATTCGCATTAATACTGAAAAGGTGTGTGTTACAAAGTATTTTAACACGGCTTCCAGCCAATCAGAATCAAGAACCAGAACTAACCGTTGTACAAAATCAACTTATACAACGGTTAGTTCTGGTTCTTGATTCTGATTGGCTGGAAGCCGTGTTAAAATACTTTGTAACACACACCTGGGACCGCATATCATTCCATTTTCAGTATTAACGCGCCTCCCATTTGATCCAAATGCATTGTAGTTGTTGTTGCTTGGCAACCCTTTTGTTAGGGGAACTATTTTGCTCGGCGGAATTGAGGGAATGATGCTTCGCGTCGTGCCTAACAACGCCCCCTAGCTGTTATAAAATCACTATAACACACGGCCTCTCGTGGTTTATTGCTTAAATAACACATATGATGAAATACTTGATTTGAATACTCCTTTACTATATAATAAATTCATATTTTATTATTTAATTAATTATATTACCAGAGAAACAAATAAAACTACATATATTAGGGATGCACCGATCCCATATTTAGATCGGCAATTGGACGCGATATTGACAATTGGCAATGGGCCTGATCCATAGGAACCAATCTATTCTATCAATTTCTATGCTGTGCGCAGCATGTGACGTCATGCGCAAGCAGCTCCTCACCCCGCGTGGTAAACACAACAAGCTACAGGTATGCATGGAGCAAACATGGAGCAAGCCTGTAGCTGCCATCAAAGTTACAGTTAATAAATTATACATAATAAATACAGTTCATAATACATATTGAATTAGTTTACATTAAATAAAGGCATAATTCATATTTAGTTAAAATGATAACATGATTGATGTAGAAGTATGATTGAGAGAACATTCGTTAGGAACTACAGTATATGTATATTTCATGTAGGAACCAACATTCCTTTGTGGTGGTGGTGGTGCTTATAGTGTGATGCGCTCTAGTTGAGCCTCATGGGGGCAGAGTGGATAGCTGCTTTGTGAGCTTTGACATTCGTTGAAAGACGTTGCTTGTTGAATAGCCTATGCCTACTGTTTTTGTGAAGACGGAGTAAAGCAAAGAAGACAACTTTACGTTACAGAAGTTTTTTTTCTTTTTCTTCCAAGTTACTCTCCTGTGCTAACGCGGCCAATGAGGTAAAATAATCTATGCTTTCGGTCGTAGGTAATGTTGTGTCAATGCATGCTAACTACCAACGTGATATTGATGTACAGTAGAAGAAAGTATTTAACAGGCGAATTTAATGTTATTTTTTATTGTTCTCTATGAGAATATTGTTAATATATTTTCTTGTTTTATGTCTGTCCAGTTCTCACAGCTTTGCTTGGATTGAGATGAATAAATGCCCGTGTTATGAAGAACAGCTTGTGTGCGTGGTTAACCAGAGGGAGTTACAGTGAGAACTCAGTCAGCTCGACACGATGTGACGAGACGATCATCTGCGCCTGTTGTCGACGGAGCTACTGTGATGGATTTTAACTGATCTAGTCAAAAAGGATTTACCAAGATTCGCTCAAACAGGTTAAGTCTGCTTTATTGAGAAAACATACGAGCGCAAGGACTTCCGGACAACGCACATGAGTGGTTTATCCAAAGAAGTGCCGCCTCCTGATCTTGCACTGCCTTATATTCAAGCAAAACACAGGTACGACACTCCGGGATGTGATTGGCTAACCTATTGTACGTCATATTAAATGGCAGGCGTCATCAACAGTGGTCGAGAATACAGACACGTGACATGAGAAAAGGCGGTAATTTCTAAGAGGGACAAAGGGGCAAAGGGACAAAGGATGGTTATTCTGGGTCTAGGTGTGTTGACCTCCTGGAGGGCATCCTGTCATGAATTAGATTAGCACAGCTATGTGAAAGGTTGAGGGAGGTGGTGAATTACAAAAGGAGATGATGAAACTATAATTTCTATGACACTACAAGCACGTTTGAGTTTCACCGACCTCAAGCAACGGACAGATAAGACTGCATACACCTACAACCTGAAAGTGGCAATCAGAGTTAATTAGCATTGGGTGGCTAATCCAACAAGAAGTAACGTATTTAAACAAGCTAAATGTATAAGGATGGAATAGTCTCATCAACAGTCTCTATGAAGGACTCTATAAGTGATAAAGAGGTGCAATGTTATGGTGTTATGTGTGTTGTAAGTTCTAGTCATTGCTTATTGGTATTTGTGTTGTTTGAGGTGTAAATTAGCCTACATTTAGAAAGAAGATTAATAGCAAGTGGAAACAATTTCATTTGTATTATGAAAGGAGGTAAATGACATTTAATGGGATTAACTCATTGCAAATGAAAACCAGTTAATTTGTATTGTAAAGGTGTTTATTGCACATTAAGTCAAGTCACATAGGCTAGCTGGTTAAAATAAAGTAAAGATTTATACAAGTTAGTACATTCAAGTTAAGCTACTACAGTCAAGTAAATTAAGATTAGACTTTTTTTGCATTTTAAAAACAGGCTATTAAAGAGCTCAAACAACTACAGAAGTCAGTTCAAATTGCTATAATTTTACATTCTAGAGTATATACATAAGTCATACATAAATATAATCATAAATATTCTAGAGTATAGAGTAAATAAATAAGATTATAAGGATAAACAAGGTCAATTTATTAAATATAGTAAAATGGAAGAGTTCAGTGCATGGAGCTAAAAAACCGCACCTACATTAGAAGGTAATGGTGATGCTGCAGACTTGGGGCAGCAGTGTGAACACCTTGATAGTAAGGTAGGTTGAGACACTCAACTTACTACAGAAGAAGGACTACGACAAGGTCAGAGAACCAGAAAGCCAACTGAGAAGGGACAAGAGCTCAAAGGGAAAAGGCTCCAACGTTGTTTCTTAGTTACCTATATCAAGTGGAAGGCTCTTGCTTAAGGAGGCAAAGAAAGAGATAGAGGGACCCTTCTCTCGTGAGAACCTACAAAATATCATGACCAAGATACGCCGTGCTTCAAGTGATGTACAGCAGGCTTATGAAGACCTACGCCAGTGCGTACTCCCTGATAGAGAGACCCGCTGCCGAGCAGACACCTGTGATACCATCTCAAGGCAGATCTTAAACTATGCATGGAATTGTCTTGACAAACAATGTACAGATCTAGATACTAATAAGGAACAAATAGAGTGGGTTGAGACAGGCTCAGTGTTTTCATCAGCAGCATCCGAAGCATCCAGTGCAAGCTCAGGTTCAAGCCTATCCTCAACAAGGAAGCATGAAGCTGCAGCAGAGCTAGCTGCAACTGAGGCCACGTTGAAGGTCTTGGAACAAGTGGAATGAAGAACAAATAACTTAAAAAAGCTTACAAAACTTGAAGCTGATTACAGACAAAGGCTTGCACAACAAGAAGAGGAGCGTGCTGCAAGAAAAGAAGCTTTAGAAGAAAAGCGCAGACAGATAGAGCGCTTAGAGACATTGAAAAAGATGAATGCTGCAAAGGCACGACTGCAAGTCTATGATCAAGAAGACGGCTCAGACTCAGAGATACTAGAGTTGTTCAAGGACCACAAGCCTAAGCAAGAGAAGGTTACACCCAACTCAAAATCTGCTAAGATGCCACAAACAGCCACATGGGGGCAACCTGCTACAAACATTCATGAAAAGGATAGCAACACAGAACTTGCCATGGCAATAGCAGAGTCCATCAACGTAAGCCGTCTACCAATACCAGAACCTTATGTTTTTTGTGGAGACCCACTAAGGTACAAGGACTGGAAAATGTCCTTTCAGACACTGATAGGCAGAAATAATATTCCAGTGAATGAGAAGGTCTACTATCTTCGCATATGTCGGCAGACCTGCAAAGAAAGCCATTGAGGGATACTTCCTTCTGGGCACAGATGCAGCCTATCAGTCAGCACTGGACATCCTGGAAGAAAGGTATGGAAGTCCTTTCGTGATTGCTAAGGCTTTCTGAGATAAGCTGGCCTCATGGCCAAAGATAGGACCCAAGGACAGCGTGGAACTAAGAGAGTTCTCAGACTTCCTCCGAGGCTGTCAAGCAGCAATGTTTCAGATCAAGAGTCTGGAAGTCCTAAACGACTGTGGTGAAAACCAACGAATGCTCTCCAAGTTCTTCCTGACTGGCTGACAGCTAGATGGAACAGAAAGGTCATCGATATCAAAGAAGCAACCAACGCATTCCCTAGCTTCAATCAGTTTGTCCCATTTGTCACTAAGGAAGCTAAGATAGCTTGCAATCCAATAACCTCTCTTCACGCTCTTAAGTCAGGTGATGGTGGAAAGGAGAAGACACTAAAAACATGAAGTGTTGGCGCAAAGGTGCTGACAAGCAGCTCTCAAGAAAAAACAGAGGCTGAAGGGTGTGTCTTCTGTGAGAAGTCCAAACATGGCTTCCATACATGTCAAAGGTTCTTGAAGAAGTCGACTGCAGAACAAGTCAGGTTTGTGCAAACAAACAGGTTGTGCTTTGGATGTTTGAAATCAGGACATCATTCAAAGAACTGTGAAAGGAGAAGTGTGTGTGATACATGTAAAGGGGGACACCCAACATGTTTACATGAAAATCGCTTCAAAAGGGATGAAAGGAAAGAACAAGGGGATGGCGAACGAAAGGAGAGTGGAAAACACTCAAAGGAAAAGGAAGGCTCGAAGGAAAGGACAGAGTCTAAACAGACAAGCAAGACGCCAGACGAGGCAACGTCTCACAGAGTGGTGCAAGATGTGAGGAACACTTAAACGTCCACAGTTGTTCCAGTATGGCTGTCCACGATCACTAACCCAGAGCATGAAGTTCTCGTATATGCTCTTCTAGACAACCAAAGTGACACCACCTTCATCCTGCAAGAAAAGACAGAAACATGAGACACCAAGAAAGAGCCTGTGCAACTGAAACTCTCCACACTGTCATCCAGAAGTACAGTCATTCAAAGTCAGAGGTTAACTGGACTGCAGGTCAGAGACTTCTATGAATCAAAGATAATCTCTCTCCCAGTAACCTATACAAAAGAGTTTATTCCTGCCAATCTAGGTCATGTTCCAACACCCAAGACAGCAAGGTCATGGCCTCACCTGGAGCCCCTTGCTGAAGAGATTGCTCCTTCAATCGACTGTGACATTGGGTTGCTCATAGGCTACAACTGCTCTCAGGCCCTGCTACCTAGAGAAGTTGTATCTGGTAAGGACGATGAGCCGTTTGCTCAAAGGACTGACCTAGGCTGGAGTATAGTTGGCTGTGCCGATCCCTGTGTCGACTATGGCGATGCAATTGGAAGTAGCCACAGAATCGTTGTGAAACAAGTGACGCCTTACATTCAGTCACCTGCTGATCATTCAAGTGAAGTTCGATACATATGCCGAACACAAGTCAAGGAAGAAGTCAATCCTCCAGATGTCCTAAGAGCACTCGAATCAGACTTCAGCGAAAGGACAGTAGAGGATGCTCACATATCTCAAGAAGATCTGCGCTTCCTATCAATAATGGAGGAAGGAATCAAACTCAAGCCAGATGGTCGTTGCAAAATTCCTCTGCCATTTAAAGAAGACAGGCCAAGTCTGCCAGAGAATAGGATATGTGCAGAACACTGTCTCAAGTGTTTGAGAAAGAGATTTGAGAAGGACAAAGAATATCAGAAGGACTATGTAACATTCATGAGTGAAATGATAGCACGCGAAGATGCCGAGAAAGTCCCAGAAGAACAACTTGATAAGAGCCCTGCCTGGTACATCCCTCATCATGGGGTGTATCACCCTCATAAGCCAGGAAAGATATGGGTCGTGTTTGACTGCTCGGCCAAGTTTCAAGGCATGTCACTGAATGACCACCTGCTTACCGGACCGGAACTGACGAACACTCTGGTAGGTGTTCTCTGTCACTTTCGCAAGGGTCCAGGAGCAGTCATGTGTGACGTTGAAAACATGTTCCATCAATTTCATGTAAGAGCAGAAGACCAAGACTATCAGGTGTTTCTGTGGTGGGAAGACGGAGACTTTCAGTCACAACCATCAGTTTACCATATGAAGGTACATCTGTTCGGGGCAGCCTCTTCACCCGGCTGTGCAAACTACAGCCTCAAACACATTGCCGCTCAAGGACAAGGTCGCTTCAATGAAGCATCCATTCGATTCATAGAAATACATTTCTATGTGGATGATGGACTGACAGTCAGATCAGTTCCAATTTAGAGTAGTTGTTAAGGAATGTCCGCTCTCTAGAAGAGGAGTCTTGTCGACGGTAGCCTCCATCTTTGACCCACTAGGCTTTGTAGCACCTTTCATTCTAGTTGGGAAACAAATCCTTCAGCAGATGTGCCGGGACAAGATCGGATGGGATGAACCACTGTCTGATGATCTTCGGTCACAATGGGAGTCCTGGCTCTTGGACCTACAGAACCTTGCTGATGTCAAGATTCAGCACTCTTACCTTCCAGGGAGTTTTAAAGACATCCTAAGATATGAGCTTCATCACTTCTCCAATGCAAGTGTCATGGGATATGGAGAATGCACTTACCTGAGAGCAATCGGTGCATCAGGACAAATCAACTGCTCTTTAGTCATGGCCAAAGCAAGGGTGGCTCCCACGAAAGTAACCACGGTGCCAAGACTTGAGCTCTTTGCAGCTGTTGTTGCTGTCCGTACAAGCGACATGCTCAGAAAGGAGTTGGAAATGGAAGAAGCTCAGGAAATCTTCTGGACGGACTCAAAGGTTGTACTTGGATACGTCAGCAACGACGCCAGAAGATTCCATGTATTCGTGGCAAACCGCATTCAGCATATCAAGAATAGCACTAAGCCAAGTCAATGGAGATGTGTGGCTTCAGAAGAAAATCCCGCTGACCATGCATCAAGGGGCCTCAGGGCTAAAGAGCTCATTGTGTCCAACTGGTTTACTGGCCCTGAATTTCTCTGGCGTGACGAACTTCCCAGCAGAGACATCAAGGTGGGAGAGATGGCGGAAGAAGACCCAGAAGTTTGTAAGGCCTTCGTATGCAGGACTGTGACAACCAAAGATTCCCTGCATTCCCTGATTCTCCAGTTGGATGACGTTAGTCTAGGCCATCGCCAGACTGAAACGATGTGTCAAAGAGTTTAAGGGTTTGACAGCAAGAACCAATGATGCCACAAGTCTCGAAGAGAGAAAGGAAGCAGAACTGACGATCATAGGCATTGTTCAAAGGGCAACCTTCTCCAAGGAAATCCAAAGTCTTGAACGCAAGATCAAGATGACGACCAAGGATAAGGTCAGCAGACTGTACAGGCTAAATCCTTTCTTGGACAAGCAAGGTATCCTCTGGGTGGGAGGTCGACTGGAGCATGCTGCATTACATCCAGACATCAAGCATCCAGCAATCTTACCAAAGACCAGCCACATAGCAAAGCTACTGATCCAGCAGTATCATCAAAGGGTGCAGCATCAAGGGCGTGGCATAACAATGAATGAGCTACGAACAAACGGCATTGGATACTTGGATGTAGTCAGGCTGTGTCATCCTACATCTACAAGTGTGTCAAGTGTAGAAAGTTCAGAAAGTTCAGAAGGTGCACTGAGGAACAAAGAATGGCAGACTTACCTCGTGAACGCATGGAGACGACTGCTCCCTTTACGTACTGTTCATTCATTCAATCATATGGCGTGTTCCAGGCAACTTGTGCTTTTCCAACCTTCTACTCGTGAAAATGCACTGGAATGGCAGTCAAACCCGTAACCTCCTACTGTACAGCATAAATGTCCAAAATAGCACACAATGCTGCACGCTTGGACAGCATCAAATATGTAGGCTACCCCACCAACAAGCACACCGGCAGAATACAGCCACAGACAGCGACTCAGAGGTGGAGCTTCAACTTTAAGGGAAACCCTGTTATTTAATTAGCCTAGCTGATGGCCAAAACGTTTCATACAGATTATGAAAAGGCTTCCAGTTGTGCCAAAAAAGTTGATTGTCTCAATAAATAGCCTACGTGTTTTTTTAAATTAGACATTTACGCTTATTCATCTTGGCTATGACTCACATACAATAATGTTCCTCAAAATACCATAATTTTAAGCCTCTGGTACGATACTTCAACATTTCCCATCTGACAATGCTGAGCCTTGCGTCAACAGGCTGGTTTCTATTCGCTTGGTTTCCATTCTAGAGCCCGCTGGTATCCTATTACACAAATCTGTCACAAATGCTAAATTGAGCAGCCTATTGTCTCGCCAGTTGCTACAAATTAGAATAAAACATGGACATACCAAACGAAGTAGCCTATTCCAGAAGAAATTATTGCCGCATCGGATCGTAGGTTTATGGGTTGGCCTGTTTTTGGTCAGGGGGATCACTATCCGCTTAGACCGGAAACCACAACTGCAAAGCAAATAGGTCCCTGGCTACTCGTTGGTTAAAAAAAACAAAAAAACAATTGCTGTTGGTAATGTCCGCCTGGCGCTAGTAAAATCAGTAAGGGGAAGCTAGGTAAATTGAAATATTAGGAAATATCAATATTCTATATATATATATATATATATATATGGCGGCTGGTGACTCAAAAAACTGAGGAGGGCAGGAGGAAGAGAGGCGAACCGCCCATGGGTGCCGGGGGGCACTTTCCCTCAGTCAGTTATTATTTGAAATATCAGCTTTAAAGTGGATTAACAGTCAATTTTAGCATATGAAAAACTGAATAACACTTTCTTTAACTACATGCAGCATTTATTTATCATATTCATGATAAAATATTACAAAACAACAATAAAACATTGTAAGCAACAGTTGTTGTAATAGATTGTACTCTTCTCTAAAGAGAAAAGAATGGATATTGGTGAGGTGCTGGAGAAGTTAGGTGATATATGAAAAATGTTTTTGATTAGGGGAAACTGAGGTGTGCTGGCTCTCAAACAGTTTGTTGGCAAATAGATTTGACAACTGGACAATGGAATATGTTGCACAGCAAATGCAGTATCCAACAGTTCGCTCATGGCTAGCTAGCAATGGTACAGCTATGGGATTAGCTCATTTGGGTTGCTGTCAATGCTGCCACTCTTATGTTGCTATAGCCTACAATTATCAGAACAATATGAACATTCAGTTGAAAGTTTTCCATCCACCCATCCATTACTGGATGAGGAATAAGCACCGCAAAGCGATCAATTCTCACGCAAGCAGGAGCCAGGCTGTGGATTTCTCCAATCCGGTGTTGCGACCCAGTCTCTAGAAATGTTTTGGACGAGTTGCTGACAGTTTGCGCCTCCAGCCAATCTGCGCGCCTGCCTATGCCCTAGCCTGACGTGCACCTCGTAGCTAACGTTACCGGCTATAGCCAGCCAGTGGAACTGTCGTGTTCAGACGGCTCTAGCTCAAAAAGTATTTATGTCAGCTTAGATATTTAGATGGCTACAATCAAGACAAATAGACGAACAGTGTGATGTATAATATGTCCCATAATACTTTCAGATGTATTATATTATGGAGCTACGAACACACAAAAAGTCTCCAATGGCACAGGGAAGAGAAACAGACATCAACACCGACTCAATCGGCCTTCACTGTGGTAAATCTGGAATCTAGAATGTGATTGGACTAACAAAATGTAAGTCATTAAATCCTGTTCGGAGTACTGTCCTCCCTTGTGGTAATTTTTCAGCGTTTTGGCCAATCACAAATTATCAAGAAAAAAAGGCATTACATTGATTTAATATAAAAGAACCCGCCCTAAAGGAGGCTAGCCTCCCTTCCATAGATATCTATGGGTCCTCCAGCTGCATGTTATAGATGTCACTGTTGGAGCTTTAGAATTTCAATAATGGGTTTTTATCCATAGGGAAAACCTGCTTTATGAACAAAACTGAAATAATATTAAATATTAATTATGAATAAATAAATTCATATATTTATATTTGAATCCCTCTCTTCTCTCCAAAAACTGAGGAGGACTGTCCTCCCCTACCTCAATGGACGAGCCTCCTCTGATATATATATAAACACATATGTTGTTGAATGTTCTGACAGCATTTGGTCAATTGTGTCGTGACTGTGACTTAGAAAAAGTGTCTGGTTAGTTGCATGGTGTGCGTCAAAGAATCAACAGCTGTTGTTTTCTTGCTAGCCTAGATAGCTATCTTAGAGATTATTAGCTCTCACTTGGAACTAGCCTTCTTGAACATTCACCAGCTAAAGAGCTGATGCACTTATTATTCTGATAGAATTGGGCTTTATGGTAAATAGTACATTATTACCCTCAATCATTCATTGATCTGTTTTTCCATTGATGGACATACTTTTTTTCAGGTGAGAGAGCAAGGTCAAAAGGATGTTAACTGATTGCACTGCCACAGCAACCCAATATTCAATTAGAATAATGTTATAAATTGATATGGCTCAATTTATATCTCTTATGAGATTAATATTTATATTTTGGTTGTTATGTTTGCCTTTTGGTTGACAGCAAAAGAGGGAGGGAGGAGGATAGAGAAGGAGAGAGCCGGATGGATTCCACAGAGAGAGAGAGCAAGAACCAGGTGAGAAAATGGACAAGTAGTCAAGACAATGCACTGTAATAAGGCAGCTTCCTTGCCCACATTGTAATTGCAGTGGCCTTCGCAATGATTTCACATAACTAAGCAGTGTATTGATATACTGTTATCAGTGGAACCTCCTCTTATATTTATTTCACAAATACTCGGTTTGTTTTATTTATTATCAGATTATATGTCATTTTCTAGTTGAATATAATATATTTGTGTGTGATTGACAGTGTAAAGAGGGAGAGAGGAGGAGGATGGAGAGAGAGGACATAATTGATAGTGAAGTCAAGATTGTTAGAATCTTACACATGAAATACTTTCCAGACGTACACTTACAGTAGAACATACACTATATGGAGAAAAGTATTGGGCCACCTACACATTATACCTACAGGCACTTTTTGGACATCCCATTCTAAATTCATAGGCATTAATATGGAGTTGGTCCCCCCCTTGCAGCTATAACAGCTTCCACTCTTCTGGAAAGGCTTTCTACAAGATTTTGGAGTATGTTTGTGGGAATTTTTGCTCATTTATCCAGAAGAGCATTTGTGAGGTCAGACACTGATATAGTGTATGTCAGTGGACGTCATTCTAAAAAGGGCATATTGGCAAATTATTTTGAGCTCTAAAGGCTGAGCACCCCAAAAGGTTTGATCCTACAATCGTCCCTGGTACGTTAAATCCAATTATTGTAAGTCGCTTTGGATAAAAGTGTCTTCTAAATGTCTGTAATGTAATCCAGCCTTTGGTTTCCAGGTCTGTCTGAGTACCTGCTCATTTACATAAAGTACACTGAATACCTCTCATGGCCATGCTTATTTTTTTTCAGTTTTATGCCACAGTCCTATGGCAGTTTTTCTATATGTATTTGAAACAGGATCCTGAAACGATATACTTGGCTTTAGTAAGTTAAAAATTAAGTTGTGGACCCCTGTCCCTGGAAAGAGTTCAGTTTCTAAGTATGTCCATTTGGCAACTCCAGTATAGTTGCTATGCTGTTGTTTTTTTGTTGTTAAGTCTGTTTAGAATTAACATTAACACCTGGAACTGATCAGACTGTTGCTCTGGATCTGCTGGACTGGGACTGGCGAGTTTCAAACTTCATTAAAATATTTCCATGACTGAAGGGAGTGATGACTGTATTGGTTGATTGCTCATACAATCCTTACCCCACGCAATCCCAGCAGACATGTGTGCTAAACTTTAAACAAATGGGGTCTGAAGCTTCTTGCTAAATATTTTGTGTGTTGGTTCCAAACAACAAAACTAATTAAAATAACTACAATGGTTCTGGTAGTAGGGCAGGTGATTTTTCGTCCAATCATTTCAAGGTACCACTTTGAAATGGTTAGATGGCACACCTGCCTGTCAACCTACCTATTTTTTATATTGGTTGGATTTTCAAACTATCCAAAAACGGGCGGATATCCCGTCAAAATTCCGTAGAGAGTAGTAGACAGTCCGGACCGGAAGTGATGAGTTTTTTTTTATAACTTCCTTTTACAAATTCTAAGCGGCTGAAGTCCTGTGAGTGCACTGATGACGTAGCATCTGCTACCACAGTCCTTTCTACCAACATAGGAAATTTTGACTTTTAAATAGTCGCCAAGTTGGCGGTGCTTGGCGCTCATATTTAAATGTGTCAAATAAACATTCAAAAGATCACTTATCGGTAGCGCTGAGCTTTCAAAACCCATCGTTTGTTAGAATAGGCATTTCTGCTTTGGTGAGTGGCTTTGAAATGTTTATTTGACACATTTAAATATGAGCGCCAAGCGCCGCCAACTTGGCGACTATTTAAAAGTCAAAATTTCCTATGTTGGTAGAAAGGACTGTGGTAGCAGATGCTATGTCTTCAGCACACTCACAGTTCCTGAGAAGGGCTAGGGTAAGCCTGGCTAACCCATACAAATCCTTTACAAATACTAATCCTTTATACTTTTTGCGCCTACTTTCAGTGAAAGAAGTCACAGAAATCGACTTTCAGACTGTTTTTGACTTAAATGCGTCTTGTATTCTGCGATATCGCTTCATTTTCATCTGTGTTTAGCATTTTGGTAATGCTCCGTCGCCCCCTACAGTCCTCATGAAAATACAGTCCACGTTAAGGTCCGTTGACAGCTGTCTTACTAGCTCATCATTAACTTAACATTGTAGGCCAGGTAAAAGGATTCTGGCTTACGGAATCAAGACCAAATGAAACATCAACCAATCAAATTAGCCCACACATACAAAACCGCGAATAATGTTGGCATCAGTCGAAATGTAACCTAATCTGTAATTTGTAAAAATGCTTAAAAGTGGGCATAGGGTAAACCAGTTCTCTAAGTGCTTACATTGGAATTCCCATTGACATTTTAACATTGGGATGGTTTATCCAATCAAAACTTGTCATGACTGTCCCGTCATTCACATCGCCTGTCAATCACATTACCCACTTTAACTATCTAGCTACTGGCAGCATCAATGAACATGGAAAACGGAGATCTTGAGTATTTGTTGAAAGTTGATTGCAAAATGAAGTGGATTAAACAAGTTTGGGTTACGATATAAGGTCTTTTGTGATTAATTACCAGTTGTTATGTCTGTGCGTTTTGCTTTGCCTAGATTTAATCAGCACTCGAGAGCGTGAACTTTGCTTCCTGGAGCAGTTGGCTTATTGGCAGTAGTAGCCTAAACACTGATTAGTGAAGTAGGGGAGTAGGCTATTGAGGGCTGTGTCCTAAGGGGGTGTATTTTATCGTTCTGTCATTCCTCTTCGTGGTGCTTGGCCATTGTTGTCATATAATGGCTCTTTAGTTTATTTAGTGTGTCCCTAAAAGCTTGATTGTTTCAGCCTAAACATTGCCCTCTTATTCGCTCGCTGTCAAATTATTGGCCTTTGTTGACATGTTAAAAAACATCATTAGCCTAGGTTACTGTAGTTTTCCTGTATGTTTTTTACATATAAAATGCCACTGCTCAGTGCCCTTCTGGTGCTGTGAAACCTACCATCAGGGCATGCTTTGAAAGCGAACCCACCCAAAAATTGTGCGTGCTGTGCGTGCGTGCTTCGTTGGTCCTGGCTTACCTGGTTCTAGCACCCACCAGATGCCACTGTAAAGGTTTATCCTATTCAGAAACTCTGTAAGGTTGAAGTATGATATTGAATCAAGTTAAGCTGCTATGCTAATAGAGTGTCCGGTGCCATTGACTCTTGAGGTTTTGGCCCCAAAAATGCACATGAAATGATTTCACAACATGGCTTGCTCATCAAAACAGCACACAACCTATCACCGGCCACCATTTTCACTCACTGGACAAACTGTAAAGGTGAGCGTATGTAGTTGAAATGTTAATGTCGATGGAAGTCGATGGAACACCACAGATGGAAGCCTTTCCTATATGATTTGACTTTTACAGCATGGCGCTAAAGGAAAACCCATTCCTCATAGACAGGATGTCTATGTCAGGCGTCTGATGTAGGTGACGACAAACCACCATGAAGTTAACATTCAGAGCTCAATCATATTACCATGTAGTGTATTTAATGTTCTGCCTTGGTGTGTAAATGTGCAAGAGTATACCAGCCTAACACTAGTGCCAGGGAGCTGTGTTTGTTTGGCATGAACTGTCCTTAGCAACTGGGTCAAAGTGCCCTGCAGCTGCTGAAAAACTGGAATCTCATTTATTTTGCTCATGACATGCCTATAGTACTATAGCATTATATAAGTTTGCTCACCTAAGCTCTGAAGATGATAGTACCCCTTGGTGGTGATAATATCAATATTCAACAGCTTTTAATGCATTTAATAGTGTGACAAGGATTTTCATTAACAATACTTAGTAGTAGTAGTAGTAGAAGTAGTACAGTTGTACTGTAGGTACTTTATTGATCCCCATGGTGAAATTGCACTGTTACAGCTACAAAGGACAACAAAGTAACACATTCCAGAATAGATTCACATTTACAATAGATACAAATATACAGAAATACAAATGTAAAAGAGTGCAAATAAACAACTGTATAACAGCAGGTAAGCCTACCTCCAGCCCCTTAATCTGAATTTTGAAATACAATTTAGGCTCTGGAAAGGATCTCATCCAGAGTAAGTTCCTTGGCATGCCTAACTTGTGCAAACAAGCTTTGCAAGATGCATACATTGCATGCCAGGGTGAGTTTATACTTCACAGTATTGAACGCAGATGAAAGATTTTCCCATCATTATTAGCTGCTATCAGCATATCTTCTGTACTATGCTTTTTACTGGGGAGGATAAAGCAGGGACTGTCTAGAAAGGCAGCTGTTTCCTACCTCTTGGCATGCTTCAGAAGGTGATTTACGATCTGGCCAAGAGAGGAAAGTTGAGGGGTCCTCCAAGAGTTAAGAGCATTAGGTCAGAGCAGCTACCACCAATGTTCCTGGCCTCACGACTCCTCCCCATACTCTGTTGCCACTGTACAACGACCCAGCCAAACACGTGTGACAGATTACTACCATAGCAGATAATCAATAAAATTTACACCACACTCAGTGTGATTGATGCCTCTGCTGCACCTCTGCATTCAAAGAATCATTAATAGTATCAGGCTAGACGTTGGGTAATCCATTGCGATCATGGATGGAGGTGTCAACACTAGCTATAAACCTCATTGTATGGCAATGCAACAACTGGGTCTCACTCGTGCTATTTGCCCTTTGCAGTGAACCGTGGCCTATCTCTCTCAGAGAACGTTTAGGATGTCTGGGTCACAACAAGAAACTTGACTGATGAGGACAAGAGGTTGGGTTTCAGTTTACCACAAGCCAGTGGAAGTCCCAGATGAGTGGAACAACACCATATGCTCACAGTAGGATACTAAGTGCTCTCCATGGGACCAGACACAGGCCTTGTGCCAACACTGGTCCAAGCAAAGCAAGGGGCATATTTCAGTGCATTTGTCGGTACTAAAATTGTTAGTGGCAAGAATTGTTAAAAGTACATAAATATATGAATAGTAACAAATACATTTCAATGGTCCTAATGCTGATTCTGACCACGACTCTGACGAATGTCTACTGCACTGTTTTGCAAGGGTATGAAGCCTAAACACAATATTTTTGTCCGGTGTTTATTTTCAAACTTGGGTAAATTATAATCCCTCCAAGTCCCCTTTAATTACAGCGTCTGTATCTGTCCTGAGCAGACTTGGTCGGGTGAATAGTGAGTCTCGCTGATTACGGCAGATTACACTCCGACGTGGACAGAATAAATCAGGCCTCGGTCTAATCTATGGCCACGCTGGGAGAAAGTTCCAGACTGTGTGAGAGGAGTCCAAGCGTCAGGAGGGAAAGAACTCAACACCTAATTTATTTGGAAATGTCAGCAGTTAATGCCATCCAGCTCAGTCGTCTCTAAACATTATTGCTCATTCTAACAGCTTCCACTGGTCTGGGGTATGATATACAGTACCTTACACTGAATCTGGAAAAACGTCCGTAATGGTACGTAATAATAAACACAATGCACATACTGTAGTCATAACATGTAATTCCATGCAACCTCCCCGTTTCCTTGAACTCTGTCAAATGGTTGATGTTGTAGTTGTTTCATGGTGTGTCATGCAATGGAGGGTACAGTCTTCAAGATAAAATAGGTTACTTTTGGGTGAACTCATCCTTTATCTCACTGTCAGTTCTCTGGAGCTCCACATTGACGTGGTGAGGACATGTGTCAAGATGGTCAGATGAGTCCGATGTGACTGTAATGTGACTGTTTTGTTTTTATTAGATGTGACCAAATGCATTATGTCTATTGAGGTCCATTGAACCAGTGTGAGCACAATAAAGGTTTGCACACATTCCCTTTTGCATATTTCAAGAGGAACAGTGTATTCCTGACATGTCTCTCTTCTTGGATGTCTGGACATTGGAGACAGGAATATTCAAAGCTGTCCCTTTCAATTTTAGGTTTCTGGTATATTGTTGTTATTGTTCTCGGCTGTGTTTCTCCAAAGCCTCAGATTAATTGATGATGACAGACTGGACAGACAAATTGATATGGAATGCTTGCTGGACACAAAGCACAATTCTATTCCTATACAGTATAATTGTATGAATTTAAGGGCCCTTTCCCATGGTCCTTGTTGCGTTGATAATTTCATTTGGCAGAGTAGTGTATATTGAAAGGCTTTTTGTAGTCAACAATAACATTCATGGTAGCGTGATTTTGCTAATGAAGATTTTATGCACTTGACTTGCAGTGTCGCACCCAGTATCATCGGCAAGTGGGATTTACTTTAAAAGTTTCTCCTGCTCCATCATCACATTAACATTACATTGAGTTCTTAGACCCATTTAAAACCTTTTATGGAAGAATAAAGACATAGATTTCAATACCCCAAATTGGAGGGAGTGACAAGTTGTGGTTTATCAGTGATGAGATGAAACATATGTAACATATTGCAGCTGGGCCTGTGCAAACAGCTTTAATGCCCCCTCTATTGGCAAGTCATAAAAAAATCACAGAAATAGCAAAAGTCTGGAAGGAAGTCCAAATATTTCCAGAACGCTCTGCACTATGTGGAACCTATGGAATCTGAACCCACAGCCCCACACACTATAGGAGAGGAAAGCGGTTTTGGATCCACAAAGGAACTGTGGGTACACGTGGATCCCCTATCATTGTGTCTGGTGAGTCTCAGTTCCAGTTCACACCACACCACATCCCTCCCTAAACCACTCATCTTGACCCTGTGATCTCAGCGAATAGCACTCACAGGCCTCCAAAGAGGAGATGTGTTTGAACGTAATAACATGTATATTGTGTTCATCTGTTTGATTCACAGACGGTGGGTGGACAAGGAACATTCCTTTCTAACCAAAACGAACCACTTTCTAACCTCCAGTGAGAGCCAGAGGGTTTTTAGTTTTGGAATCGAGAAGATGGTTGATCTGAAGACCGTGTCTGTTCATGGGGTCAATCGTATCATTCCCAAGAACAGAAATCCACACCCAGGTGGTGAAGTAAGTGGTGCATGTTTATGAGCTATCTCTACTGCCCTCTAGTGGTGGTGTGCAATGGTATTTGCTACTCCTGATTGGTCTGAATCTCATGCTACGAACGCACACGGACACACGCCATGTATAGAAGTGGCTGCACCACTTAAAAAATGTGGAATGATTATGGGGCCCCTGGATGTCACACTCATAAGGTTGAGACCTGGGTGTGAAGGTTTGAGTCATGTTTTATATTCACACCATCGTTGCCTTTCCCCTTACAGTGTAAAGAAAGATGAGGTGCAGTATTTTATAATCCTTCATCTTATGGAACAGCTGTATCACTCCGACATGTTCTTTTCCATTCATTGCCAATTAATCCACTTTAATAGAGCTTGAGTTTTAATGCTAACTCAGGAATCTTGCAAAATGTCAGTCGATATTTCCTGTCAATGTATAATTTTCAGTTGTAAAGTTTCTGCGGTGTTTAGTTTAGCTTGAATGTCTAAGAGAAAATATTATCACAGGGTTTATACTGAAATACAGAATATGCATTCATTGGTGATATTTGTCATTTTCAGCAGGCAAAATGCACAGGCACACTTCATTAAATGGTGGAAAGACCTCACGTTCCGTGCTGTACCGGCTCCCTGCACTCCCTGCAACAAGCAGACCTCTGTGAGAGGGTTTCAAGTTCTGAGGCAGAAACAAAGTAGCTATCTCTTATATGGCCAATATTTTAATGAGCACTACTGATATCTATACAAAACCCCACACATAGTTGAATGATGAAGCCTTGTATAGCAGGATGTTGATATTGATGTAACATATAAAACGATGTGAAGTATCATGTGGTCAAGAACATTTTGTCGAAAGACCGTACTATTTGTGCTCTACCTCTATGCTAATACAGTAGCACACACAAAAACAGATATTTGTGCATCAGCTTCTCCAACACCCAAACCCTGCCTCTGAGAATTTCTGAACAGGATATTAGCTCCCTGATCCCACCTGCTGTCAAAGAATTCCCGCATCAGAGAACCAGAATAGATAACCTGACATCTAGCAGTATGTTACATTCTCAGCTCGCAAAGCAAACCTCTGCTTGAAGCAAAAACAAATCCAAAGCCCACCATGGATCAATCATGCCAACACTACCAGAACAGGTATCGGACATGAGTCAAGCTCTCTCCATAGTCCATAATAGATATTACCCTATAGGCCAACCTTAAAGGGGTATCCCGCTGTCATAGCAAGTTTAGCTCAAATGTCGCTTTGTCCTCAATGAAACCGATCCATACACACCAACATTTAACCCATCCGTGCAGTAGTAAGCTAGCTCCTTATTCCTCTGTGTGCGCACCCCCTTTATAATGGAGGTCTATGGGCCTCTGCTAAAAACTATGATAAACATGTATTTTCAAGGCAGGAAGCGCCAGGAAGCCCGTTACCGGTCTCAGTAGAATGTTGTCTTGTGAAATGAATCGCCATCCCCATGTGTTGACATGTTAGTCATGGCTAGGAGGATGTAAACAATCGTCTAGCTTTACCGCGCATGCTCGTGCAACGTGCAGCGGAGGTTTACAGTGCGAAAGGTATGGTGTAGTGTGTTCGGCGAAATAGTTCTGGCTCAAATGAAGCTTTTATTTCAATATTCAGTTTGAGAATGCGATATATTTCACATGACAGCATAATGACACCAGTAAGATCACACCCTGCGCTTCCTGCCTTGAAAATGCATGTTTATCATAGTTTTTAGCAGAGGCCCATAGACCTCCATTATAAAGGGGGTGCGCACACATAGGAAAAAGGAGCTAGCTTACTACTGCACGGATGGGTTAAATGTTGGTGTGTATGGATCGGTTTCATTGAGGACAAAGTGACATTTGAGCTAAACTTGCTATGACAGCGGCGTTCCCCTTTAACACTATGCCAGACACACAACACACAAGCCAGACAGACTTAAGAATAAGCAGAGAATTAATGTACTGTATATTATTGCCATCCATAAATAGACTGGTTTCTCTTTAAGACTTAAGAATAAGCAGAGAATTCATACTGTATGCTACTTCAGTATAAGTACTGTACATTATTGTACATTATTGCCATACAAAAATAGACTGGTTTCCCCTTACCCGCGAAACGTGTGCTGACAACTGATTAATTGTTGTTAACAGAAAAGGATAGAGAGGTGAGTATTAATAATGAAAGACTTGGTTCGGGTGCATGAAATGTGGAAGTGGTCTTCAGTTTCAGTGATATACCTTTATGTTAGCTTGGTTCTCCATATTTGTTTTGACCTACAGTAGTGTTGTGGCCTTGGTGCTGAAAAGGAGTATACTGTACCCTCGCTTGTGCTTTTCATGGACCCTTGATAAATAAACGACAGCAGGCAAACTGTAATAATGATAAGTATGTGTGAAATAAATTTTCAAATTTATCTGACATTAAGTAAACTTCAAATATGACAACATAAATTAAATTCATTGGTATACAGTATGTGGAAATTGAAAATGGACCAATTCTGTTGTCAGCCTGACAACCAACTGACAGCCCAACTCTACAACTCTATTGTAGAGAATACATTGAGTTGTCAACTCAGGTCATATTCATATTCACTCAAGGATAAATTAGGATATATGAGGATATATTAACCCATAAGACACAGCAGTACTTATGAGTAGTACTTTTTTTTACCATTTGCCAATCCACACTCTACTGTAGAAATACAGTACACACAGTTGAGATAGAGATACACACTTCACACTTGTAGCTTGGGGGCCAGTCCTTTCACTTGGGAGTGCAGAAGTCGAGAAACCGATGAGACCTCAGCAGAACCTTCTCAGCTCTCTGGTAACAGGCATGTTCACGGTAAACACATGTACAAATATCACTTATCAAAACCAGCAACAAAAAAAAAGAAGCTGGTTCCCAACAACTGTCTGCTAAACTATGTACTGGGGGTCGAGCTCTTATCCCCTGTGAGAAACACGCGATCCCAGAGTCATCTGTCCAAACAAGCTCCTGGCTTACTGCACCGAGGGAGAAAACAAAGAAATGGGCTCTGGTTAAAATACGAAATCCTGCCGAGGTTTCGGAGCAGGAGATGCATGTTGACAGTTACGCCGTCAATTCTGATACCTCTGATTGTCACCAGATGTGTTCCCCCATATCCTATGCTATACATCCTATACCAGAGTGAACGTGTGCATCGGGAATGCTTTTTCACAGCCAGACACCCAATGATGTGCAGTGTTATTCGCAAGTGAAATTAGTACACTTCCTGTCAATGCACAAGACCCAGGATAGATCCATTTAATGTCTCCTGCGTTTTCAGCAAATCAACAGTCCGGAAACACATGGTGGAAGTGAGTGAAGTGTTGATATTTGCAAGGCACGCAGTTAAGGGTGGAAATGCCAGAATTTTAGAGGTGACATGTGATGGGAACATAGGCCCAAGCCTTTGTAAACGTGTCCTTTGGAAAAACACATTAGGTGCCATTCTGTCCCACCCCCCTAATGTCTGCAGACACACCTACAGGGGTTTGCAGCTCAAGGTCTGGTTTAGTCATTCCCCAGGTCACTGACTCACAGCAAATTCAATTTATTTGTGTTTATCTAGAACTTTTTTCCCTGCATTTTTCTTGCACAAAGAGCCTGGTCATAGTTTTCCTAGAGCATACAGAGGGAACATTCGCCAACAGCTGGATATTACCAGTCAAGCCCACTGCACAGTTACTTTTTAAGCAGTGCCGACACTTTTATACATGACATGTGGGTCTGTCTGTCTGTCTGTCTGTCTGTCTGTCTGTGTCTGTCTGTCTGTCTGTCTGTCTGTCTGTCTGTCTGTCTGTCTGTCTGTCTGTCTTTGTCTCCGTTCGTAGCATGAGATTTACACCAGTCAACCAGCAGAGGGCAGTAGAGATTGCTCATAAACCTGCACCGATTACTTCACCACATTGATATTATTTATCAGGCTTTTTCATTTTTTGAAGATGTTTTGAAACTTAATAGCCTATCCCTTTTGCTTAGGTTTTGGATCTCAAACATTGGCATGGATGTGAATGGAGACTTTTTTGAATGTCTGCTAAAATGAAATGATTAATCTAAGTTGAATTGATTTCATTTAATTTATTGTGGACTTAAATTCATCATACCATAAACCTGACATTTACATAAGACAAAGCTATGGCTTACTAAGGATGCAACCAACCCTCCATCAATATCAAGTACAACTTCAGTTGGATCAAAGAAATAGCTGTGCAACACAAACACATGGTTAGTTAGTGAAAAGGCATTCCAGTTAACAGGAAATGGCTCAGAATGAGTCTTTCACCTCTGGAATGAGGAACTGCTAATCAAATGTATGGCTATTATCAAGTGACTGGAGTTTAGAAATATCCCCAAGTACTGAGGAGACAGCTGGAAGCTATTGCCAGAGTATGGGCAGTTTGTGTATAACTGTTTTATTCTGAAATAGCCTTGAAATGAGTGTGAGAGCAGCAGAGAGATAGACAGGGGGTCAACAAAAGTAATTATAAGGCAGTTGTTTTTACTGGCAAATCATACGCACCTTGGGGGCAGCACTTAGGAGTCCATTGTAATAATGCCCTTGAAGGAGACCATGTACGTTATTGGCACCTTGGAAAAATACGGGTGACCCCTGAGAATGCCTGTATTTGTCAAAGAACAACCCCCCCCCCCCCCCCCCAATTTCATTTCACACTACATTAGTAATCTAATTACGTGTTGAAACGTTACACCGACGGTGGTCCTCTGGCGCTGAGACATAGTCGCTCCTTGCTGAGGGGCTCGGCGGAGGCACAGCGTGGGACGCTCTGGCCTGCTACTGTTGGGGCTCAGAGGGACCCTGTCCTGCCCAGGTTCCTCCAGCTCCTGCACTGGCTGAAAGCTGAGAGCCCCCTTCCACTGAGAGCCCCCTTCCACAGCACCAGCAGCTGAGCTGCGGCCATGAGCTGTCAGAGCGCATTAGTGTTGAGCACTCTATACCTGACGCACATGCTGGTTCCCTGGGCACCCAGACCCTCAGAGTTACATCCCAGACGTGCCGGAGATCAAGCCCACACACACACACACACACACACACACACACTACGAAAACAGACTACCCATTCAGTCCACAACCCTGAGGGTAAAACTAGGAGCCTGTTGGGAACCATGTCGACTTTTTCTGCCATCCCTTTTAATGAAATATAATTGTCATTACATAATGAGATATGTGCTGAGGTGGATGAATGCAGTAATTACACTGTTATCACAAAGCATAAATTGTTACTGTGTACTATACTGTAGGTGTTTCAACCAGGTTACAGGGTCTTAATCTTGAAAAAAGGAGCTCCAATTTCCATATGATATTCTTGACTATTAGATTAGAGCTGGTATTTTCTTGCACACCTCTCAAAACATTCAGTACAGGGAGTCAGATCTCTGTCCGCAAACCCCTTGGAATTTGGAAATGCAGGACATGGCCATCCAAGGCGTGCAATTGTCTGAAGGAGAGGTTTGTGTTGGACATCATCCACATCACCTCATGTTGGGGATTATGGACCCAGAAAGCAGAGTATCCAAAAGGAATTTTTTAATAAATGTGTCAAGCGCACAGAAAGAAAAAAACTCAAAACATTCAATTGAAGGAGCAAGGTTAAAAAAGAACAGACAGAAAGCCTCGCCTGCCTGGTCACTATTGTTTTTCAATATCTTGAATATAACTGAGATTTAGGAGTCTGAATCAATATCAAAGCCGTGGGTCAATTGGTGGTTTCAATAGTTTGAAACACAGGAACACTATAGAATAAGTCCTATTGAACACAGGAACACTATAGAATACAAGAAACAAATGGTCGAATGGGAGAGTTCCTTAGGACATTCCTTAGGCATGACCCACTTTCTACACTTATTTAATAATATCTCATAGGCCACCAAAAGATGCAAGGGAACGCTGAAGGAGAATTTCCTCAAATCCTAAAACATAACAGAGTCTAACAGATTAATGTAGTAAAGGGTGGGCCGACCTTCATTCTCTTTGTTGACTTTAAATAAGACGATACCACTGCTCCCAGATTTCAAGGCTCTGAAAATTGTTTGTGCATGTGCTTATCCCAGATCCAATCAGGGGCCACTTGCACGTGAAGTACCCATCATACTTATCTCCATCAGATGAGTATTGCAATGTGGAACTACCACGGGAACGGGGCACATTTCCATTTGTAGACCCTCTCTGTTTGGCAAAAGCTAGTTGTTGTTGGAGACCTGTATATTATTTGCCAGCAAGGTCATTGGAGCAGCTGTTTCACTTGATCCATATCTCGTCTCTCTCTCTCTCTCTCTCTCTCTCTCTCTCTCTCTCTCTCTCTCTCTCTCAGGTTTATGGTATGATGAATTTAAGTCCACAATAAATTAAATCAATTCAACTTAGATGAATCATTTCATTTTAGCAGACATTCAAAAAAGTCTCCATTCACATCCATGCCAATGTTTGAGATCCAAAACCTAAGCAAAAGGGATAGGCTATTGAGTTTCAAAACATCTTCAAAAAATGAAAACGCCTGATAAATAATATCAATGTGGTGAAGTAATCGGTGCAGGTTTATGAGCAATCTCTACTGCCCTCTGGGTGGATAAAAGCAAGTAGGGTGGTGTGTGTGTGTGTGTGTGTGTGTGTGTGTGTGTGTGTGTGTGTGTGTGTGTGTGTGTGTGTGTGTGTGTGTGCGTATGTGTGTGTGTGGCCTCAGAAGCTAATGTCCTCAACCCCTTGCATACCTGACGGTCTGCAAGCAGGTACTCTCCTAAATATGCGTCTAACGTTTCCACTCTGTGTAAACAAGCTAGGGTGCATGAGTAAGAGGGATGCTCTATCTCAGTCAGGCAGGAGAGAGGGCGAGAGAGGGAGAGAGAGAGGGAGAGAGAGAGGGAGAGAGAGGGAGAGAGAGAGGGAGAGAGAGAGGGAGAGAGAGGGAGAGAGAGAGGGAGAGAGAGAGGGAGAGAGAGAGGGCGAGAGAGAGGGAGATAGAGGGCGAGAGAGGACGAGAGAGAGGGCGAGAGAGAGGGAGAGAGAGAGGGAGAGAGAGAGGGCGAGAGAGAGGGAGAGAGAGAGGGCGAGAGAGAGGGAGAGAGAGAGGGAGAGAGAGAGAGGGCGAGAGAGAGGGCGAGAGAGAGGGAGAGAGAGAGGGCGAGAGAGAGGGCGAGAGAGAGGGAGAGAGAGAGGGCGAGAGAGAGGGAGAGAGAGGGCGAGAGAGAGGGAGAGAGAGAGGGCGAGAGAGAGGGAGAGAGAGAGGGAGAGAGAGAGGGAGAGAGAGAGGGCGAGAGAGAGGGCGAGAGAGAGGGAGAGAGAGAGGGCGAGAGAGAGGGTGAGAGAGAGGGCGAGAGAGAGGGAGAGAGAGGGAGAGAGAGAGGGCGAGAGAGAGGGTGAGAGAGAGGGAGAGAGAGGGCGAGAGAGAGGGTGAGAGAGAGGGCGAGAGAGAGGGAGAGAGAGGGCGAGAGAGAGGGTGAGAGAGAGGGAGAGAGAGAGGGCGAGAGAGAGGGAGAGAGAGAGGGCGAGAGAGGGAGAGAGAGAGGGTGAGAGAGAGGGCGAGAGAGAGGGAGAGAGAGAGGGCGAGAGAGAGGGAGAGAGAGAGGGCGAGAGAGGGAGAGAGAGAGGGTGAGAGAGAGGGCGAGAGAGAGGGTGAGAGAGAGGGTGAGAGAGAGGGAGAGAGAGAGGGAGAGAGAGAGGGCGAGAGAGAGGGAGAGAGAGAGGGAGAGAGAGGGCGAGAGAGAGGGTGAGAGAGAGGGAGAGAGAGAGGGCGAGAGAGAGGGAGAGAGAGAGGGCGAGAGAGGGAGAGAGAGAGGGTGAGAGAGAGGGCGAGAGAGAGGGTGAGAGAGAGGGAGAGAGAGAGGGCGAGAGAGAGGGTGAGAGAGAAGGAGAGAGAGAGGGCGAGAGAGAGGGAGAGAGAGGGCGAGAGAGAGGGAGAGAGAGAGGGCGAGGGAGAGAGAGAGGGAGAGAGAGAGGGAGAGAGAGAGGGAGAGAGAGGGAGAGAGAGAGGGCGAGAGAGAGGGTGAGAGAGAGGGCGAGAGAGAGGGAGAGAGAGGGAGAGAGAGAGGGCGAGAGAGAGGGTGAGAGAGAGGGTGAGAGAGAGGGCGAGAGAGAGGGCGAGAGAGAGGGCGAGAGAGAGAGGGAGAGAGAGAGGGCGAGAGAGAGGGAGAGAGAGGGCGAGAGAGGGCGAGAGAGAGGGAGAGAGAGAGGGAGAGAGAGAGGGCGAGAGAGAGGGAGAGAGAGAGAGGGAGAGAGAGGGCGAGAGAGGGCTATGTGTGCGGGAAGAGATTTCTTTTGTTTTTTTAACGACTTCTACTCTGAACGTGTTGAGATGCTGTTTGCTACAAAGCACTTCATCAGATCCACACGTAAGCCAGATGAGTCAGAGGCTGGAAATGAACACTGTGTAAAGCCGAAAATCGCTGAAAGTAGGGGACACCCCTGCCGGGTGCCTCAGAAACCTTGATGACTGGAAGTGAAAGTGGCTGTACTGTTGCCAGGGATTCGCCGCGCATAGTTCTGCAATAGCTCATCCAAGAGGGGAGAAGTTCTGAGGTAAATCACAAAGGCCTTGGCCATGAAGGGAGTCTGGTATAGCCAATGACGGACTCAAGACAAAATGCTCTGTCGTCACAATGTGAAATCCTATGCCTCGTGAACTTACTGTTCCCCAGTACAGCCCTCCGACCCCAAAGATATGTAACCTCAATATACAGAGGGCCTCACCTTGATGTGGACAAAAAAACGAAAGTGGAGTTCTACATTCAAGCATGCAGACTCTGAGGTTTCATCAGCTGTACAGAATGCAGTTGTGCGCGGTGGAAACCGAAAAGCTACAATAAAGAAACCAAAAAAGTATTGGTCAGGTCAGGAATGTTAATGAAATTAGAAAACATTCTGAGACGAGGAGTTGTCTCATAATATAATTTAATGGGAAAACAGCTTGTTTTTATTTAATCGGTGCTTGGCAATAGGAAAACCTGATTGGGGCGCAACTGAAATGGGTAGATGTTTGCAGTCACAACAATATGAAACACCCGATTTGGACCATTAAATTAACTGACTGAGTCTATTGAAACCTATTGAAAATAGTTCAATGAACGACATTCTAAATATTGTTATGGCGACATGTGTTACGGCTCGCATGCCCTCGCCTCCACAACCGCCTCCCTCTCTCCCCTCTGGGCCCGCTGCGCGCTCGGGGCGTCCTACGCGCTCTACCGCACGTCGCCTCGGCCCAGGCATGCGACGCTCTGGCCCAGTCCCAATGTCCACCCTTGCAGACTCGCAGACTTAAGAGCGCGCTCCCGCGAAGTCCGCGAGGGCTTAGGGGTGTCCCAATGTCAACTCGGCAAGTGCGTGAGGGCTCTCTGGCAGACATTTTGAGCCCTTTATGTCCCCTTACTGTAGGTCTGCACTTCTGCAGACTTCGCCTAAGGGAATTACCCACAGTTCATATCGTTGTGACGTGAAACACGGGGTTACCTGAAGAACAGCCAATAAACAAGCACGAACAGATCAACCAACCATAACGTTCACGTTACAAAACAAAATATGTTTTCATGTTTTCAGCTGGACTTGCTTATCTGCACAAGTAGCCTTATCATTATTTTGGTTTCATTATTTTTAAGTATGGGTTATTAACCCCATGGGTTTGTATAATGTGATTTGTTTAAAAATATGTAGGCTATGGTTATAATTTACATCGATTTCTGTTGCTCTAAATCATATGATTGCCCAGTTAAAAGCAGTATGACATTAATTACCCATTTCGGTGCAGTGTTCTTTGAATTGAGATTTCCAACATGAATATGGAAAGAGTTGTGAGGTGCAGGAATGTGTATTATCATTCTTAAGTTAATACTTTTGGATTCATCACAAACAAGAATCACAGGCAGTAATGTAGTTCGCATATGACCACAAAATGAAATGATTTCAAGTTGAACAAATGTTTTGAGGGTAACACAGAGAGTTCTGATAATGTAAAGGGGATTTGACTCAGCCCAAAATTAATTTACACGAAGGCCTACAAGAAAAACATGTACAATTTAAAAATTGATTTAAAAAAAACCCCACGCCCACAATAGTAAGAAATATGTTTTCACGTCAACGTAATGGGATGTCGCAAGTGCTGTCCCATTCCTTTTTATACCAATTCGAGCCCTTGCAGCCTCTCGCACTCAACCACTTTACCAGGTGACGTCAATAAGTCTGTGAGGGCTCAGGGCTTGAGGGTTTAGGGGGGACATTGGGACTGGGATCCCGACGTGCCCAGCACATCGGCCCGTGCGCAACATCAAGAACGGCGCGCTCGTCTCCGACGGTGACGCGGGCGTGGCTCTGCTCACCGGTTTCCAATTCGTCATCACCACACCTGTCCCTCGTTCTGCAATCACCTTCAACCCCTACCAGAACCTGGTCTACTCTCCATTCATTGCCAGATCTTACCATAACCCACATGTGGTAACGTATAGCCTCCTAGCCTACATTTTTGCTTACCAGTATTTTGTAGTGCTTTTCCCTTTGCCTGTTGAACTTTACTCAGTTGCAGTGCCAACCCAGCTAAACTTGTTTTTTCCCTGCTCGTGATTACTATCACTCACCCTGCCTCTCCTCCTCGTCTCTCCAGTATCCCGGACCCCCTCTGCTGAGTTGTACCAGCTAGCAGAGCCCTCACCCTGCTCCACCCCCGGATCCCTCCGGCTCCCTTGAGCCAAGAACATTTTTATTATTTAGTGGCAGTTTGGTGGCTCCTATTTTTTCTCCCATTATATTTTTGTGGCAATCCCTTTTTGTGGCTCCCCCTTTGTGTTACCTTATTAAATCGCCCCTCTGGGCTTTAACCGTTCCTTGCCTCCTCCATTCCTGTTGCGCCTGGGTCCCACACCAAACCGTCACAACATGCACTTTAAAATGTGTTATGACTGCATGGTATTTGATAGGAGAATCAAAATATTTATTGAGTTTTCATTTCTTTTGCCTTGGTTTGGATGGGAAAAGACATAGCTCTTACTTTCACAGCTTAAATGTCTCCCTCTAACGTAGTGTAAGGCAGAAAATACATTACATTTTCAGGTGTGGTTTGTTGTTATTCCACCCAATGACAGTATAAACTAGCTTCAAATATATATGTCTCCTCCCAATGCAAACAGTGTTACACCAACCAGGTCATTTAGGCAGCCACATGTCATGTGGAATGGTGTATAAGTGCATAATAAGCAACGGTTTCCCATTCTAACTGTTCATCAAATGCCAAGAGAATTCATCCTGTGAGCAAAAATGTCTTCGTTGACACATGCAATGCTGCCACAGTGCTCAGAGCTACACTGTCCATCATGACAATATAATTCAGATTGCAACATACAGTATACATATGACACATGGCCTGTCTGTCTGTGTGTCTGTCTTTCTGTCTGTCCGTCCCTCTGTCCCTCCTCGGACACTGTCTGCCTGACAGCATTCATATTTGGCACAGGTATCCACAGGAGTTCTGGACAGACCATGATGGGTCAGATTTTTTATTATTTATTTATTTTGGGGATAATTTTAACATAGAATACTGCCAGTCAATAGAAATACTGCTCCGAATAGAAGCCAGCCCCCAGCGTTCCAGCTGCCCACTCAGAATGATCCAGCCTGCTCATTAGCTGCAAGGAGCTGCAGTTTTGCTCAAAATTAGTGTGGCTGCCCTGATACAAACACTGAACTATTACCTTGCGCCAGACAGGACTTGCCAAACACAACATGTACTCTATGTTCTCGGGGGTATATAATGGACTGAATAGCCAATTACTGATTCCTCCAATGGGTATCAAGACTAACAGATAAGTTAATTGGATGGGCTAAGCTGGAGTGATAGCAAATGTACAGTATTTAGTTGGTGTCCATACTGTAGTGCTTCAACATGTATCAGAAGTAGTATATATATATATATATATATATATATATATATATATATATATATATGAACCAGTACGATATATGGTTATCTTAAAGAGGTTGAGGAGGTCCCATTGAGAGTGGCGTTAGACAAGTATGTCAATAAACATGGTGAATCTTTAATTGAGTTTCTTAGGGATGCTAAAATATGTCTTGTAAATAGAAGGATTTGTCCTTTGAATGACAACTATACCTCTGTGTCTACAAAAGGAAAAGCAGTTGTAGATTATATTATGGCTGCACATAACTGTTTAGAAAATGGTGTTTCATTTAAAGTGATAACGCCCAATCAAATGACAGAAACTGTGGGTTGTATGGATCTCATAGGGGATTATAGTAAACTGCCAGACCACTCACTATTAAATATGATTAGATATGTAGGAGGTGACAGTTTTCCAAGTGCAGTTTCTGTGGGGGGTAATGAAATAAAAAAGGAAAAGAATATGTAGAAAGCCCCCAGATGATTTTTTATGTTCAGAGTTAAGACGCACAGCATTATTAGATATAATAGATAGATTGCAGGCTTGTCATAGAACACAGGAAGAACTAGACAGCTGGTATGACGATCTTTGTAAAGTGATACATGACGAAATGAGCAAACATACTCAGGATAAATGCTCTTCCTCTAAATTAAAGAAGGCTCATAAAGTACATGAACCATATTGGAATAAGATCTCTGGTATGATATGCACAGGTCGGAGCGATTATTTATAAAATGCAAAGGGGTAGATAGACAACATCTTCTGAACAATTTCAGGAAGAGTCAACATGCATTTGATAAAAAATATCAAATATAAAAATATCAATGTTCAAACGAAGGTATGAGAGAGGTCAAGTGCTGCATTTAGAACAGATTCAAACATCGAATCCACAGAGTTTTTGGAATGAGATTAACAAATTGGGGCCCAAGTGGTTTAAGAAAATACCAATGGAGGTATGGAGGGAAGATGGAGGTTTGGTGGTTGACTGTGCACAGGTGCTTAACAAATGTGAGAAGGATTTCTTAGGTTTATTTTTGGATGAAATTAAGGGGTTTGATGAGGGGTTCTTTGAAGATGTGTGTCGAATGAAAATCAAGCTAGAAGCAGAAATGCTGGAGGTTTCAGAACATCTGGGGTTTGAAGAACTACCCGGCAATAGAAACAATTCATAATAGAGCCATAAGATACTTTCTGGGGGTACACAAGTTAGCCCCCACCCTAGCCATTACGGGAGTGTGGGCTGGGAGTCGTGTGAGGGTTGCAGGAATGTCTGTATAATGAGGCTGTGGAATAGATTGCTAGGGATGGATCACAATAGACTAACAAAGAGAGTGTTCTACTGGGACATGCATAACAATGGTGTATATGGACAAGAGAGCTGCGTGAGTTGTGCGATAGATTGGGTTGTGAGGATGTACCTACAGTAGTAATATGAGGAAAGTTGACCTCAACATGGTGAAAGAAGCTGCATCTCTCAACAACAGCAAGAGTTGGATATGTGGATTACGAAGTAAGCCGACACTTTGTACATTCTGCGAAGGACATTCAAAGGACAAATCCTTCTATTTACAAGACACATTTTAGCATCCATAAGAAACTCAATTAAAGATTCACCATGTTTATTGACATACTCGTCTAATGCCACTCTCAATGGGAAAAATGGGAATCCCAAATTCCAAAGCCTCGGCACTACCAATAAATAACTTATTTAGACGCGTTCTGTCCGAGTGAAATTATTTTTCCGAGGTAGTCTTCTTCTGTGGTGGTGGCGGTGCTTTGAAGCTTCAACCCAGCATTTCTGATGATTTCCTCAGTCCAGTCCGTATGCTTAATAATGGCGATTTCGTCTGTCTTCCTCTGCTTCTGTTTCAAGAATGCGCGCCTACTTGTGCTGACTAGGCTATAAAAGGGTCTATAATGAACAAATATGACCCACACTCGTTACATAACTTCTATAACATCCAGTGACGAAATATGTCATGGTACCTTGGTATGTCCACACCAAGGATTGAACTCACAACCTTCGCGGTGATAGGCAGCGCACATGGAGGTATAATACAAACAGCGCACTATCCACTGAGCCACCGCTGACCTGGGAAATCTGTGGAGTCTTTTTGTTTTGATGTTCTGGGACCACTGCCTCTTGTGGTGGCAACAATAGAACTGCAGGTCAACAACGACAACAGGGAAGGAGCGACAAATAGGATTCCCTCTTCTTGGTGTGTCGGCTCACAGCCAACACACAAAAATACAGTGTAGAAATGCGACGTGGAGCTACACCCAGTAGCCTAGCCTATGAGCCGAAGCAGAGCCTCCATCGACGTAGCTTTATCAATATATATTGATATATTGATGAGCATGTGTCAGACAAGGGATCAGAGCATGCCAACAGTATGTTAAGTTATTTTAATGTATGCCAACAGTATGTGAATTTATTTTTAGTGTACTCACCTTTAATAGAGCTTAAGGCGATGACTGGGAGCTGAATTAAACTTCATGAAAATGGCATCCTTCCATTCATTCCAGCTCTATGGCGGCACTACAGTGGCACTTCGAGCAGAAAATAGCTTGGGAGCTACAGTCTGGGGATCAGAAGGTCCCCAGTTCGATCCCAGCTCCAAGCAGGGTGCCCAGCAGTATGCCTTGAGCAAGACACTGAACCCCAAATTGCTCATGGGTTGCATGGTGTCTCGGTGCGGTACACTGTCGCCTCACAGCAAAAAGGTCCTGGGTTCTATTCCTGCATGGGCTTTCTCCTGGGCCTTTCTGTGTGGAGTTTGTATGTTCTCTCTGTGCTCACACGGGTTCCATCCACATAGAACCCCAATATTACATTTTTTTGATAGCTACCATGATGATAAAAACAGGATTGGTTTATCTATAGTGATATTTTTGGTCAAGAATTAAGCCAAGATTTCTACAATGATGAGTTAAAGAGTGAGAGAGAGTGAGAAAGAATGAGCAAAATCTCTGTCTTATCATCATTTAACTGCAGGGAATTTCTGAATGTCGTTGAGGCAGTTAAGTAGGTCGGTGGTATTCTGATGCATATCTCTGCGATCACAGTTAAGGTAGATCTGAGTAGCGTCAGAATAAAACTGGACATTGGTATTATAAGTGAAAATGAGATGGCCTGGAGGGAGCATGTAGATGAAGAAGAGGATTGGGCCTGGCACTGATCACTGAGCCATAGTGGAAGCCTGTAGCTGACCTGGCATCTGCAATACCCTCGCATATACTGTACTTCTGTCCTTTAGATAGGACTTGAACCAGTTCAGAGCAGTCCCACTTATGCCAAACCAATTTTCCAGATGGTCTAAGAAGATGTCATGATTAATAGAATCAAAAGCAGCATTTAGATCCAGGAAAACTAAAACAGAAGAGTGGCCAGCATCAGCAACCAATAATAAGTAATTCAAGACTTTAAGAAGGGCCGTTTCCATGCTATGATTTTTTCTAAAACCAGATTGGAATTTCTCAAATATTGTTTTCCTGGATAAAAGCAAGCAATTGCTATTTTCTAACACCAGCTAAAATTGGAGCTTTGAGATAAAAACTAAAATGGTTACAATCAGAAGAGTCAAGTGACAGCTTCTTCAATAGAGGGTGGATAAGTGCAGTTTTAAAGAAATTAAGCAGAGAACCTGTAAGCAGAGAGCAATTTAAAATGTGCAGAATGCAAGGAGAAACAGTACTAAAAACGTCCATAAGGAATTTGATTGGGAGAATATCCAATAGATAGGAAGAAGGTTTCATCTTGGTTATCAATTCAGACAGTACAGATATTTTCATTTCTCCAGGGCATAGAGAATCGTCTAGATTTTCTGCATTTAAAAGGAGCCGTTTCTTCTAAAATATAAGTACATATGCTATTAAATGAATTAGCTGCTCACTTACAGATAGGGATGAATCAGAGAAATTAGCAGTGACTTCGAGGGATGACACTCAACAGTGCTCGAAATATGGAACACTAAATCAAGGTCTTTAGTGCCTGAGAAAGAGTATGAATGCCTTTAGGGATGAGGACAGATCTGACATTTGAATCACCCACAAGGATACATTCTGGAGATGTGCAGATTAAGACAGGGCTATTAGCATTAAATGAGTCAGCAGCAGGGACAAGAGGAGGGAGACTGCCAGCATCAGCCTGGCCAGTGGCAGATGAGAGGGGAAGGGGCAGGTAGCATTAGTTTGGGTAGCAGCAACAGATGAGACAGATGAGAGGGGAGGTGTAGGCCTACTTCTAGCATTCGGTTGGCTAGCTGCACTAGCCACGGGGGGGGGGGGGGCAGCTTGGCTTGGTAGCTCAGCAACAGAGTCCAGCAGAGGAGGGCGCTTGATCCTGCCTCCAGGGGCAGCAGATCCAGGAGTGCTAGTCGGGGGGATTTGACGATGAGTTGGGCGTTAGGTGATGCGTTAGGGCCCGAGGCAGAGCACTTCTTGGCTGGAGTCTTGGCGGCAGCTATGCTGGCATATAAAGGCTGAGGGGTGGTGTGGGTCTAAAGGCCACGGTGGTGTGGGTCTCAGCATCAGTAAGGCAAAGCTGTTTGAGACTGACAACACGTCCTCAGACCGATTTGGATCATAGAGAGGGAGAGAACTCTTTCTTTTCCTCTCATTTGCAAAAGCTCTAGATGAGGCAGTGCCTGGGGGAACGACGCGGCAGGAGGGTTCCAGAGCGGCAGGGGTGTTCCAGAGCGGCCCGGGGGGGTTCCAGAGCGGCAGGGGTGTTCCAGAGTGTCCCGGGGGGGTTCCAGAGCGGCCCGGGGGGGTTCCAGAGTGGCCCGGGGGGGTTCCAGAGCGGCAGGGGTGTTCCAGAGCGGCCCGGGAGGCTCCAGAGCAGCAGGGGGGTTCCAGAGCAGCAGGGGGGTTCCAGAGCGGCAGGGGGGCTCCAGAGCGGCAGGGGGGTTCCAGAGTGGCCCGGGGGGGTTCCAGAGCGGCAGGGGGGTTCCAGAGCGGCAGGGGGGTTCCAGAGCGGCCCGGGGGGGTTCCAGAGCAGCAAGGGGGTTCCAGAGCGGCAGGGGTGTTCCAGAGCGGCAGGGGGGTTCCAGAGCGGCAGGGGTGTTCCATAGCGGCCCGGGGGGGTTCCAGAGCGGCAGGGGTGTTCCAGAGCGGCAGGGGTGTTCCAGAGCGGCAGGGGGGTTCCAGAGCGGCAGGGGTGTTCCAGAGCGGCAGGGGGGTTCCAGAGCGGCAGGGGGGCTCCAGAGCGGCAGGGGGGTTCCAGAGTGGCAGGGGGGTTCCAGAGCGGCAGGGGTGTTCCAGAGCGGCAGGGGGGTTCCAGAGTGGCAGGGGGGCTCCAGAGCGGCAGGGGGGTTCCAGAGTGGCAGGGGGGTTCCAGAGCGGCAGGGGGGTTCCAGAGCGGCAGGGGGGTTCCAGAGCGGCAGGGGGGTTCCAGAGCGGCAGGGGGGTTCCAGAGCGGCAGGGGGGTTCCAGAGTGGCAGGGGGGTTCCAGAGTGGCAGGGGGGTTCCAGAGTGGCAGGGGGGTTCCAGAGTGGCCCGGGGGGTTCCAGAGTGGCAGGGGGGTTCCAGAGTGGCAGGGGGGCTCCAGAGCGGCTAGCCTCTCCTGAAACTTGGATTGACGTTGAAGTAGAAAGGAAGTGCATTTTACCCTCATTCAGTTTCCTTGTACTCAAAGTTTCATGTTCTGTGCTCATCATCACTTTTTCTTTACTTATGTGTGAGATTTCTGAAGGACTGGATGTCCAACTGTTGAGGTGAGATCATAGGAGTAGTCAAATCAAACAGAGCACAACAAACACTCTCTGTCCTCAGTGCACTCGAGCGTACTTTTGGTTGACAAGGTATACCCCCATCATCTGTTCAAGTCAGACTAAATGATCTTGACCTGAGCCAAATGAAACAACACTTTTCTCTCCTGGAAGACATGAGTGGTTAGCAGAAGTCATTGAGGATTAGGATTCCAATTTCATAGGGGAGGAAAATGCTGAATCAAAATGAACTGAAAGTCCCCATTGTTGGAATAGAGGGAAGGAACTGGACTTTCCAGCCACTGTGGTTGTTGAATGTGAACCAGGTCTTTATTTTCTCGTGTGAGTAGTGTTTCCATGGCTCCACACCTATGACACAATCTTAGAGCAAACATTTACTTCAGACCCTGATGTTGTTTATTAACTATCTGTGATGGATGATACTTGAAGAATTAGTTGAACATACAGCATGGCATTACGTTTTTTTCCAGTAACTTAAAGTGGATATAATTGTGTATAATTTTACACAAACACATACACAGCTGGAATATTGTAAATGAATAACCAACAAAGGACAGAAATTACATTGAATGATGATCATAACCTCAATTACACCTTGCCATGGTGTGTGTGATTGTCAGACTTTGAATACAAGTCTACAGTGCACTTCAAGCCTGTGTTTACCCATTAAACCTATGCTTAGACTTAGATCAGGTATTAGGCAAGGCAAGGCAAGTTTATTTGTATAGCACATTTCAGCAACAAGGCAATTACATGAGCTTACTTTGCAACTGAACCCCCACAAGGTAATGAGGCCTGATGCGATTAGTGGACATCAGCGGTCATATTTGTCGGTGTCATCGGTACTACCCCGCTATGATAGCCAGCCACAAGGTTGTTCATATGGGTCTGATTTCTCAAAACAGGAACATTACTCAAACCGGGTCCTCTGGCTCCTGGTCTATAGATTTGCCATTTACTCTACCAAAACAACTCATATTACTGTTAATTGGCATTTGCCAAACCAGATTGGGAAAAGCAAATATTTTAAAGGGAGTTGGAGAGGTTTACAGTCCATTGTTAGTCTCACTGCAGAACATTTGTTGCCCTTGGCATGACAAGAGTAAATACTTCTCATCTTCTGAAAATGATGTGTATACAATCCTTTGAGATGGCCTTCAAACTAGACTAAATAAGAGTTTTTTGGGATGGCTTTCCTTTTGGGCATGCTAATCTTATATAGCTAATGTATCAAAGGTTTCGACAATTTGTTTTAAAAAGGTGTGGGTGAGGAAGTATGTGGTGTAACAAATGCTGTGTGTTTACGTTGCTATTTTCTCCTCTCATTGCTGGTCTGCAGCCACCATGAAATTGGTTCGCTATAAATGGCAACCCATGTGTCCGGATGCTCATGGCAGTTCATGTCAAGGTCTTGTCCATGAGAAAAGTTCACATTCTCTGGCTGATGAAAAGCTTGTTCTCCCTTGTATTTAAATCTATCAATCTAGCTGTTGGATCTGCTTCTGACTGCAAGTTCAAAGACTAGCTATGGAGTTTGTTCTCTTTACCGTCATAGGTTCCCTCAAGATTGGGTTTTTATCAGTCCTTGCTGCTCACTGGCATGTGTCTGATAATGCACTTGTCCCTTTTAAAGTGTTGTGGAAGAAAGCACATGTAAATTGGCCATTAGTCCTTTGGGTGGTCAGGAAAATTATGCCATGTAAGATAACGATAGCCCTTGAACCAAAACAGTCAGATAATGTATCTAGGAGCTCCTGAGGTAAAAAAAAGAAAAAAGAAAAGCTGAAAAGCTGCAACAAGGCTGAATACAGTACCGTTCAAATGGAGAGGAAGAGGACATTTTCTAAGAGCCTGCACTCTGCACCATAGCAGTGTGTACTGAATCACTGTGGACGAGTTCTTTTGCAGTCAGAATGGAGGTATGTATGAGCCTAGCACGTCATTTCAGTCCAGCCGTTTGACCTTGGAGCAATGTTCATACAGTGAGTCATGTCTACTGTGGACTCGGAGGGCAGTCCTATCATAAACATACCTCATAGACAGTCACAATGAGGATCTGTATTCAATCAGCATTGTTCTGGCTCAGAAAACCACAGATCTCTCGCTTATTAAAACCATAAGAGGGGGCAATACAGGGATTTTCTTGTCTTATTCCACTATTTGCCCAAACCCTGCGGAGATGCACTTAGCTCCTGTATGCAGCTGTGTCCTCATAGTCAGGCTTTTGCCAATATTTCATATAATTTAGAGCCCACTGCTGGTCCTCTTCAGTTTGAAGCAAGACCAGAGCGCAGACTTGCCTTCACCGCATCCATCTAAATAATCACAGCATTACTTCTAATGACTATGGAATCAATATCTGGGGGAATGATTTCTTATTGAAGTTGATCAATACGACAGCATATACATATGTCTTCCTTTTATAGATCAATAGCACGGCAGTGTTTTTGACATCACCAGTTTGCCCATTTGAAATGCTAACCATAAAGTAATTGCATGACACAAGGAAATGTGAGCCATCCATAATTCATATTTTGCATGATGTTGGGACAACGTTATGAGTACAAACTCCCTGGGGAGTGATAGGCCTCCTTCTTTGAGATAAAACCCTGGGTTGTTTTCAGACATTAAAAAGGCAAATTGACTGCTACCCAGCAGGCCTTCCTCCTTCCCTCCCTCCCTCCCCTCTCTCAATCTGGCTCCGGATCACGCCTCTGCTCCTGAACGGCTCTCAGGGCTCGGCTGCATCACGGATCACACTCCAAATCTGCTCCGGAGGTTGTGGCCCCATTGGAATGTGTCCACAAACACACGCACGTGCTTACTCTCTCTCTCTCTCTCTCTCTCTCTCTCTCTCTCTCTCTCTCTCACACACACACACTCCCTCACTCACATACAGATACACACACCCATGCTCTCTCATACGTTCACACATACACACACACACACACACACACACTCAAGCTCACACGATCTTACTCTCTCCTCTTGTGCATACAAGCACAGCCCCCGTTTCTTCCCTCCTCTCCCCCTAGTGGGCCCTCAAAGCCCAGTCCTTAGCCTCAGAGACACAGAGGACCATTAAAACTGGAGGATCAGGGGCCCACAACCACCACCACACACACAACCCTCACTATCCCTGACCTTTTGTCAGTCTAATTTATCTGCTGCTTAACGAGTTTCAGTGCAGTGCGGATGTGGCCTGTACATGCAAGCTAATATACAGCCATTCGGGGTACATGTGGACGGTCCCCCATCAGCGCCACGTGATGGGCCAGAGGATGTGGATTACCAGGGGTCATTCGTACACACATTTGTTTTTCCACAATGCAGCATGTCTTGGCTAGACAAGAGCAGCCCAGTATCCAGGCTTTGCTTGATTATCAGAGTAAACTGGGTGTTCCAGGTCAAATGTTAACTGGCTTCATAAGTAGCTGAGGAATTTCTACTCACAATTATAAGTTGGAGACATTTTCAGATGTTTTCATTTTGTAGACATAGATAATGCAGAAGCCCTAAACCTATCATAAACTGTTATTTACACTTGTACAAATGGGATCATACAAATCATAGCTTGAGATGTGCAAGCGTAATATGACTTCTCACGCTCTAATATCAATTGGAGATGTGTATGTAGGCGTGAGTTAATGCATCATCAGTGAGATTTTGGCTTGCTGGTTAATTTAAAATGATCAATTTGTACTTCTGGTATGGATAAACTTCAGACTCAAGCTTTGTGGTCTGCCAGAGTTAACATATGGCTGAGTGCTGAACTGATTTTCAGTGCACAGGTTACAGTCAGCGCATTGAAATCCTTGAGGTGAAATCCTTGAGTTCCCTGAGTTGTAGCATTCGACATGGAGCCCAGTTCAGGAGCATCGAAGCGAGACTCCTTAAATGATTAAATGAACCTCCTATTAGAGTGGAAGTGACAGAGTGAGTGGTCTTCAACAGCCATGTGATGAAAGCCAGAGAGAGAAGTGGTTCCAAATTGGATTTTTGAGGTGCAGCAGAGCCATGGAGTAAAACCTGTTACGTGATTATGATAAAGGGTATAAAAAGTGAAGGAAGTTCCATTCTGCAGATTTAACTAACTTTGCTTGACAATAAGACAGTATGCCAGTAATGTGGAAAGCAAATGTTAAGCAAAACAGAACACTGAACTGATGAGCAACCTCAGGAAACACTGAATCTGTCACACGATTTATACACTGTAGCTCTTCTTAATAAATAACAATTACTTTTGACATTGGTGACATCAGGGAAAGTGTCACTAAATCATATCAGACTTCATATTCATTTATTTACAGGCCAAGTAAACACATGAATCAATGGGTATATTTTACTGTAAATTTCATTAGGTGATGCAACAATCACTACTCCTTTAGTACTCCATTTTTAGAACTGAGTATTCTAACATGGTAGTATGACTTGAAAATAAGATGCTTGCAGAGATTGGAGCCAGAAGAGTCTTACAGTATATCCATGGACCACCTCATGTTTTAATGATGTAATCCTCCATCTATGCCGATGAGGTCCATGGGGAGATTTATTCAGAAGTCTCTGATGAGGGCGCTCTAACCAGTCGGGAGACATCAGGAGGTGAGTCATGTTTTCGCACCTAAACACATCTCATCATGGATATCAAAAAGCCATATTTCACAATGTTTTCTTTTAATCAACATATGTGTTGAGTTAGCTTCCCTGAGCCTACTGAGGTAATCTGTCACTAAGTGACCTCTTCCAAATTGGTCTCCTGAAAAAAGTTTGTGGTTCCCAGGGCTCAACAACACAGGTCCCTTGCTTTCCTGGTCATAATCACACACCTCAGTGTCACAAGTCTGTCCGTAGGTGTTATTCAACTCCATTCAGCTCAGTTCCATTTCAAGGAAGGTCACCACAAGGAAGGTCACCACATCAGTCTCAGATTTACCACGTTCAAGATGACAACATTTTTGAATGTCTGATGAATCATCTGATGGGGTTTCAAAAAGCAGACCACAATCCTTCCATGACAACTGTGAAATATATTGGCCACCGGGCAAAGGATGTGGCCGTTTAACTGAGCAACACGTTAAGTTAGTTTGAATCTGTTGATGAATTACAGATGTTGATTTATTTGTTGGTTGAAAAATGGTGCAGAGTGCAGACATCTATATGGACCATGCAATATTGCATCTGTGGCAGCAGCCTATGTTATTACAGTTTAAATAATTGCCTTAAGCAACAAGACAGCAAGATTTACACAACCATTTCTCAATCATCTATTCAGAAATTCTACCCAATCACTCATGACATTCCTTTGTGAGCATTTTGTTATCAGAAATCCAAAACTACCTTTTTCTCATGGAAAGATCCACCTTTTCCACTTGCATCTATCAACAGTGGAGCCCATGACAACATACAGTAGTGTTAGTGATGAAATGGATTATACTAAGTCCCATCTGTGTAGGTGGGGTGGGGGGGGGGAACAGAACATGTGTTTGGTTAAAACAGATGCGTTCCCTGTGCTACAAACTCACTAGATCCCTCCGGTACAGAGCAGAAAGCAGAGAACTCTCTGGTCAGGAGCTAGCCCGGGGTAATAAATTGAACGAAAACGGAACCAACTCAAAGGGGAAACTATTCATCCCAGCTCTATAACTCTTCCTGCTCCTTTCCCCCTATTATATTTTACGTCCAGCTCTTTTGCTGATTGCATTAGCAGGCCCCGACGAGGCCTTGGAAGAACAAAGCCGTCATAGCTGGAAGCAGACCCAACGCTGGAGGAGGGGCCTGAAGCAGACCCAACGCTGGAGGAGGGGCCTGGGCAGACCCAACGCCGGAGGAGGGGCCTGGGCAGACCCAACGCTGGAGGAGGGGCCTGGGCAGAACCAACGCTGGAGGAGGGGCCTGGGGAGACCCAACGCTGGAGGAGGGGCCTGAAGCAGACCCAAAGCTGGGGGAGGGGCCTGGGGAGACCCAACGCTGGAGGAGGGGCCTGAAGCAGACCCAACGCTGGGGGAGGGGCCTGGGGAGACCCAACGCTGGGGGAGGGGCCTGGGGAGACCCAACGCCGGAGGAGGGGCCTGGGCAGACCCAACGCTGGAGGAGGGGCCTGAAGCAGACCCAACGCCGGAGGAGGGGCCTGAAGCAGACCCAACGCCGGAGGAGGGGCCTGAAGCAGACCCAACGCCGGAGGAGGGGCCTGGGCAGACCCAACGCTGGGGGAGGGGCCTGGGCAGACCCAACGCTGGAGGAGGGGCCTGGGCAGACCCAACGCTGGGGGAGGGGCCTGAAGCAGACCCAGCGCCGGAGGAGGGGCCTGAAGCAGACCCAACGCTGGAGGAGGGGCCAGGGCAGACCCAACGCCGGAGGAGGGGCCTGAAGCAGACCCAGCGCCGGAGGAGGGGCCTGGGGAGACCCAACGCTGGAGGAGGGGCCTGAAGCACAGTCGCTAGCGACGGCCCCTGGACTGCGGGATGCATGGGGCAAGACGGGACTCCAGGACCCGACACGCCACAGACGTATCCAGGGGCTAAATGATGACGTTTTCAAAGGGAGGATGACAGCACTTAAACCCACAGACTTGGATAAGGCAGAGGGGTTAGAAGGAAGAGGAGGAGGAGGAGGAAGAGGAGGAGGAAGTGAGAGAAGACGGGTCACCATATGTGGTGAGACGCCAGTTCTTTAGAACGTACAACCTCAGACTCCAACGTCACAGTAGCCACTTGTGTCCTCAAACTGATGGGAAAGTACTCGGGGGGGAATTAGAAGCCAAATGAGCCACAGCAATGAAATATTGAGGCCACGCCTTTACAAATGCCACATGAGTCAGGGGAATGTGTCTTGCATGGTTTTCACCCCAGTTGCCTCCAGTTGCTTTTACGGCACACCTAGCCTTGAACTGATTAATTAAAGACCACATTCCTTTCAATCAATCAGCGTCATTATTTAGTTAGTCAGGTTCAGGGATGCTGTAATCATACTTCACAATGAATAAATCATGATAATTACAGTCATTTTCTCCTGAGCAGTTCCTTTCCTTGTTTACAACCTTAATGCTCATGTTTTTCCTCAGTGCACTCGACCAGAGGAGAAGGGGGGTATCAACATGGTTTGCATCAAGTCAGAGAGTAAATTATTCTTAATTGCTTACAGAGAGAACTAATGCTTAGAGGGTATTGAAAGAGCCAGCAGAGTTTACAAGCAGATGATAACTTTAGTGAAGAGAGTCGTATCATGAAGTGCAGAGTGAGAATGAAACTGATAAGGCATTCAATTACTCATTAATTCCGCTATTCTACAATTCATGCATACTTAGAGTTTGAATGCCTGTAACTTTAACCCAAGTAATCAAGACAAACACTTGACTTGTGCCCAGTCTGGTAAACCACAAAAGGAGAAGACATGAGGAGTTGGATCATAGTGAGGGGAGGATTTGATTGGAAACTATTCAAAAATCATTCCCTTCAAAAGAGAACTGGCTTGTTAAACTTCCCTGGCTGTGACTGTTCAGAGGTGATAGGAAGCAATATAATTCTCATTGCCCAGTTGTCTTTTTACAGCAGTGCTTCCTCAATGGCATCAGACCTCACCAATCCTGCAAGACATGGTGGACTTCTGGGGCTGTGTTTGGTACTGCTCCAGGTCTTATGTTTATGTACTTCCAGACGGTTTGACTTAGAAGCCAAATTCATTTCCTGCTCAAGTAGCCAATCAGAAACAGTTTTTTGTTTTTCAAAGACAATTACAATTGCAACTATATGAGGCTAATCGCATCGGGCAAATGGCCACATGGGATCTTAGCTGGACCTCCGTATGCCTTCATGTTTATGTTTAGTGGACTTTATCAATATCATTCAGAAAACATACAAAAAGTGTTGACAAACAAAGAGAGTTGTTGGGGAGTGTTTGTGTGTGTACAAAGTGTCCACCTCCAGAACTGGCGATCCATGTTTACTTCCCAGAGAGCAACTTTGCACAACTTTTTCTTTCCCCTTTTTTAAACCTGAACATTTCAGCTAACATGTCTAAACGTAATCTAACCGATGACTTTACATGCCTAAAGTGAAGCACTTTAATGAAGCTTTTGTACTTTTCTACCGACAGACACATGAAAACCAAACCAATGAGGCACATATGAACAGGCAGGCAGGAGGACAGACAGACAGACAGACAGACAGACAGGCAGGTAGGCAGGCAGATAGATAGATAGCGTGTCATGCTTGCAGGGCGCAATCCTCAGCAGGGCGGAGCCTCGCGGGGGCGCATGACCTCCAGGGCGCACTGATATCCGGATGAGGATGACCTCCAGGACGCATTTGTTTTCACTCGCGAAGGAATGCAATTCAAGTCGCGCGTCGGAAGATAAAAGTGCCTGCAAGGGGTCATGTGAATGGGAGCAGAGATCTATATCCTGAAAAATCTGCATCGCCAAGGCCAAGGGACCTTCCATGGAAAGTGCTGGTATGGCTGTGTTGGTCAGTCTGACGAAATATGCTTTCAGATGTTTACGGTTGCCTTGTCAATGCTTCTGCATTTGCTTTTGCAGGTGATTTCAGAATCAGAATTAAAATTTGTTTTATTGCCATTGTAGTTTTTTTTTTAGATACTAGGAATTTGCTTTGGGGCATGGTGCATAACATGGAGACAATATTGGACAGAATGCAGGGACAAAACAGGACAGTGTAAAGACAGGACAGTGCAAAGAGCAAGTACAAAATGGTAGTGCAAAATAAGATAAGATACAAGAACAATATACAAAGTGAAGTGTGGTCAGTGTGCATACTGTACAGTGAGTGTGCAAGTGTAATGTGTATGTGAGTGTGTGTATATAGTGTGTCCGGCGTGATATGTGAGTGCGGTGCGTCCTGTGTTCAGTACATTCGGTGGTCATGTGCAAGTGTCTCTCAACAGTGGGGTACGGGATGGAGGCCGGGGTGTGGGCGGGGAGTCAGAGGGGGACGCAAGCCTCGTTGATTAGGTTAGTGACCAAGGGGAAGAAGCTGCCTCTGTGGTGCTCTCACAGCCTCCTGCCTGAGGGGAGTGGCAAGAAAAGATTGTGGCCAGGGTGGGAGGGGTCGGACGCAGGACGATCTTCCTGGCCTGCTTCAGGGTCCTGGAGTTGCGCAGGGCCAGGAGGGAGGGCAGGTAGCAGCTGGTCACTTTCTCGGCGGATTGGACGACACGCTGCAGTCTGGCCCTGTCTTTGGCTGTGGCGGGCGGAGTACCAGATGGTGACGGAGGAGGTGAGGATGGACTTGATGATGATGTAGAAGAGCACCATCAATTTCTTCTGCTGCCTCAGGAATTACATCCTCTGCTGTGCATTCTTCATGAGGGAGCTGGTATTTAGTTCCCACTTAAGGTCCCGGGAGATGACGGTTCCCAGTTTATTTGAATAGGTTTAAGCACATCAGCTACCATTGGAAGAAGGGCGGTAGTCACATGAGATTCAAATGAGAATTTAACTTTGTCTGTCTGGCTATCATTTCACCTAATTTGAAAATATATATTTTGCATATATAGGGTAAGGTTTTGAGCTGCTTTTCTTATAAAACACCATTGGAATACATGTTTTTTTTTTCATCATTCCATTGTATACCTGAATAACATTCCCAGAAGGCCGTAGCCTGAGAGAGACTTTCTACAGTCATAAATCTACTTGTCTGTTATGAGTAATTCTATGTGTAATACTGTCATGCAACATAAAAAAAAAAAAATATATATATATATATATATATTGAGATAATACGCCTAAAATAGGGAGGTCATGGAATGTTAGGTAGATCAAAGCTAGAATGTATACTTAAATTCTAGAGCAATCTGTATTCGAAGGAAATGTAAATGTAGCCTACTACTTTTCTGGTAGTTCTTGTAGTGAATCGTGGTATATTATGCAAATATTTGGTGTATGACTGTAAATTAGGCCAGCATAGCTAAATCATTAACCACTTCACCGAACAGCTGACCAATTGTCAAACTTTAGAAAACATTGGCTTGCAAGTTATGTATTTAATAATGTGTGTGTGGATAAGTAGCTAAGAACATCTGTCTCCATCTCTCTGCAAACATTATTCAGTCCGACGGGTGAAGGCTACATCCAGCCTTGCCCCATCTTCTTCTTGAATGTTGAATAAAATGTTGAATTCTATGGCAACATCAATGTTGCATTATCGCCATCTGTAGGACTGTCCCTTGAGTCAATGTGTGAAAAGGTGCAAGATGGCAATGTCCATGCATGTAGCTGCATTTGTGAAGAGTGAAAATCACTAGCAGTGTCAAGAAGGTTTAACCAGTAATTTACTGGGAACTATGTCTGAAAGGGGCTTTAAGCATTATACCACAGCTAGCTTCCTCCTGTCCAAGGAGTTCAAGTTGCTTCAGTCTGGATGCAGACACAATCTACTACCATGCAGGATCAATTTGACTTAAAGCGTTTCGCTTCGGTTTTCTCATCTCTGCCATGATATCATTGAGCTAAAAAAACGCATGATATCCATAGACGCCGGAATAGTTAGTTACTACTGGTTGTTTAAGCACAACGTTGCGCATGCGCACTTCAACTGAATGCTGCGTCCCGGGGGCGCGAGTTTTAAAAGGTAATAAATGTCAATGTATTATCTTTCTGAGTAGACTGTTTGGACGATTCAGCTTACTTTTAGTAAATCTAATTGGAGAATTAGCACCAGACATGTTTGTAAAGGTCCAAATATCGCAATGTATTGCTTTAAGAATTCATTAATTACTGCAGCAATTGGCATTTTAAATAACTCAATGGGATGTGGTTTTTGGTCATATTGTATTTATTGTTTATTGTTTGTCTGATGTTTATGTGATTACTGCTGGCTGTGATACAATTTGCCCCTAGGGGATAATAAAATGTTCTTGACTTTACAGCCAAGCACAGGAATCAAATACATGTCACAATGGCACAAAGGTCTCCTTTTAAAGAATGGAACAACCCTTCTCTTCTCCAGAAATCAAAACGGTTTTCTTTAAGACCTTCCTGTGACATGTATAGAATGATATACCCAGGTTTGCATATAATCTTTAATCCTGAAAACTGGAGATGAATGCAAGGCCACTGAGGAGCTCTGACTGGGCCTCTCCACGTACAGTACGAGGATTACTTTATTTCCAAAAGTATCAGATTCACAAGTTTAAATTAGGCATCAGGGGGGAAAACGCAGGCACTCCGCTAGAGTCAATAGTATTAGCCACCGCTTGTGACATTTACAAGGTCATTTCACGCTGGAGTTCCAAGCCAGTCAATACAATCACAAGACATGTGAGTAGATCCACAATGGTGATCTCATATTGAAATTGTGTCCAAAGTAGCTAGGGTAATTGTAGCATTGAAATGGCAGCAAGGGACTACAGCCTGGAGACCATGCCTTTATAATTGTTAAATCAAGGATGATATGTTCTGGCTGCGGAGGCAACGGTAAATAGACGCCAGATCACACCCGGGCTGGATCTGTGATTAGGCTTGGCGGCCAAAGAAAGGACACGTTGGCTTGTCCAACGCTGAATGGCTGTTTGCTCCAAGGACAGCCTATCCCTCCGCTTAACATGTGCAGTCAAGGAATAATCCTCATATACATTTATTTCAACTACTGTTCTTTTTCACAAACAGCATTTTGTATTTCAGAATAACTTCTTCCTTTCACTCCCTGGTCCATTGTGGTTTCTAGTGTGGGCTGCGTTTTGTTTGTTTATCTGCTCCCCATTAGCTGCTGCTAACATAGCAGCTACTCCACACACAACAAAGCATAACAACAAGACCTATGTCACAAGTCTCAATAAAAACATACAGGTATTCAAGTACAAGTAAAAGGCAAATTAAAAATTACAGGCCAAACTAATTGCATTCCATCTTGGTTCAGGTTGGTTAAACAACGTTAGGGTTATGATTAATGTATTTTTTGTCTGTTTGTTTTATTTATTTTGTATCTTGCCTTGCTGGGTGCTTCACTGATCATAGTTGGTAACTTATCCCATTGTGATGGCCCTAAGCATTCCAGATCTGCTCGCTGTGTCTGCTCTGGGAGGCCTGCTAGTGGGATTATGTTGATCTCATCATCATCATCATCATCTTCATCCGCTTATCCAGGGTCGGGTCGCGGAGGCAGCAGCTCCAGCAGGGAGCCCCAGACATCCCTTTCCCTAGCAGCATCAACCAGCTCTGCCTGGGGAATCTTTAGCCGCTCACAGGCCAGTGCGGAGATGTAGTCCCGCCACCTGGTCCTGGGTCTACCCCGCGGCCTCCTCCCAGCCGGACACGCCTGGAACACCTCCCTAGGGAGGCGCCCAGGAGGCATCCTCACTAGATGCCCGAACCACCTCAACTGGCTCCTTTCGACGCAAAGGAGCAGCGGCTCTACTCCGAGTCTCTCCCGGATGACTGAACTTCTCACCCGATCTCTCAGGGAGACCCCAGCCACCCTCCGGAGAAAACTCATTTCGGCCGCTTGTATCCGTGATCTCGTTCTTTCGGTCATGACCCATCCTTCATGACCATAGGTGAGGGTGGGGACGAAGATAGACCGGTAGATCGAGAGCTTTGCCTTTTGGCTCAGCTCTCTTTTCGTCACAACAGTGCGGTATAGCGACTGCAGAACCGCACCAGCTGCTCCGATTCTCCGGCCAAACTCCCTCTCCATGGTTCCCTCACTCGTGAACAAGACCCCCAGATACTTGAACTCCTTCACTTGGGGTAAGGACTCATTTCCTACTCGGAGCGGACAGGCCACCGGTTTCCTGCTGAGAACCATGGCCTCAGATTTAGAAGTGCTTATTCTCATCCCAGCCGCTTCACACTCAGTTGCGAACCTATCCAGAGAGTGCTGGAGGTCGCAGGCAGCTGATGCCATCAGGACCACATCATCTGCAAAAAGCAGTGACGTGATCCCCAGCTCACCGAACTGCAAACCCACCTCCCCCCGGCTACGCCTCGATATCCTGTCCATGAAAATCACAAACAGGATTGGTGACAAAGCGCAGCCCTGGCGGAGGCCAACACCCACCGGAAAGGCAGACGACTTACTGCCGAGGACCCGGACACAGCTCTCGCTCTGGGTGTACAGGGATTGGATGGCCCTAAGTAGGGACCCCCTCACCCCATACTCCCGCATAACTCTCCACAAGACCTCTCGGGGGACCCGGTCGTAAGCCTTCTCCAAGTCCACAAAACACATGTAGACAGGTTGGGCAAACTCCCAAGCCCCCTCCAAGATCCTTGCGAGAGTGAAGAGCTGGTCGGTAGTTCCACGACCAGGACGAAATCCGCATTGTTCCTCTTCGATCTGAGGTTCGACTATCGGCCGGACCCTCCTTTCCAGCACCTTGGAGTAAACTTTCCCTGGGAGGCTGAGTAATGTGATGCCTCTATAATTCGCACACACCCTCTGGTCCCCTTTTTTGAATATTGGGACCACCACCCCAGTCTGCCACTCCTTCGGCACTGACCCAGACTTCCACGCAGTGTTACAGAGGCGTGTCAACCAAGACAGCCCCTCTACACCCAGCGCCTTCAGCATTTCTGGACGGATCTCATCAGTCCCTGGGGCTCTGCCACTGTGGAGTTGTTTGACTACCTCAGTGACCTCCTCCAAGGACATTGACGACCCCCCATCATCTTCCGGCTCTGCCTCGATCGTAGAGGGTGGATTAGTCGGGTTCAGGAGTTCCTCAAAGTGCTCCTTCCAACGCTCAACAACCTCCTCAGTTGAGGTCAGCAGTGTCCCCTCCTTGCTGTATACAGCTTGGATGGTCCCCCGCTTTCCCTTCCTGAGGTGTCTGATGGTCTTCCAGAAACACTTTGGTGCCGACCGAAAGTCCTTCTCCATGGTTTCTCCGAACTCCTCCCACACCCGCTGCTTTGCCTTGGTCACGGCCAAAGCCGCAGCCCTCCGGGCCAGTCGATACCCTGCAACTGTTTCTGGGGTCTCCCGGGCTAACATAACCCGGAAGGCCTCCTTCTTCAGTCGGACGGCTTCCCTCACCACCGCTGTCCACCACGGTGTCCGAGGGTTACCGCCCCTTGAGGTACCTATGGCCCTCAGGCCACAGCTCCCAGCCGCAGCTTCAGCAATGGAGGCTTTGAACACCGACCACTCATGCTCGATGTCCCCAACCTCCACAGGGATGCCTGAGAAGCTCCGCCGGAGGTGGCAATTGAAATCTCTCCGGACAGGCTCTTCCTCCAGACGTTCCCAGTTCACCCTCACTACACGCTTGGGTTTTCCAGGTCTGTCCAGAAGTTTCCCCCGCCATCGAAACCAGCTCACCACCAGATGGTGATCAGTGGACAGCTCTGCCCCTCTCTTTACCCAAGTGTCCAAAACGCATGGCCTCAGATCAGATGATACGATAACGAAATCGATCATCGACCTTCGGCCTAAGGTGTTCTGATGCCAGGTGTACTTGTGGGCATCCTTGTGTTCGAACATGGTGTTTGTTATGGACAAACCGTGACTAGCACAGAAGTCCAACAACAGAACACCACTCGGGTTCAGATCGTGGTGACCATGCCTCCCAATCACGCCCCTCCAAGTTTCTCCATCATTGCCTACGTGTGCATTGAAGTCCCCCAGTAGGACACTGGAGTCCCCTGCAGGAGCCCCCAAAAGGACTCCACTCAGGGTCTGCAGGAAGGCTGAGTACTCTGAACTGCTGTTCGGTGCATAAGCACAAACCACAGTCAGAGTCCCCCCCCCCACAGTCCTAAGGCGCAGGGAGGCGACCCTCTCGTCCACTGGGGTGAACTCCAGCACAGAGGCGCTCAGCTGGGGGCTAGCTAGTATAGCCACACCTGCCTTGCGCCTCATACCGTGAGCAACTCCGGAGAAGAACAGGGTCCAACCCCTATCCAGGAGTTTGGTTCCGGCGCCGGTGCTGTGCGTGGAGGTTAGCCCCACCAGGTGTAATTGGTATCGCTCCACCTCCCTCACAAGCTCCGGCTCCTTCCCCCCCAGCGAGGTCACGTTCCATGTCCCCAGAGCCAGCCTTTGCCGCCCGGGTCCGGTCCGTCGGTGTCCCCCGCCTTCACCGCCACCTAGTTGGCAGCGCACCCGACCCCGACAATTTCTCCCGCGGGTGGTGGGTCCACGGGACGATGGAGGAGGAGATGGTGCTTCCACGTGGCTTTTTCGGGATGGGCCCGGCCGGGCTCCGTGGTAAGCCCGGCCACCAGGCGCTCGCATGCGGGCCCTCCGTCTGGGCCTGGCTCCAGACGAGGGCCCCGGGCTTCCTCCGGGCCGGGTCTCTCTTCCATTAGTTTGTAATTTCATTGGGGTTTTTTTCCTGTAACCCCAGGTAGGGGGGCTAGGGGGTACTACCACTTGCCCAAGGTGGACCCCCAGACTAGTGGAGGGAAGGAGGCGTCTTACTTCTCCATTCTAGTTTTGCAACTAGCCATTATGTTGATCTCTCTCACATAATGTATTTGTGTGTACAGATTAATTGGTTGTTTACTATAACAGATATTCCTAAAGAAACCCATTCGATTGCATGCCAGCTTCCCCTCTGATCTGAGCCCTGAGAGACGGGCCTAGTAGAGTCTGCCCTACACGTAACCAACAGGGCTGTGCAGCCTGGCAGCTTGATTAGGAGCTTCAGTATTTGGAGCTTAGACAGATCTGTTTTGGCTGCACTCATCCAGACTGCTGAGCAGTAATCAATGTGATATGAAACTACTGCCTGTCTCACTAGCACAAGGGTAAGAAAAAAGGAACACGTTCTGATGCATAATATTCCTCTACCTGTTTTCTTAACAATATTTTTCAATGTCCCCTGCCAATCAAGTGTGACACCAAGCAAAATCACCCTTTGAACCTGTTCAATATCCAAACCTTTGAGTGATAGGCACATCTGATTGTCATTATTATTGGCAGTTGATTGGCCCATCATACTTTTAGTTTTTGCTCCATTCAAAACAAGTCTCACATATCCAGAAAGTAATAGTTGCAGTTCAGATTGAATTATGTTCCTTAAAGAACTAGTTTAGTATTTAGCATTATAAGGCCTGTTATAAGGCTATTTACGATACTACCATGGTCCATACCAAATTGACAGATAATGTTCTCATGTCACAGCTAAGTACACAATGGATCTCTATGGGCATACTTAAATACCAATCCTGAAGGTCCACCATTTTTTCCCCCAATCCAATCCAAAGGTCCGTCTTTTAAGAAAACAATTATAACACAACCCCCCCCCCCCCCCCCCCCCAACCGGTTCACACACACCCCCAACAAAGGTGAATCAAACCATTTCAAGTCTTGTTTCCTCTCTTATATCCTCTTCTCTCTTGTTTCCTTCCTCTCCTCCTGTCTCATCTCTTCCCCTCCTGTCTTATCTCCTCACCTTGTAAAAGAGGAATTCAAATCTATCTTTATTATTTCATTATGTGGATGTGGGTTTGAGAACATTTATGAACATTCTTCTCCTCTCAACCTCCTCTCTCCTCACCTCCTGTCTTATCTCCTCACCTCCTGTATCCTCTCCACTTGTCTCCTCTCCTGTCTCCTATCTTCTCCTCCGGTCTCATCTCCTCATCTCCTGTCTTATCTCCTCACCTCCTATATCCTCTCCTCTTCCTGTCTCCTCTCCTCAACTTCTGTCTTATCTCTTCACCTCCTGTATCCTTTCCTTTCTGATTTCATTCCGTTGATTTTTCTGGAAAGTCACTTCAAAATGCCATATGTTTTGTTTCATATGCCGCTTTTCCACCAACTTAAGTACAGTACTTTTTAGTACCAAACTTATTTCAGGGACTTAAACGGTTCGTGCAGGCCATTGAATTTTGCATTCCCACCGAGGGACCGAAGTACCCGAAGAGTAGGCAAATTCGCCTGGTGCCGTATGTTCTGATGTATGTTCTTCTTCCAGGTATGGAGGTAACAAGAAACTGGCAACAGCCTGCAACATGGAGGACATGGAGCTTGTGGTGCTGTTACTCGGGCTGTACTATATTATGAATGAGTTCATGCAGTCAAGGCGGCAGTCAAGAGACTGGCAGACATGGACATGGAGATTGAAAACACACGGAGGCGGTTTGCAGAGGCAAGAAGGGCGCGAATGAATCGAATCCGGGCTTATATGGCGACCAGGCAGAGCATAGACCTGTAACATCAACAGCGAAGAAGAAGAATGGTAAGAACTGTAATGTTATACCAACAAAATCACACTTGTAGTTTTAGTGGTTGCCTTCAGTAGATTCGCTGTCTGCCACAATCAATTCCAACAGCGCAACAGCTGAATCCCTGGTTGTCGCTGTTCTGGAGAACGACGGCCTGTGGCCGAGCACCGCGTCGAGTCTGTCGAACCACTTGCTGGTTCGACGGTCGGAGCCGCTCTTGTTGTTGTGGTCCTTTATCCTCCAATAGTCTTGTTTCAACTCTTGATCTTGACCTGAACCTGTTTTGTAATGTGGTAAATGTTCATCTCGCTTAACCTCAAGGCTATTTCCGCATACACCTTTTCATTCCGGACCACTGAGAACAATTTATGCTGGATATCGTCTTCGGCATAAATGCTCAACAATGCCTGCACCTCCTCGTCGGTCCATCTGTAGTTGGATCTCTGCTGATCTCTGCTGATCTGTTGTGTTTCCATGTTTTTTCCAAAAAATGTAAGCTACAGTACAAAGCTAGTGCAGTCGCAGGAATAGGCTGTGCTTGCAGATTTAAAAATGGCGGGTTTAAATCGGTCTTCTGCTGAGTCGTCACGATGGCTGACCAATCAGAAATAATCTGCCTGTAACCCCGCCCCAAAAGTGCCTGTTCCCCAGATTAGTACTACCCCCGGAGAAGGGACTGTTTTGGGGGTAGATTTAGGTTGAGGTACTAGGTCCTAGACCTTGGGTCTAGTGGTGGGAACACAGCCAGTACCTGAAAAAGTCCCTAGTACCTGGGGAAAGTTCCAGCGGTGGAAAAGGCCTAATAGTGTTACTTCAAATTGCCACTTCACAAGAGCTACCGTTTATTGGCATATTAAGTACATTGGTTTGATCCTCGTTGGAGGGAAGATGAAGGCATATTTTTTATCCATTCATCTGAATTGTCTATTTTCACTGTTGACTTTTATTTTGGCCACTTTTAAACATGCCAGCTATACTAGAAATAACTTAGGCTAAAACTAATGTGAGGCTAGCTACTAGCTAGCTAGCTGCAGACGAAACTAACGTTAGCTGCGCCGTCAACTCATCTGTGCTGTCAACTCGCATGACTCCAGTGTTGCCAGATCAGATGGACAATTTCCCAACCACCCAATGTGATCAAAGTAAGCCCACATTGATGGAAAATCTCCAAATCTGGCAACACTGCCAACGCCAACCCCTCAAAGCAGAGGACATTCGAATTGTTGCTTGCAGTGGAGAAAGCGGAGAATTGTTGCGTTGCAGCAATGTCTCAGAAATAATACTATGAAAAGTAGGCCTATAATTTGCTCAGAGTCCAGAGACAGTTGTGGTTCGGTCTGGATCCGGACTGGAGGAATAATTACATGTACTATTTCCTTAAAAAAGAAAGACAGGAAACCAAATGGTCAATGGTGTTCACTGATATTCTGACATAAACAATCGCAAAGTATGCTTTGTATCTTGTCTTATTTATCATTTTATTAAATCCATTGACTGGTAGACACCAAAGCGGTTTAGATTAATCTGCAGCCAGAAACATCTGAATTGTTTTGGACAGTTTGTAGTTTTCTGTTGCTCACACCTACGGTGTTTTTTGAAGGATAATCTACAGGCCCATCGAGATCCATTATCTACTTAGCTGTGACATGAGCAATGAACGTGAGCAATGAACATCAATATCTCAAGAATACACAAGTCGGTTTTGATATGGACCGTTGTAGATGATCGTAACCTTATAACAGTGCCAAACTAGTCATTTAACTCCATTATGCTATTTGATGTGAAATATATAGTTGTATCATCTGCAAATAGTAACACTGCACTTATCCAAAACATAAGGCATGTCACTGGTAAATACTGAAAACAGTTTGCGGCCCAAGGCAACTCCCCTGGGGCACGCCAAACGGTAACATTCAGGGTGTTCTAAAGTTTGTTACCGTCATTCTTCCACTCCTGAATTTTGTTTTGAAAATATGCTTTTTTCTTCCTTCTCTTTAACTTAGTAACCTTATTTCTCATTAGACAGCACTCTACATTTTCCACATTTCAGTCCCTTTAGAATCTAAGGCAGCTTTTTTCAGCTTGTCTCTTTTAAGCATACACTTCGCATAGACAAGTTCTTCATCCATCCATGATGCTTTATTAGATCTTACTGACATTTCCTTAATGGGACATGTTGATGAGAGAAATAGTTCAGCAAATAACTTGAGGGCTTTTTCCACCTAATTTAATGCCAACACTTCCACTCATCATTCTCTATGTCTCTAACAAAATGATTATCAAAAACATTCTATATGACCTCTTACACAGTACTTTGGGCCCAACTCTGGAGCTATGTTTTTTCTTACTAAAGCCACAATATTATGATCACTGAACCCCACAGGGACAGATACTGCTTTAGAGCATAATTCACTGTTATTAGTAAATGTGTGGTCAATACAGGTTGCAGATGTTTGCCCAGTATAATTGCAGTACACTCTAGTTGACTCATTGCAATACACTCTAGTTCACCATCTGAGTTAGATTACCAATGAGTGCAGTACTGTGGTTCCTATGCTGCTGTGTTGTGTCAAGTTATATAATGGTGGAGCAGTGCAGTATTGTTTAGTAGATGTGGGCCTCCTGTTTGCCACAAGGCTGCATAAGCCCACTAAGCTAAAGGTTATGCATCAGCTCATGAAGGCCTCAGGTACACCAAGGTCACTTTGCACAGCCACCAAACCATCTGCACCACTGAAATCTTGACATTTGTACTCAATGGTATTAAGCTCAGGTTCTTCAGCCAGTGCACGTTCAAATCTTGCCAACTACTTTCGAGAGTAACCACCCAAACCCATGTTTAGTGGAAGGTCTGCTCCAACGGTTAGTCCTATAAAACAGTAGTGATCTCACAGCATCTGGGACTGTCACCAAAGTCCTTTCCATATCCCAGGAGTACCATGACCAGGTCTGGCCGGAGGAAAGGTATGAGACCGAGATAGCAAGGCTATTTAATATGTTTCCAGAGAATGGCAGGGATGATGACAGCTGCATTTTGGTCAAGCAGGAGAAGCAACCTGTTTTTCAACATGTTCCAAACGTTTGTATCCAGTCTCAACATTGCAGATGTCCTGATGGATTCATATTGTGTATTCCCTCCCAACTACAATTACAATGTATGAAAAATTGATGAGGTTCATCAACATAATACGTTCCATGTGAGGCGCCTATTTGTCTTGTGGTTTTTCAACCCTTGTCATACCCAACTCATAAATCAATAGTATACTTGAGTCTCACATTACATTAATGATGAGAGTTCCCACAACTATTTTTGTCACATTTAGCACTTTCAACCATGATACTTTATTGCTCCTGGTAGAATTGAGCCCATACATAGCTGAAAACATCAAAGAGAGAGAGAGGCAAAGCTACAGTATGTGAAGAGGTAGCATCTGTGTAGAGGAAGGGCTGAAAAATGAGACCTGTGGAGATGCTTAGAGAGGGATTCCAAATGAAACAGACACCTTGCCAATAATCTGGCCTCAGAGCGCCATCCATCATCCAGCAGGGACGTTCCTAACATGTGCTTGACGTCTGAGTCCACAGGCACACTGTAGAGGTTTTAGGGGTGCAAATGCAGTCTTGGGTTAAGCCAGTGAGTGGATATTAAAAGAGGGTGTCTTGTGGCTGGGGGACTGGACATGGGTTGAACAGTGTTGGTGTTTGCTGACAAGGGATTTCACCTTCAATCCAAGAGACAGTGCTGAGAGAGGGGATTTCAATCCCGAACCAGGTGTCATCTTGTGGTTACTGGGAGAATATGGGTCTGGACGCTGTTTTATTTGATGAAAGTGACCTTTCATTCAACCTTTTAAACAACCCGCTTAGACTTTTTACACCTTAGCACACCTGGGCCCCCTCCTTCACTGACCTCTCCAGCCTGTAACCCCCACCCCAAGAGTTATCCATTGTTACTTCAACATTTGAAATATGTATATAAATTAATAAATGAATAAAACTGACTTGTCCTCTCTCTAGCACGGTCACTGCTGGTGGCACTTGTTTTTATTGAGGGCTTTACTGACGATGACTGAGGATGTACAGTGTGTTCACTTACTCTACAACATGTACTTATCTTAAGTCATTTCAGATTTTTTTTTTTTTTTAAAGTGTCTGTTAAATGACTGAAATGTAAATGTGGATGCATCAGCATATTAATAAGGAGCAAACAGCGGTATAATGAACAGTGTTCTCCAAGCTCGGGAGATGAACTCAGACTGGCTGGATGATGATTTCTCTCTCCTGATCCACTGGTTCCATCCCAGACCACCTTGACTTGTTAAAGATACACCGAAAGGGACGTTCGGAGAACATCTTGCTTCCGTACTTTGACGTATTTCTGCCTGAAACGGGCTGCAAGGGCGGGACATACGTTTAGATGAATTTCATTGGAACGTTATCAAGCAGGCAGGAGGCTGCAGAGTAGTTGACGTTTTGATTGACAGGGTGGATGTCGTGAGATTATTGGCCTAAAATCTAAGGTACCTGGTGTCATAATTAAAGTAAATTAAATAAAGCGCATTGTGTTGCCTCTGGGTATGAAATGCGCTATACAAATAAAGCTTCGATTGATTGATTGATTGATTGATAATTGCACGTGACCTACCATTTTCCAGGAAGTAAGAAATGATATACTTTGATATAAGATTACAACAAAAGTAGAATTTTGTAAATTGTTTGGCATACATCGTTGAATAGGTGAACACTTTGACCAATTATGTGAACCAAAATGGGATGGAATGCTTTTTTCATTTCTGTGCAACTTTAAGAGTTCCAGAGGGCTCTGTGCTTATGAGTACTGGGACCAAAGGCAGAGTCATCTGAACCCTTCACAAGCACACACGCACAGACACACACACGCACACACACGCACACACACACACACACACGCACACACACACACATGCACAGACACACGCACACACACACACACGCACACACACACGCACAGACACACACACGCACAAGCACACACGCACAGACACACACACGCACAGACACACACACGCACAGACACACACACGCACACACACACGCACAGACACACGCACAGACACACACAAGCACACACGCACAGACACACACGCACACACACACACACGCACAGACACACGCACACACACACGCACAGACACACACACACACACGCACACACACGCACAGACACACATACGCACACACGCACAGACACAAACACGCACTATGGGGTGTGATTAGTGCCAGCACACCATACTGAAACGCTTGACTTGCGCCTACTTAAGAAGATGCGATGACATCAAACGTCTAAACGCACGTGTATAATTTCCATTGACAAACAATGGAGAGACAGACGTCTCATAGCTGTAACGTACCTGTAGCGCAGACGCTGTGCACATGTTGTTTACACGTATTGCGCATCGTGTGCGTGACGGCAACACTACAGGTTAGATGCGCCTCACATATGCGACACCAACACTACACATGACAGTTTGGTAAAATCATAGATGTACGTACGTACGTACGTCTTGTAATGTGTGCAGAAATTGCATAGCGACGTGTCAAACGTGCCAGTGCCTTGCTAGCGCAGCAGACGTGTTAGCGGCCGCACGTGTAAGGTCAGTTGCCTTTAAATCATAGCTGGTTCTAATCTCGTCCTTGCCAATTGGTAATGCATTCTCAATAAATGGAATTCGCACATGTTAAGCAACTTGTTTTTAATAAAGCCTAATATCTGAATGACTCTTTCTTCGCAATTTAAAACAAATGTTCAGATACACGTGTTTCTTGTCAATAGAGGGCGCTGCAGCACCGTCAGCACCAGTTCGTGCGCACTCTTATTTGAAAATGTAGCGATAGTGGAGATAAAACGACACATATCTAGGAAAAGTTATGCAAGGAGGGTCCTGGAATTTGATTGAGTGCAAATAAATATTCTTAATTTTTATTCAATATGGACAAATGAGCCCCGCTCGCAGCTTCTAGTGCCCGCTGACTTAACACGAGCGTGCAAACGTTACATGCATGTGCGCAAAAGTGGCACGGCACTTTTTACACGTCACCCTCTGAGAATGCGAGCGACTCGTAACGCGTGCGTATATGCACGCCTATTAATCAGCTCGCCAAAGTACCTTTATACACGCAATGCAGGCGACGAAAGCACTGAGTGTTTGTTACGCTGGCACGAATCACACCCCATAACACGCACAGACACACACACGCACAGACACACACACACACACACACACAGACTCTCAGAAACACGCACATGCCACTAAACACACATTTGTGTCCAACCTGTCTTTTTGAGGCAATCAGCCTGTGAATATCAGGCCCTAAGAAAGAGTCATTAACCAGCTGCGTGCGCACACACACACACACACGCACACACACACACACACACACACACACACACACTCACATTTGTGAGTACTGAGGTCCACTGGCACTGAGTCACACACAGTCACTGGTCTATCTCAAGCTGTTATGGTGGCCATGTGTGAATGAGGTAATTACACAATATCTGCCCCTGTGATGTTGCTGTATGGCTCATTTACCTCTTCCTACAAACACTTCCAAGTCAAAGCGGTTGTGCGAGCAAAACTTTCCTCCCCCAGAGCATGGGGAGTTTGGGATTTGGGTCTCCTGCGCAAGGAGTGAGTGGATGTTGGGGGAAGGGGGGGGGGGGGGTTGCATGGGATAACCCCAGCTGCAACAGATCAGAGATCCCCCCCCCTACCCACCACATACTCTTCCAAGCAGCCTCTTTTTTATATATATTTTTATTGCATTCGCAGAGTTGTGTGATACAAGCGTCTAGTGAGTTCTGTTGCTTTCCACCATTCATAGACAAGAACCAGAGGACCAGGATGACACTTAAGTATGTATTCCATCACTCTCTATATGGAAATCCTCACTCTCAATCCCTTTAGTGTAGATTCTGAAATCTTACCACTTGATGAAAGTAGAATATTGGCATGAGATCAGATTGTCAGTACAGACAAAATAAACCCAATGCTCTAGTAATGCTACCTTGTCCACTGAAGGCTCTTAAGAACATTTCCATCTCCGCACCGATTCGATAACATTTCTCAAACTACTTTGTCAACCTTAACCTTTCAGTGTGACGCTAGATTGTTTTTTCCAACGTTGTTCTCCCCAGCACGGTGCGGGCGGCGGCCATGTTTATCTGCTCAGGCAGGTCAATGCAGCTGGGTTTGGCTCCGCTCAGCAGAGTGAGAGGAACACACGGCACGGTGCCCTCCGCTGTAACCAATAGGAGAGGCCTCGGTCATGCCCCCCACGGATCCTCTCATCTCTGCCCCAGAGCTTCCCGGCTCTTCACCATGTGGGACAGATTGAGCTGTGACCACAGCTTTCCTCTCATCCTGAATCGGGCACAGAGAAATCAGCCTCTTTACGGTTTGCGAGGCCCAGCCCGCACAGCAAGAGAGAAGGCACTGATTGGGTGGCAAGGGCCATTCTGAGCTCACCGAGGTCAGACGTAAATCCCGACTAGAGGTCAAAGGTCCAAATGGGTCTTTTCGTAATCATTCAGCAATGGTGTGACGATTATTCTAACCCATTATCACGTGCTATCTCCAGCAGAAGAGGGTCTAGGCGGAGAGTCGTAAAGTGTAGAGAGGAGACATTGTTCTACTGCCGTCTTGCAGCTGCAGTTGAGGTCCTGTCCCTCAGGAACTATCTCAAGTGAGTTCATGTCCATCTAGAAAGTTCTTACTGCCTAAAGGAAGCACACCTGCATTTCATCATCGTAACCATTGATGGCAAAATCGAGGGACTATCAACTGCCCCAATGGAAATAACCCCAAGCTCCTAACCACAGCTGCACTGTTTCACGATAAGCTTGCGCTAAAAGTTATTGACCTATTTATTATGCCTTTGACCAACTTCTCACTGAGAACTCCCCATTCCATATATGAGAGAAAAAGCCAAAACCTCTTCCTTAAAACATTCCAGTCCAGCATAGTACACCAGTGTTGATAGCAAACAATAGAGTTATGACTTTAACAGTCACTGTTAAGAAACCTCATTAGAGTATTCATTTCTTTCCTGCGCACTCTAACAAATCGCTGTGGTTTGACTCCCACACTAAACACTTTATATCAATTTATAACTCACACTTTTCCATAGACTGCTGCTCTGCGCCCTATCACACCAAGGCTCTTTTACAACCGTGAGGTGAGGAGCAGCGTTGTGACATTGATGACACAGTCAACTCCTGATATGTTTAATGCCGTAGGATCACTGAGTTGGGTATGGGTGGCCTAAACTGTGAATGAGTTACATAATATGTAATGCCTGAAAAATTGATGAAATTAACACATTTTGTAAGTAAATGTACAGCCATGCAGGAGTGCAGTTTTTTGCTTACTTGCTAAATTAGTAGATATCCTTAATTCCATAATTACTTCACCCAACATTTCATGCCATGACCTCTTGTGACCTTGCGGGCAGAGGGCACTATAAAAACGACAAATGGGAAACCATATATCACTTGCCAAAGTAAGAGTGGTGTTAATCTTGGAGATCTGGGGAGAAGGCAGGTTCAAAGACCATGGGCCCTGAGTTATTTGTTTTGGAGGAACTGGGCTGAATTTGACCTGCTGGTACCTCAACCGTGGCCTTCTTCCTGTAGGGTCAGAAGGTGACCGTAGCTGTAGAGATGTCAATAATAAAGTGAACATACCTAGCCTCCAGCTATTGTGAAAATTTAAGCATAAAACTCGAGTATTTACAATCTGTTTTAGGGACCACACGTAGCTGCAGTATGTGGATGTTGAGTTCTATGTGATAGCAAGGTTTTATCATAGAAACTTTAACATTTTGAATCAATTTCTTTTTAGCATCACCAATCTATAAGGAATCTCATACCATGCATTATAAGCTATTACAAGAACTGAGGGGGACATCCAAAAAGGTTTAGTCTGAATCAGTAAATCATATTCCTTCAAAAGTATATGCTGGATGAAAGTTTGTGTATCCCAACCCACAAGTGCCTGTATGACTCACACATGGCATTTGAAATAGGAAAATTAAAAAAATATATTTTTTAAATTAAGGATTGATAAGTGCCTTCCTAATTTAATTTAATAAAAACCTAGAATATACAAAAGACAAGCATCTGACATAGTCGTCACCTTGCATCCGAGACCGTGATAGGGTGTCCCATTTTAATTGTAAACATATTGATCTGATCATCAAAATGTTGAGTCTTAATGACCACTGTGTTAAACCAAACTCACCACCACAATATTTTTGCCATGAAGCACTGTTTTTCTTTGCCAATCAATTTCCTAGGATTGCTGCGTGGGATTATCTTGGAGGCTTCTCCCCCTGCTCTTGAGCATCCGCAATGTCTTCCTTATTTTGTCTTCCTCCTGTGTATTTAGGTTTGTTGTTTTTTTAGTGATATTTCTCTTTCAGAGGGTTAACTTGTTTTGTCTAGCTGGTCTGGCAAACCTTAAACACCACCCAGGTCTCAGCGGTGTCCTGGAATACAACATATGTGTCACTGGGCAACTAGAGGCATGAGGCAAGGCTCGTAAGACCACACAACTGTTAAACCTGTCCTCCATGCAATTTGAGAGAATTATACGTATGCAATCAGGTCAAGAGAGGCTGTCTCTGTTTAAATTATCCCCATCCTGGCGCACTGGAACACAGGAAGATTCTTCATGCTGTGTATTTTTGGAGGAAGTTCTGTTAGAATGTTAGAGATTACTGAACCTTGGTTAACAACCACAGGGTTCAATCAAACTAAATAAATGCAAGGGAGCGATCCTGAAAAAAACAAAGAAATGTCTGGTGACTAATTTCCTCACTAGAAAAAAAAGGGTAAATTACACTGGAGGTCCTAACTCCCCAAGAGGTAAGAGAGAGAGAGAGAGAGAGAGAGAGAGACAGAGAGAGAGAGAGACAGAGAGAGAGAGAGAGAGAGAGACAGAGAGAGAGTGAGAGAGAGAGAGAGAGAGAGAGACAGAGAGAGAGAGAGAGACAGAGAGAGAGAGAGAGGAAAAAGGTCCAGTTGGTTTTGGACATTGCAGAATAACTAGGTATGTGGGGCTATTGGATATCACTAACAACCCTCCAAAAAACAGAATTGTACAAATTCAATTAATGGGCAGATTTACCGTTTATATGAACGTTCTGAATCATTTGACCCAAGTTCTTGGACATTAAAGTTGATGTTGTGTAGTACAACGCCACGTATATGAAGTGAGAGAGAGCATATTCACATTTTCCCTCCCTAAATGTGTTCATTCCTGCTTTCTAAATAAGCATGTATCTTGAGTTCACAGGCAGCCAGAACACACTGTATCACGTCATCTTCACAGCAGACAGTAGAATTGAACCCATTGAGGAGAAGAAGGTCCAGTTTCTACGTATCTCAATGGGAGGACTTCATATCAAAATTGCTGCACGTTTGAGGAGATTAATGAAGACATGTCTTTGAACCAGCTAATGCTTTTCAGTCCTAGACATGTTACACAGTTTAGATTGTTTTATTGTTCAACCTTAGTCCTTTATGTATATATATACATATATGTGTATATATATATATATATATAGAGAGAGAGAGAGAGAGAGAGAGAGAGTGTGAGAGAGAGAGAGAGAGAGAGAGATAGATAGATAGATAGATAGATAGATAGATAGATAGATAGATAGATAGATAGATAGATAGATAGATAGATAGATAGATAGATAGATAGATAGATAGATAGCACTGAGAATTGTACTGAGAATTTAGACATATATTATGCCAATGTTCTTTTTTTCCTCTTTTTTTTTCAATAATTGTTTCCATACTCTTGGCTCTTTTGGTTAATATTGGCCTGTGTTGTTTATTGCTTTAGAAGTTAGAGAAAATATTCCTTGGTATGAAAACAGCGCCTGTTGGTCCGGATTCAGATTCTGCTGTGGTTTAGGACTATTTGACAAAATGCAGGTTTATGTCAGAAGAGCACAGGTTGCGTGGGGACAGCGTCGGCCATGTTGTTTTTTCCCCTGCAGCTGCCATAGCTTGGCCAGAACAGCCAATGGTGCTGGCTGTCACATTAGGGCTGCAGAAGCACAGCCAATGGTATTTGCTGTCACATTATGGGATCAGAAGCACAGCCAATGGTGCTGGCTGTCACATTAGGGCTGCAGAAGCACGGCCAATGGTCTTTGCTCTCACATTATGGGAACAGAAGTACAGCCAATAGTGTTTGCTCTCACATTGGATTGCTCTAAAACGGCTTTCCCTACATTTATGAATTCTTCCCAAAATGCTGATGTGCCAAGAACCACGGCGACCAAACTCTGGTTTCTAGCATCAATCAAGGCTCATGAACAAACAAAGTTATTTGCATTCATGAAGGAGGATGGAAAATGTATGCAGTGGTCAATTTCAAAGGATTCATCAAGCCTAAAAAAGACAGAGTATTGTTTGCCTTTCTCTGTACAAAGACACTCTGCACGATATCCTTTCGTTCTTCCAGCTTCCAACCTCCATTTTATGAAATAATAACACTGCAATTCATCTGTGCCCCAAACTGTTCCAAATGTTATAAAAATGTGAGACTTTCCCCCTGGTTTCACACTTTGTCTCTGATGGAAAAGTTTAAGAGAGGAAAGGGCCACCCGGGATTAACTCATACACACACACACACACACACACACACACACACACACACACACACACACACATCTCTTACTTTACCTGGCGCCACAGGAGTCATGTACTGCCTTCGTGGTGATTATACTTTATGTAGGTTTACTACAGAGCTCTCTTAGTGTTGTTAGCTATTATTGAGTATGGGTATGTTTCTCTCATTAGACAGCTTGGTATCATTATTTTGAATTGAATGCTTTTGGCCAGAGATCTAGGACAGTCACGAGTGTGAAGTCTGTGAGACTGAGAGAGAGAGGGAGAGAGAGAGAGAGAGAGAGAGAGAGAGAGAAAGCGTGCGTGCGTGCGTGCGTGCGTGAGACACAGAACCAATTTCCTCAATACATCAAACCTTGCCCTCCTCATGACACTGGACAGTTGATGGGCGGAGACCCGGGTCTGATTGAGGGGTCCACTGCCTCCCACATGGGGACAGCAGGAAGGAAACATTGGCGCTGAGGAAGACAGCGCAGCTCTGCCGGAGTTCTGGAGCAGACTCAACCATGGACCTCCACAGAGGTCATGGCTTATGTGGGAACATGTCCACCAGCAGTCCATTCCAATACATGGAAAATCAAAGCAGCCTCCAGTCTAGGTCCTCTATCCCCCAACAGAGCTCAGAGCCGTATGCTGCATCCTGGCCTTCGCTCAAAACACCACTGATTGTTTCCATGGTCAAAAGAATTACATTGCAGGGAGCGTGACTTTTTTTTAAAGTTTTTTTTTTAAACATTTGTTTCTTTGGTAACTGTAAGACTAAGGATAGGCAGACATGCATCAATGAATATGAGTACTTGGTTTTGAGGCAGTGTTAGCTACCCATAAGATCCACCGCCCTAATGTAATTTTTAAAAGTCAGTAATCAATAATATTATTGACTCATTGCCATTTTATGCTGAGTTGTTGAGTGTTATTTTCAAGTAGTAGAATCCCTGTATTTAAGTCGAAAGTTAAGACAAAGCAAGAACCACATACAAGCACCTTACTGGCTAATGCTAGACTATGTTAACAAGAGAAAACCCAGAGGCACCCTGCAGTGCTCTTGTGGTTGCCCACCCCCCCCCCCCTTCATCAACTTGAGTCTGTTCTGGAGGTTGGCACCAGTCTCCTTGTGAAAAGAAACTGGGCATTTTGTTCAGACAAAGCCTAATGTTTCACTGTGCACATGAAGCTGCATGGAAAGAGGCCTAGAAGTACCTATGAATAATGTGTGTTGTTGTATCACATGGTTGAAAGCCTACATTCCTCTCTTCAACATTGAGGTGACTTCCTCTTTTTTACTGCCAAAAATCCTCCAAAGAGTATGTTGGTGCAAATGTCAACCCGTACCCCTTGACACCAATTCATAAAGGTTAATTGACAATGAAAATACCTGGAAAGAAACCCTTCTTTATAAAAACGAAATTAAACCTAAATAATGGAGGATTTGAAAATCATGGTATGCCACAAAGAAAATACACCAGCATTCAGATGAACAGGGATACTTTATACGCTGAATGGGTTGTGTCTTTATGGGGACGTTGGCGAGATTCTGGGTTTGTAGAGTTGGGTCTAGAGGTGGGTTTGTAGAGTTGGGTCTAGAGGTGGGTTTGTAGAGTTGGGTCTAGAGGTGGGTTTGTAGAGTTGGGTCTAGAGGTGGGTTTGTAGAGTTGGGTCTTGGCACCAACTCAGTTTAATGGATGTAGTTTATAGAACACGTTGTGCTTTTTAGGCCTGTTTCTCAACCCTGAGACCTGTGAACTGATAGAGAGGCTGTACATCACTGCTCATGGAGCCATCCTCTAACCCAAACACATCTGTTTCCTAACGAAAGTTGTCCTCAAAGGAGGAAGACAAAGACTGTGGAATGTTGCTTCTTGGCAGACATATGTAGAACCATTTGTATTTACAGTTTGTATTCACATACATGCAGCTTACAAGACAGGCAATGATGAACCTCCCGGCCTCCCAAGTGTTTCAGGCTTTGAGCGTCCGGTCAGTCTTCGAGGGTCCGGTCGGTCTTCGAGGGTCCGGTCAGTCTTCGAGGGTCCGGTCGGTCTTCGAGGGTCCGGTCAGTCTTCGAGGGTCCGGTCAGTCTTCGAGGGTCCGGTCAGTCTTTGAGGGTCCGGTCAGTCTTCGAGGGTCCGGTCAGTCTTCGAGGGTCCGGTCAGTCTTCGAGGGTCCGGTGGGTCTTTGATGGCCCAGCTTACATCTGCACCCTCAACCTGTGGTGACAGGACCAGACTAGAACGCCACCTTGTCTCACCCAAACCCAGAGACATCCAGACTGTCTGCTACAAGGCTTTGTTCAGGTCATTACAAGAGGTGATTCACGGAACCAGTCCAGGCAGGGTTAAGATGGGCAGCTTATAGAAAGCAACATCTGCATCTGCGTTGTCTCATGTTTTTTCCCCCCTGTCTTTTGTAATCTTGGTCGCCACTCGGTTGGAGCATCTTTTCCACCCAGACAGCTGGGCTGAGTTACACACTGCCTGATGATGAGGCCGAACCAGGAGACACAGATGGTTCAATTCTCCTGTCCCCCATATATGTGACACACACAGACACAGACACATTCACACACACACACACACACACACACACACACACACACACACACACACACACATTACACATGCATGGAAAGGCTAATGTGCTCTCAACCCTCTGTTTAACAACATGCATATTTTTCATATTGTTACTATGGTCACTGTGCCACGCACCATATTCAAGTCCCTAATTAGTTTATTCAAAACATATTTCTTGGAACACGCGTGAGGGCATGAAAGCGGGGTCTTGGAGAACCTTTATTTCTCAGACAAAATGTTGACAATTAAAAAAATAAAAAGCACTCGGGCCGTCATGCGCAGATCATATCCAGCAGCGGGTAGCTCAACTTTTCCGATTGTTTTGCAAATGTTTTAGGCTTTGTTGTCATCCCTAATTTTGGCAAAAGGGGCGGCTGTATTGTGGCGGCGGAGGAGCCGGTCACTGGGCTGGTGGAGGCCTCTCCCCCGCTGGGGAGCAGACTACTGTTTGGGAGTCTAGCAGAGCGAGGAGGAGGTGGGAGGCTTCCACAGAGATGAGTCCGCTGACAGCACCAGACAGGTGGGAAACTATGCAATAACACGACACTGGGGTTTGGGGAGAGGGTGTAGTGTGTCTGTGTATGTGTGTGTGTGTGTGTGTGTGTGTGTGTGGGGGGGAGGTTTGGGGAGAGGGTGTAGTGTGTGTGTGTATGTGTGTGTGTGTGTGTGTGTGTGTGTGTGTGTGTGTGTACCTGTGAGTATGTGTCCTAACTTACCCCACCGCTTTCATCTGCGCACCCCACTGCTGAAGAATCTCCGTCAGTCCAAAGGGTTCATATTCTCCTTCCACTGCTTAGCTACAGCATGACCTCAACAGGCTGTCCCTTGTGCATATAAAGCTAACGAGATAATTACTACAGGCACTGTTTATTCATGTGCAGAGAAGTAAGTTAGTGCTACGTTTTAACATGCACTGAAAGAAAACGAAAGCAAACCGTGGCTTTTTTAAAAATCTGCAACCTCTACTTTACAAATGTGTCAAGATGTCCAAATAGAATGTGGATTTATAGGAGCAGATAAAGGAGATCCATGGGGTTATCTCAAAACTCACCAGACATTCCAGTTCAGTGAACAGTATGGAGCGAAGCCCACTAATTGAAGACACATTTGAGAGATGTCTTAGCGCATGCCGAACACTTCCACACACACAGCAATACTAGTGCAAGAGGGACCTCTACTGGTTGACTGAAATGCCATTGAAGAGGTCTTCCAAAATGGAACACTTGCCGTGGAAATATTGAAGTAGCTTTTTGTAACTCAGTATCACCTTTCCCTAAAACCAGGACGTAGCCTTGTGTCAACCTGCTGCCCTTCACACAACCTGACCATGACCTCTTACTAAACGTATGCCTGTTACTCTGTGTTTGAGAATACCATGTCCATAAATGCTATGCAAAGCCTATGGACATGTTTCCCCCTTGAAGCTTTTTGCTCTCAATCTCTTTCCTTCATCGGGGGAGGGGTGGGGCATGCTGGGAAGGAACCTGGATTTAGGGGGCACTGACAGCAGGTCTTTTCTACACAACATGATGGATCTCCCCTCGGAGTGCAGGGGGCGGTAGGGGCGGTAGCTCAACTCATTTTTAATGGCCAAGCAGAAAGAGGGAGGAGGGGAGGGAAGGAGAGAAATGATAAGAAAGACATCCCTCCCCCTCCTCTTAGTGATGGCTGACAGAACCTCCAAACTTCTTTTCCCCAGGATACTTAGCAGGCTTGTCTCTTCATTCCTCTTTTAACGGTGAAAAAAAAAAACTCCATTGGGCGTCAGGAGTTGGAATGCTCATGGAGATGAAAAGAAAAGGAAACACAGCCCGAGTTACACAGCAGAGTAAAAATGGCGCCCCAGAAGCCTGCCCTGGCACAGGGTGGCTGCCTGTTTCAGGCCCGCAAGAGAATGGATCGCAGATGTCTCCTTAACTGGAGGAGGAAATGTCTCCAGCACGGTACACCTTGTACGCCGTGTACCGTAGGTGCCAGCCAGATGTCCTCCTGACGTCTAGCTGCTGAGGAGCGATTGTAGGAGACAGCCTTGTGTCTCGTAGAGGTATGTGACGCTTCATTCGTACAATTGCGCTTGTAGACTTGTACGTGAAGTGATGTATCCATTCCCATGTATAGCACAAGACGGAATGATCTATGGTAGAATTCAGGGTCAAAAATTCGAATGAACGATCGAATAGCAATACATGCAGTTGTAACTTTCAACCTATATGATATTGTCCCCAGGGGATCGCAATCTTGGCAAAACAGTCCACCCATTCTCTCGAAAAGTACCGTAATTCAGCAGGAATATTAACCATATAATGACAATGAAATATATTTGGCATAAGATTGTACAATATTCCGTGCCAGGGTAAATACCCTACAGCACTGAAACTACGTTTCTGCATAAAATATGAAGGCCCATCTGTCTCCCAGACACGCTGGTCGGGCTGGAGGTGTTCTGTCTCTGACATACGTCTTACAGTATGTGGCAGTAAAGGGAGTCCTGCTCTCCCCTCCAGCTGATGTGGTAATGAGCCACGCTCTCTGCTTCACCTGTGCACCCTGTGGCCCAGCTGGCCTGGAGCAGCCGTCTGGGGCTAGTCTGCAGCTCCTCCCCCCTGCTGGGGTCAGCCGCTGCTCACCCCGTGGGCTGTAAAGTTAGCTGCTGTCGCACGCCAACGAGGGTTCAGCGCTGTGTCAACACTCTGACACACGCACACACACGCGCACACACACACTCAGAAACAGGCACACGTACATCATGCTCTGGGAGCCCTCTCCCTTTAGTTTGGAGAGGGGCTGTTGAGGCTGGAGGAGAGGCGAGGGGCCCGGGGTTGAGGCTGGAGGAGAGGCCAGGGGCCCGGTGTTGAGGCTGGAGGAGAGGCCAGGGGCCCGGTGTTGAGGCTGGAGGAGAGGCCAGGGGCCCGGTGTTGAGGCTGGAGGAGAGGCCAGGGGCCCGGGGTTGAGGCTGGAGGAGAGGCCAGGGGCCCGGTGTTGAGGCTGGAGGAGAGGCGAGGGGCCCGGGGTTGAGGCTGGAGGAGAGGCGAAGGGCCCGGTGTTGAGGCTGGAGGAGAGGCCAGGGGCCCGGGGTTGAGGACCTGCTCTTCAGGCTATTCAGTTAGGCTTCTGGAGCACAGAAACACTTCTCATTTTCATTAGCGCCCTCCAAAGGGACTTAAACAGACTCTGGACGGACAGGAAGCGAGGGAAGCCTCCTGCCAAAATCGATGACATCCCAACTTCCTGATAAGAGAGGAAAACTGCCATGACTTTGGCCCCCGGAACTGGGGTGATTGAACTGCCCGCTCGTTCTGCCGCACATCCAAGCAAGTATTGTATCCTCACTTGATTTCTCTTTCTCTGAGTGATGTCATTAAGATAAAAATAGCATCTTGTCTCGAGGATGTTCCTGTTGAGGTGTAGTGTACGTGGGTGTAGTGTACTTGGGTGTAGTGTACTTGGGTGTAGTGTACTTGGGTGTAGTGTACGTGGGTGTAGTGTACTTGGGTGTAGTGTACGTGGGTGTAGTGTACTTGGGTGTAGTGTACTTGAGTGTAGTGTACTTGAGTGTAGTGTACTTGGGTGTAGTGTACGTGGGTGTAGTGTACGTGGGTGTAGTGTACTTGGGTGTAGTGTACTTGGGTGTAGTGTACGCGGCTGTCACAGTTTGGCCGCACCGTCACCAAACAGGCCCTGTCCAAATTCCGACACCTAACCCTTGTGTGTGTTTATTCACACCACTATTAAACATTTACATACCGCTGTAAACACTGAGTCAGGGAGAGAAGCGGAGAGGACTGCATCATTTCACTCTGTTTCACATTAGTATGCAGGGAAACAGTTTGTCCTCTCCTCGGAGAGAGACAGAAAGGCCCCAGGACATGCATAGTAATCAATCTGTTCAAACCAAACATCAGCACAGCACACCAAGGGCTTTCGAGTAAACAACTTTCAACTCAGTCAGGGTGAAAACCTCATCTCTTTTTTATCTTTGATTAGCAAGGAAATATTGGTATGAGAGAAGTAAGCCAGTGGTCACATGGTGAAGGTTATGTACACAGGTTGAGTGGTACTTTTTGAAGAGACTCAGAAAGGCCTTCCAAAAATGAACCCTTGGTGCTACTCAAGTCTTATTTACAACAATGACTGAATCCCAAACTTAGCTACTTCAAAATCATACACATGACTTATGCACTGGAATTCGTGCTTGGACAAGCAGGTGATTAGATTAATGTAAAAGCCACACGTATTCAATGCAAGTCTCCGGGTCGCCATTTTAACAAGTCTCACTATTTTAATGGATGTGATGTGTCCTGGTTCTGAATGTATCTAATGTGTTACAGTGTATTTTCCCTGGCTGCTATACATGTGGAATATAAACATGCTATTCTAGTATTACCTATAATTATTCTATTAATAAACTCTATGAGTACTAACTCTGGCAGAGTGAGTTCTGTATGGTTCGGTGCACAGGTATTTATTGTGTGCAAATCCAACTCGTTTCCAGCTGTCACACCTAGTTAATCTTTGGCTACACCTTTGCCATTCAGAACACATGTATAGGTCAGCAGGTTTCACACTGTTGCCGTTGAAATGCCTGGTGGTTCATAGAAATTACCCCAAAATAGAATCTGTCAACAAAACAAACAGCTATTTGCCAGGGCTAGGACTGGGGTTATGGTTGGGGTTAGGTTAGGTTTTAAGGTTAGGGTTATGGTTGGTTATGGTAGTCGTTGTTCATTGTATACCATATGTAGGAGGAATCTCAAAAGCTGAATGAGAGAAGGAGTGGGATTTTAGCTGCACCATAAAAACATGTGCTCTTGTTTTTCCTGAACATTGGGTGGAGATTCATCATGAGGACTGGCAGGGTAACAACACAGCATTCTCAGGTGGGGTTTATATTACCCCTCACTGGTTGATTACAGCTGTCAGTGTCTCTGAAAACAGACTGGGAAACGCAGCCAAAGAGACAAACACTTTCAATGCCGTGACAAAAGATTTGAAAGAAAAGTATGGCACTGTTGTTTATAGTCCTGGTTATTCTCAAAACAGGTACACAATGAAAACAACAACAGAGCCGTGAGGCTACGGTTCAGTACAATACAGTACTTGGGAAGCCAGCCACAAAGCCAGCCAAAAGATAAAAATGCCTTTCTTCAGTTGAAAAAAAAGAGGGAGGGGAAAAAGATGGATTTCAGTCTTGAGACCTCAGGGAGGTTTTTGGTATCCGTCCACAGCGTGCCCCCCCTGAGAATGCAAAAATAAACTAGAGTTCATCTCAGCCAAAGGCAATGAACATAAACCACACACAAAGCCTACACAATTTTACAGTGAGTGAGTGAGAACGCCTTCTGGAAAAATTCTACAGCTGCTCTCTCCCTTTACTTCTATCCCCATACATTCATATAAGTGACGATATTTTTATCTCTTCAAATTTAACAGGAGTTTTGCCTCTAGAATGTGAGTTGTCCGTCAATAAATCACATAAAACCGGTTCTGTGTTTAAATACGGTTGCTTCCTCTATGTCTCCTGCTGTCCCTGCTGCATCACAGTGCTTCCTTTTCCTCACAGCTCTGTAGGGAGTCTCGGTTGTGCATCATCTGCACTCAATCAGAATAATAATCTCCAAATATGCGCTGCAGAGCCAGTCAACAGAGAATGAAGCACATCCCATTGGCAAAAACCTCCTACAATCATGTGTCATCTGTGTAATAGTTGAGAAGAGCGCACCAGTGCTGGGCAGAGGCAGACTGAGCAGGATCCCACACTGGAGTCTCTGTTCAACATTAAGAGTCAGTAAAGGTTCAAACAGCACTCCCCTCATGTCCTGTAGGACTACCGGTGCCAACCCTCAGAGACGGAGGAGTATGGCGGGAATGGGCTACCTACTGTATACAGATGCAAACAAACTTCCTAGTTATCAACATGAGATACAGATTGAACCATTTAGCTTGGACCGATCCAGTCCTTTCCGACTGAAGAACAGCAGAGCCTAAGGGTGAAAGGTCATATGAATATGAATCACCTGCTTGGATGTGAGCTGACTGAAGAGATCCTCATCCAGTCCTCTCCACCCGTCCACCTGGGCCTGCAGCCCGGCCAGCTCACCTGCGTCCCAGGAGGGGACCCTGTCATGTGGGAAGGGGGTTGCTCACTGTATGGAAGGGTTTTTGCGAATGTGGGTCTGTGCCCCCCTGCTGTAATAATGAAATATTACTCCACATGGAGTATCTCTGTACCGACTCTCTGTGTCCTCCAGGGGGAAGCGCTGGGTCTGGTCGGGGCTCACGTTCACCGGGCTCCTCCCAAGTTCCGCTACCTCCTTCTCCAACCTGTTCACCTGCAGAACCAGGGCCTCCTTCTCCTCTGACCGGCAGTCTTTGAACCTGAGAAATATTATCTAGGTTATTTACCATTCCTGCCTGCCTGCCTGCCTGCCTGCCTGCCTGCCTGTATGTATGTATGTATGTATGTATGTATGTATGTATGTATGTATGTATGTGTGTATGTATGTATGTATGTGTGTGTGTATGTATGTATGTATGTATGTATGTATGTATGTATGTATGTATATGTATGTATATGTATGTATGCATGTATGTATGTATGTGTGTATGTGTATTTATGCATGCATGCATGTATGTATGTATGTATGTATGTATGTATGTATGTATGTGTGTATGTATGTATGCATGCATGCATGCATGTATGTATGTATGTATGTATGTATGTATGTATGTATATGTATGTATGCATGTATGTATGTATGTATGTATGTATGTATGTATGCATGCATGCATGCATGTATGTATGTATGTATGTATGTATGTATGTATGTATGTATATGTATGTATGCATGTATGTATGTATGTGTGTATGTGTATTTATGCATGCATGCATGTATGTATGTATGTGCATGTATGTATGTATGTATGTATGCGTGTATGTATGCATGTATGTATGTATGTATGTATGTATGTGTATGTATGCATGCATGTATGTATGTATGTATGTATGTATGTATGCATGTATGTATGTATATGTATGTATGTGTATGTATGTATGTATGTATGTATGTATGTATGTATGTATGTCCACCTGTCAGTCTGTGCCCGTACCCGGTGGTGACAGCAGAGGGAATGTCATGTCATGGTAGCGTACCTCCTGACGCAGCTCATCCAGTGGCGCTGCTGCTCACACAGCCACTCAAACTGTTCAGCCGTCTCCTGCAGCTTCCTCAGACTGCCCTCGTTCTCCTGCTGCAGTTCCTGCACCTTCCTCCGGTGGGCGCTACGCTGCTCCTCCAGCTCCACCGAGCACTGGGAGTAACTCTGCTTGAGCTCCTTCAACTCATAGGTCTTACTGTGAAGCAAAGACAAAGAGGCCTGACTTAAGATGCTTGATAAGAAGAGCTTAACACCTAAAAGCCCATCCAAGTTCAGGAATGTGCTCATCTCAATCCCTTTTCTAGAGGAAAAATATCCATTGTTTTGGGAGGGAATACCTGGCATATGAATTATTGCAATATGCTTTTAGAAACTCCCTCCCATTAATCTTTTACAGGCAAAGATAATTCCAACATGAGAGGTTGTGTTGACCTAATATGAGTCTCTTATCATGTCTCCAGTGGAGTAGCCTACTATTCCTGGAATCACACTGTGATAACATATAGTGACACCTTGCCAACTTTCCTTAACTTTATGTGGGGATTTGAAGTCAGCAAATTACAGAATGGTGAGCATATTTTTGATGACCTAAAATCACAATCCCAAACCACTGTGTTTTTATTCCTTGCTGGAGATCTATTTTCGAAATGGTTGGGGACAGCTTCACTTGGCTCGGTTTGTTGTAGATGATAAGCAAAACTTAGGACTTTCATTAATTTTAATGTTTCTTTGCTTAGCATACGCCCTTATCTGGGCTGACTTTTGATTTTGCATTTGGTTAGTTTTCACAGCTGGGTAGACCATGGGGCACCTAGCTAAATACCCCCCCGCCATTTTAAAACAAATGTCTTCAGATTTCAACATTGGGGGTTACATACACACACACACACACACACACACACACACACACACAAAATAAAAATGGCTACCCTAGCTATTTCCCCCAAAGCTAAAACTAGCAGCAGTTATCTACCTGTGCAGCTGGTGCTGTAGGTCTTCTGTCACTGCGGCTCTTTGAAGGGCCTCGGTGTGCAGCTCCTCCACCAGGCCCTCCAGCTGCACCTCAGAGCTCTGCAGATGCAGCAGGTCTGAGTTCACCTGCTCCAGCTGCAGACCCAGCACAGCAGCATCTCTGGAGTTGTCCTCCACCACCGTGTGGACACGCTGACACAGCACCTCTACCAGGCCCTGGGCCACATACACAGGACGTGCCGAAACAGCAGCAGTGCACGGGAAAGCACATCAAAGGAGTTAACGATACTCATCCAATATGCAAACAGGATCTAACATGCAGACTCACAAGCGCCTCGAAACAAGTTTGCCATAAACCCTTCAGTGAATTCTCAAAGACTACCATGCTTTCGTTAGATTTTTTTCATTGCAGAACATTTTTCATTACTGGGCTGAGTTCAGATGGTATGTTATATCTATTAAAATATTCCTATCCAGCCAGCAGACAGGAGAGTGCAGACAGAAGTCTTATCCAAAACGCCTGTAGATAAAAGTGTCTGGCAAGCCCAAACTTGAAAGTGTGTGCTGAACAGAATAAAGATTTAGGAAAGTGTCATGAGATTTTAGTACTGTACATATTGGCTTATTTACTGTACAATGAAATAGGCGTTTTGCATTGACAGTGAATCAAAACGCTTCACTGGTGAATGGGTGTAAAATCATGCATTAAAAATAATTTAATTGGCCTACAGCGCAATTACATTGTACTTCTATTATTCCAGCATCGCACGTAAAACTTCTGTAATTGTAGTTTTGGAAAGTCAAATAAGTCTTAATGCCAATTCAGGGCAAATGTACATTTCAATGTAAATATTTCTTTACTATCACAGTTGTAAGTGGTACGTAAATACACCATAATTAGCCATTACTTATATTCCATGGGGGAGAAAATAAATGCATCATATTGAGACAGTGGTCAGCCTTGAGGACTCATGGACAACCCTTCTTAAGATGAACAAAATGGCGTCACCTGCTCGCGGTGGATCGTGCTGAGCAGTTGGTTGTGTTTGATCCTCATTTTCATATTAATCTGCTCCTGCTGGCAGAGTTTAGCGGCCACAGCTTCCAGATCATTCTGCAGGGTCCTCTCTCTCTCTCTGGTCATCAGAACCTCCCTCTCCAGCACTGCTATACACCACAGGGGACCATGGCCATGTTAGGCTACTCACTTCAATCTACTTACTACTCATTCACTATACTCATATACCACTAACCTAATTCACTACTATACTCATATACTACTAAACTATTCACTATTCACCCACAGACCACCCCTCAACCACCATAACACAAATGTCTGGTGATAGGGGATTGGAAGAGGGTGTTCAAGTAAAAACATGGAACGTTTTTCCATGTGTGCATTTATCCATTGTAAAGGCAAGCATGAGTGTATGAGCAACCTCCTTTACGCCTTATGATCTCAGTATGGCATTTGGACTTTGAACGGTTTAAAGTTATTAATGAGACATGGATGACTTTGAAACCAAAAATGACTGTTAATGGTCAAGTACAGAGAACCAAAGAAGAGAAAACTGCATGAACTAAACACACAAAAAGGTATGGTCAGCTAGAAATTGCACAATAACATCTTCATAAATAAGACAGATAGATCTACTCAATACAGTTTATATCATAAATTGTGTTCTAGTGGGCCATGACCTACCTTTCTCATGTGCCAGGCGGCAGCACTTGGCTGTCAGGTAGTTGATCTGACTGTTGTCCTCATCCCTCGGTGGTCGGAAAAAAAACCTCCTCATCCCCATCGTCCTTTCACCAGTTCACCGGTTCTTCTCTCACTGGTGCTCACCTGGGCTCCAGCCTCTTTCTTCCATGATCGTCAGAGCGAAAGGGCAGGCCCTATCATCAGACGTGTGATGGTTGAGAGGTGGTCTGTGGGTGAAGCTGCTTACTGTACTGTAAGGCAAAGTGTGGGTGTGTCCAATTAGCATGGAGCTCTGCTAATCTGCCTATGCCTTTTGCACCTCTACAAAGGTAGAGTAAAATAATTGCCCGGGGTAAACATTTATATATTTGACAGCCATCCGTGTTAACATGTTCAATCAATGTGATGATATAGGCCTATGTATATATATATATATATACAGTATATATCATCACATTGATTGAACATGTTAACACACGGATGGCTGTTAGATGGAATACTGAGGATTAACCTATGAATTTGTGTTGGATCCAGTTATATGCAAATCTGAAATGTGTTCCCAGTGAAGCCAATGGGAGATATAGCCGTCAGCCTGTCAGAGACTAGTTGTAGCTAGCAGGCACGTTTAGGTTGGCATCTGAACTACACCCTATATTATGCAACTCAACCTTTTGCCGTAATAGATTACACTATCCTGCTCTGGGGCCCCTGTTCCATCTAGCAGGAAAATGTACAGCTGACCTTAAGACGTGTGTCTACAACTTAATGTGATTCATCATCCTATTCGCATAATGTTTTTGAGGCTACCGTGGGCCCTAAGGCCTTCGTTGAGCTGTAGATTCCTCGCCAGGTGGGGGAGACACACCACAGCTACTGGTCTAGTTAAGTCAAGGTAGGCGTGAATACAAAACCACAATACCTCATGTGGACATCCTCAGGATATTTGAGAGCCTCTTCTGGTATCCAGCTAATGGTAACCTGGGTGTGTATGGTTTAATCAGACCCGATTGCAATGATGAGATCTGAAGCATAATTCATTCAACGAGAGGATGTTCAAAAATGGCATTTAATTTTTTGTTTTTTTAAAGAAAAAAGAAAACCACCATGCTGATCTCTGCCCTTGAACACAAACATTGTAGATAGAAAATGGCATTTGGACATCTACACAAAGTGTCCTGTAAAATAAATATAATATTCCTCCAGGTCTGAGAGAGAACATTTCTCAAAAAGAAATCAGTTAAAGACAAACCCATCATATATGAATGAAATTAGCAGATTCTGCAACTCATGCTTTTGTGTATACAGTACACTGAATACAGTATAGGGGATTTGATTTTGGTCAATTCTAAAATAAACCAGTGGATCTGTTATAAGTCTGCAGATCAAACCTGCTTGACTTGACACTGTAGATGCACCACCACACCACCAAATGAATGCTGGAATGTGGATAGTGTTTGTTTTGTTTCAGCTCAAACCTGAGTGGGATAAAATGGACAACAAAAACACCAGTAATTTGTTTGTAACATTACCTTTGTTAATAAAGGTAGCGAGGATTAATTAAAATGTCTGCAGAAACGCAAAAGGTGCAAAAAGGGCCGTCATTGTGGTCGTGTTTATACAGTCAAACTCTCCACTGAGGATGTGGTCTCTGGAAGACGAGCAAAAATAATTTTACAGACTCACAAAATAGCGAGACAGTTCAAGAGGTACCTGATTAATCAGTGCTTAATTCCAATTAGGTTGGAACAATCTTATACAGGTTTTGTCTACTCCAAAGACCACTGTTAATAAAGAGAAATATCCCACCCAAGAGAAAGAAGCAAGCAAAAAAAACAGCTTCAGGACACTCAGCCTTCCACTCAACTGACTTGACCAGTACACATGGGGCAACAAATAATTAATACCTTGCTTGGCTACTAGTCCTATGACTAGTTCAGCTAAATGTAACAGCAAACTTCTAAGCTGCAGCTGACTGTGCACTTCACTCTTTCACCATGATGACAAAAGCCAACATCTCAACAAACCAAATACACCACACTTAAAGTGGAATATGTCAACTCTACTACTTAGCCAGTTCCTTCCTTCAGGGAAGTATTGAATAGCTTGAGTATTCAATATTGAATAGCTTGAATCTGAAAATGCAGCCGATTCAGAGGCTGAATCATGACCAAAACAGTACATTTGTAGTACAGATTAATTGCTCAGATTTTATACTTAAAAAATAAAGTAATTGTAGCACAGAGTATAGTCTCACTGGAATATTTAAATCCAGGTCTATTTGTGAGTGAGCGAGGTCATAAGTAGCCCAGGTCTTAACTTGGCCAAGTTTCCAAATGGCTGTCCTTAATCCTACGTTGACTGTGAAGTTTTTTTTGTAATGCTTTCTAAATCTTGCTCAGTCTAATCAAAGCAAATATAGCATGAAGTTATTCCCATCTAAAATTAATATCTGTGAGCGACTGACAGAGCACTGGTGGAACATCATACTGAAAGCATCCTTCCATCATCTGTAGTCAGTTCTTTAGCATTATCCATCCATGGTTCAAATGTGAACGTCTGATCAGGCATTCACATTCCTTAAAACAACACGCAAGGTTAACAGTACATCACCTCCAGAGACGTGGAGGTCATCCGAAGGTCTCATGTCAACACAAGAAGAGGGAGAAGTTCCTACACTAACCATTACCAATGTGACATTGTGCTGAGTAACTATCAAAACAAAGGCTTCCAACCTCTTCACAAAAAAAAGGTATCTTATGGCCCTGTCCCATGTGTCACTCCCGAGCCCCGGTTGACATTCCGTTGGATTTTGCACATTTGCACACGTAAGATGAGACAAAGTGATCTCATCATTAGTTACTTGTGACACTCAAAGATGAGCTTGCACGCCAATCACAAATGTGAAGCAAAGAACGTCCGAGGGAATGTCACCAATGTCCAGCCAAAGTCAATTTCACATTCTGCAAAACAGTAAAACAGATTATTGCACAGGGTTTGTGTGTCTATGGATGGGCGACCATATAAATAACAACAATAAAAGTAATCATATCAACAACAATAACAATAATAATAATAACAATAAAGCTAGTAATAAAAACAGTTTAGACTAAGGTCCCGAATCCAAACCCCATCTTTACCACTGCTGCCAACTAAAGTCGTCATTCGACCCAAAGACCAGGAAGAATCCCAGGATGGTGGCAAAGATGACTATGTTCCCCGTTAGCACAAGTGCACATGCTCCCCATTCGATCTGCAAGGCAAAAGCATCAATAATTCAGTCAACACACGTTGGTAAATTCTGCGCTGCTTACTTGCAGTCTGTGATTTACACCAAGACAAATAATAAAATCATTTGAAGTGCTGTTTTGGAATAGTTGTCTACATTAATGTAGCCTAATCTATGTGATTGTACACAATGGGGTATTTACTAAGAGTAAGAAGTGTAGTGTACTAATGAATGTACTTACAACTGCAGCTCTAGCAAAAACGACCGGGAGGCCAAAAGCTGAAACCACAATCCCTGTTGTGAGAAATATGGCCAGCTCCTTGCAGGCATTGCTGGCGGAGTCTGTGTCATCAGCCACTCTCCGGGAGATACAGTACGGTATCGGGGCGAGGATGTAGAAGAAGAGGAGGAACAAGGGCCAGTATTTGCTGTGAAGAGAGACACGTTCCTGGCATCAGTTATCAATGATCATATGTAGGCAATAGTTAGTCCAACAGAACAAAGGCTGGATGACTGGATGTGGTAGAGATACGCACTCATACACTGGAAGGGCACAGCCTAGCATCAGGAACATGAGCCCGATGGCCCCTCCAAAGGACAGGCTGATCAGAGCTGGGGGAGAGAAGTGGGACAATTAGCATTCTCTACTCAGTTAACACACAACCAGTCTTTGTGTGTGTGTGTGTGTGTCTTAAGTCTTGAAAGATCATCTGATCTTTCACAGGCCCTAATCCTATGGCTCAAAGGAGGTAGCAGTCATGTGATATCAGATGATTTCACATGTAATCAGCTCTTGTTCAGGATTAGACGGGACGCATAGCATATATAGCTGGCTAGTAGTAACTGAGTATTAACATTTGACGAAAACATTGAATAACGATAAACGACAGCTAACAAATGCTAGAATAAATGTGTATAATGAACACGTGTGATGATATCTGATGCAGTGGTTGGGCTAGTAGATATCCCACGCTAGCTAGTCTCATTCGTTAGACTTATTATTATTATTCGTTAGACTTAGCTCTACTAGAAATAGTTTGATCACTCCTAGCGACAGTTAGATAGCTAGCTAGCCATCCAGACCAGCTAATGTCACAACGTTACCCGTTAGCCTAACTAGAGTCGGACAACATCGCTTCGAGGCTCCAGCTCATCATAAATAGCAACCAACCTTCAACCGACTTGAAATGCTAAGAATCTAGTGAATAGCAACCGCTGTAGCTTATATAGGGAGCTAAGTTAGTTAGATATATAGTTAGTTAGATAGTTAGATAGTGCTGGCTGGCCTGGCTAGCTAGCTAACATCTTAGTTAGCACTCACTGTGTAGCTATGGTAACATCACACCCAGCCTTTCTTTAGAAGGAATTAAATGAGCCATGGATTCATTGTGTTATAATCACCACTTCTTACCTTTAATCCCGGCCATATCTTCTGGTCCTGACCTGCTTGAAGCACAACCCACGACAACAATACACCCTTGCTGCTAGCTAGAGGGCTAACGCATAGCCAGTACCCGTTACTAGTGCGCATGCGCAACACTGGGACAAAAAGAGGTCATAAGCAAAAAACAAAATTAAAGCTGCTACGCAGCGATGAGGCGGGGCCAGGCAATTTCCGACAAGTTTAGGAGCAATAAGCGAGAGAATAGGAAGACAACAAGAAAGTTGACATTCCAATGTTCATTTTGTACATTCATATGGTATAATGAAACATTTGTAAAACCTTTTGATGCATTATAAGCTCGATTTTGATAATTCAATAATCTGGTCAATGAGTTTGTGAATTACAGTCTGAAGATCCAGTGTAGCAAGTTTGGTGTTAATTGATTGAAAAATGTGGGATGAGATATGTTTATTCATTTTAACAAGTTTTGGCCCCCAGCTGGTTCTCGCTTTCCAGCCTGACCTCCTCCAGCGGAGCGGGGGGCTTCTTGGCCTCGCGCTTCCCCTTGTCCCCGGGGCCGGGCCTGGGCAGCTTGGAATCCGAGGTGATCTGGTGTGGGAACAGACGTTTGTTGGAGGATTCGTGGCTGTAAACGGTCATTTGTTTGAGGGGGGGGTAGGGGGGTAATCCTCCCTCCTAAGCACTTATTGTATTTTATTGTATTGTATTGCACTTTAGATTGCTATTCTTGCACTTTGCCTTCAGCACTAGATTATGCTCTTAGTCACTTGTTTTAGAAAGATGCACTTGTGAATTCTGGCAAGTAGTAGTAAATTGGCTTTTCCTACGTTAAATGCAATTATTATTAGTTGCTTTGGATAAAACCGTCTGCTAAATGACTAATGTAATGTAAATGTAATGTTGCCAAATAATTTTTGCAGCAGCCCCATACTTTGACGGTGTTATGCATCTCCGACGTCTTTGCACTTCTTGGTGGCGAAGTGACAGTTGACGTCTCTGGCGTACTTGAGCAGCTCCGTGGAGTCCCCTCTCAGGAAGTGCATCTCCTTCAGGGACTTCTCAAACTCCTCCGTCTCCTTGATCACCTGGGGGGGGGGGGGGGGGGACACAGGCAACGGGACGGTGGTGTGAATGAAAGGAGGCATAAATAGCGGGGTGGGGATCAGACATACGACAGCAGGGAGTCGGAGCTTGCGTCAGACGACGGCGGCCACGTGATTGATAAGATCCGAACCCCGGCTCTGCTTCAAATGTACCAGAAAAGCTTTGAAAAAGAAGACCGCGGCTATGTAGTTATATATTTAGCGCAACTCTTCAATCAGTGAACATGAATATCAAAACATCACAATGAACACGCCTTTTACAGTAGGCGTCTCCACTTCAGTTACAATGTGAGGGCTGCTATGATTTCTGCAAACCACCAGGTGTCACTGTGCTCTCCGTTTTCAACGCCCCAGAGCTTTGGCTCTTTTTCCAGCACAATCCGGAAAAAGCCCCAAAAACTTTACGCAGCTCATCCCTAATCATTACTGGTGGTAAACATACAGACATGTATGTGTTTTATTTAACTAACTGGTTGGTTGGTTATATGCATGAATGAATATAAAACCTTGGAAACAGCCTCGACAATAACTGTTCTTGCATGAGTTACATGACACTCACGCCCCTAAAGATCGCCATGTGGTTGCAATCGGCCTTGGTACATACATACCACGCTGTACTTCTTCAGCTGGCTGCTGTCAGCGGGTATGGAGTACAGGAGGCACTCGTGGATGATGCAGTTGGACATCTCCTCCCAGATCAGGTCCCCGAGGATGACGGACACCTTCTTCTCTCCCACCGACACGTCTGCGGACGAGGGCGGGGTGACGACGTGGTCGAGTTAAAACAGCCCAAATCTATTTCCGTGAACCGGTTATGATCAGTGACCCACCGTAACCCAAGCGTAGCTAAATAATCTCACTAAATCTGTATTTTGATATGAAAAAATAATCAAATAATTTATGTGTAAATTCTTGGTTCTCCGATACATTTCATACCAGCTGTGTCACAAACGTACTGAAACCGGTATTCAAAAGAAAAATAAAATAAAATTAATAAAACCTCATTAAAACACGAGGCCGGAGACGGAAATGGTCCGTGCTAGGGCTAGGCCTCACCTAGCAGGTGTGAGTGTAGGGTCTGGAGGACCACCAGAACTTTACTGTAGACCTGGGTGGGACTGGGTTGTTCCTCGGGGGTCTCCAGACGCTGCAGGCAGACCAGGGTGCCTCCCCCCTGCTGGGTCACCACCTCCACCCAGAGGGACTGGTAGGTGATCAGGGGCTTCAGCATGTACTTCAACAGCACCTGGCCTTGAGGGTGGGGGGGGTAGATGGTTGAGCCTCGCCATTTTAAGTGACCAGAATGCAAGCAGCCAGGGAAAATGGAAACAGATGTGAAAGCCGCCTCAGAAAACCAGTCACATAGGGTGTACGCGGAATGCAACCGGTGTCAGTGGAACCGCATAAGAAGGATTTCGGAAGACGGTAGAATGCCAGCTTTTGGGGAAACTAGCTTATTTGCCGTCTTCCCCAGAGTCAGATAAGATACGTACCCTTCTCTTCTGTGTGTGCAGGAGGAAGCATTGAGACCCGTTAGCCTAGGCTAACTGGTGCTAATCGACTTCCGGTGATTGCAGCTAAGCTAGGCTAACGGTTCTAGCGGGATTCAATGCTTCCTCCTGCATGCACAGAGAGGAGAAGTAAATGGTAAACGGACTGCACTTACGTAGCGCTTTTATCCAAAGCGCTTTACAATGGCGTCTCATTCATCCATTCACACACACACATTCAAACACCAACGGCGACCGCTGCCATGCAAGGCGCTAGCCTGTCCGTTGGGAGCAATTTGGGGTTCAGTGTCTCGCCCAAGGACACTTCGACACGCGGACAGGAGGAGCCGGGATTCAAACCGCCGACCCTACGATCATTCGACGACACTCTCTACCTCCTGAGCCACAGCCGCGCCTCAGAAAGGTACACATCTTCTTATCTGACTCTGGGGAAGATGGTAATCCCCGCCCCCAAGCTAATTTCCCCCCAAATTGGCGTGTTCCTTTAAATCCGAAAAGAGGAGCAAGTTGCAGCTTTCCGTAACAGAAATCCAGAAGGTAGGCTGGAGGAGGCGGACGTAGGTCTTACTGAATAGCTTGATCTTGTGCTGGAGCTCTCCCTGGACAGCCAGGGCCTGCAGCACGCAGCCCAGCAGGGCTGCGCTCCGCGTCCCCGCCGTCGCCCAGAGGCAGGTGCAACTCCGTCTGCAGGAAGGACGTCACACCCAGCAACTCTGGAGGTGAGAGAGAGAGAGAGAGAGGGAGAGAGAGAGAGAGGGAGAGAGAGAAATAGTCACTAACAGCAGGATGCGCTGGTTTTGTGGTTGACTCATGTTCTGTCCAATCTAAACCCAAAGCAAGTGAAAGAGCAAGTGAAATATGTTAACGCTAATTGAATATTTTATGTGTCACAATGAATCAGATGATATAGTACATGTAGTACCCCACCAACCCACAAATCCTTGATCAAGACCTACTTCACGCAAGTACCAGCTATGACACCTGCATTGAGAAACTACAACTATAAACACCTACGACAACTAGTATTGACAAACACTCCACTACTCAGATACTCGGTCGTCGACTCGCCTTTGGAGGGCGGCAGCTTCCACACAGCGAGTCTCTTCCACTCGTCTTCCAGGTGGTAGATGAGGTTCTCTCTCTGGACGGTGAGCTCGGAGCCCAGGGCCCGCAGCAGCGTCAGCTCCGACCCCTTCCAGGCCTTCAGGGCGTCTGTGCTGGCCCGCGCCTGGAACCCAGGAGGGGTGGGGCGGGGGGGACGTGGTGATCAGTAAAGACCGACAGAGAAACACTTTTGTTCCTTTTACCGTGCAAACGGCACGGGATGAGTTTTTCAAAAGCGGTTCACAGTAGAGCTAGGATCACAGAGCTGCAAATGTCCTGGTAAGCTCACCCATAGCCCATATGAAGCACTGTTCTCCACTAATGATGAGGTTCATTTGCAGATCTTACCTTTTCTAACTGTTTGGCTGCAATGACGTATTTCTTCTCCTGCAAAGCTTTGTCGAACTCCTTTGCGTTGTGAAACTAAAACATCGACCAGAGTTAACATGAGCATATAGGACAAAGTCCATCAATACAATACACGTATATACCCTGTTCATGCTCAACTCCCACAAGGGTATGTAGGTGAGAGAGGTGTCACTAGAGGCCACGCCGTGTTAAAATACCAAGGAGACAGGTGTACCTCTTCTAGGTGTCGGAGCATGGCTATGTTTCCCTGCACCTGTGTATACACACACACACACACAGGTCAAATACTAAAGGAATGCGTGCACCTAAAGGAATGCGTGCACATCATAGTAGCGCAGGTGCTGGATCAAACATAACATGAAAACGAAAAAAACGAAAAAAATTCTCCGCACACTGAAATAAGCTCCCAAGGTGAGTTTAATGGTTGTCAGCACAACATTTCGGCCGTAGAATCCTTCTTCGGGTGCAATGAAGAAGGCTTCTACGGCCTAAATGTGCTGTATACACACACGCACAAACAAACACTTAGTCACATACAGAACAAAGCGTAGCCCTGGCACGTATCCATGACATGTTTCCACAATGTAACATTGGGCCTCTCTGCTCATGAGAAGTCCTCAAAAATAGCTGCATGCTAATGAAATAATCTGTTTACAAATGTAAACTAGTGACACAACAGTATCTTGCTGCCCGCACCACCAACCACACAAAAGACCATAAAAGACATAAGTAAAAAAAATAAAAAGTACAAAAAAAAAGAATGACCTTTGTCTTGATGCAACTCTTAATGCTGTTTATTTCTCTGGAGAGCTCGTCTGCTTGTCCCATGAGAGCCTCGGCGCCCTGCATGCTGGGAAGGAACTCGTTGCCTCTCTTGTTGATCATGTCGCATACCTCTTCCTAGATACAGAGAAATGTACAGCAAACAGATCAGGGTGGACATCCTCGATATGAAATATGTACTTTGCAATATGACATTACCTGGTGAAAGATGTTGGAAAAATGATTAAGTTAATTGCCAAATCACTGACTCCATTCGGACCCACTATGTAACTTTAGGCCTTATTGTAAATACGTGTGACACTGTTACACTTGTTGTATTTAGCTACACAAAAACATGATTCTTCAATCACTGAGTTAGCTAGAAGAAAGCCACATGAAGGGAATTTGTGCAGCATGTGATGACACGTCATTCACTAAATTGGCTATAATGTAACTAACTAGACTCTTACTTGATAGTAGGACAGTTGTTTCTGAAATCTAGTTAGCTAGCCGACATGTTAGAGGTGTAAGCCTTATTGTTCATTGTTGCCTGCTCATTGATTCCCTAGCTGCCAGCAAGTAGTTCTAGCCAACTTAAGTAGTTCTAGCCAACTTAAGTAGTTCTAGCCAACTTAAGTAGTTCTAGCCAACTTAAGTAGTTCTAGCCAACTTAAGTAGTTCTAGCTAGCTAGTAGCTAACATTAGCTCGCTAGTAGCTGACACCAGTCGTGGGTTTGCTAGAGAGATAGCTAGGCTAGCTAGTGCTAACGTTGCAGTGAGTCTAACACCAACACCAAACATTGCAAATATGCCCTGCCACATTCAGGAGAATAAAATAACGTTACAAATGTGTTGTTTGCTAGCCAGCTAGCTAGGAGTATAGCTAGCACTAGCTAACGTTACACTAGTCAAGTCGTGAGCCAAGTTCAAGTTTACTTACCTTAATTTCCTTCACTTTCCGTGACACTTTGTTTGTTTTACTTGTGAGGTCTTCTTTTTCTAGTTTCCCAGAGCTAGCAAGCACTTCTGTCACAAAAGACGCCATTCTTTTCCATTCGTTTCCACACGTAGCTGTAATACTTCTAGCTAGCTCACGTTAGGCTGGCCAGGTCAAGAGCTGAATCCCAACCTGAGTGCGCAAACCGCACTTATACCTGAGGCCTGAGCACTTAATTGACGTCAGCTGGAAGGGCCAGAGGGTGCAGGGCCGTGATTGGACAGCACTTCCAATTTAGCTCAATGCCCCTCCCACTTCGTTTTCATTGGCTGCTGCATTCCTCCGACGCAGAGGCTGCTCTGACGCTCCCTTCAGCTCTGCAAATTGACCGATTGACGTCTGTTTTAATTTAATAATAAATAAAAAATGATGTTGGGTGGGATATGTTTGCAGCATGTGGATTTCAAGATCAATGTTGTGTTATCTGCAAATGTCATCATTTATGTGTGATGCACTCGGATCATGACTCGGATGCACTCAAGCACCGTGTCACATGAGACGCGGTGGGCTGTGGGTATTTTCTGCTCCTAAGTCCGTGAAATTGCGGACTTTCGGTAAGTGCGGTTACAGTGCGCAAAATGGCTGCGTGGCGCACTTGTGGACCTAGCAATTCCGTTTTGGAACTACCCTGAGCCCTTGTGGACTTAGCGGGAACGCGCATGTAAGGCCACAAGGCCGCGAGTGCTCTGCTCTTTCGCCTAAGTGCGCGATTTGGGATTCAGATGCATTTGAGCGGTCCAGGCTGTGCGCTGGCTGTGCGCTGGCTGTGCGCTGGCTGTGCGCTGGCTGTGCGCTGGCTGTGCGCTGGCTGTGCGCTGGCTGTGCGCTGGCTGTGCGCTGGCTGTGCGCTGGCTGTGCGCTGGCTGTGCGCTGGCTGTGCGCTGGCTGGCTGTGCGCTGGCTGTGGTGCGCTGGCTGTGGTGCGCTGGCTGTGGTGCGCTGGCTGTGGTGCGCTGGCTGTGGTGCGCTGGCTGTGGTGCGCTGGCTGTGGTGCGCTGGCTGTGGTGCGCTGGCTGTGGTGCGCTGGCTGTGTGTAGCTTGAAGGAAGCCCGCTCTCTACAGGGTAGTTCTGCACTTCGTTTAGAATACCCGGTCTAACCCGCGGTGTGGAGGGATGATGTGTGGCGCTAAAGCCAAAAAATCAAATTGAGTTGCAGGCTACTTGATTCCCACTATCTTTGCAATGTGAAGACGATCTATCATATTATTTAGTTTGCTAATATGCAATTCCAAGTTATTCGTCATCGTTTTGAACGGACTAGGCTACTTCGATTTATTTCAGCTGCAATAGAAATCTAAAACGAATTAAAGCTGCTACGCAGCGATGAGGCGGGGCCAGGCAATTTCCGACAAGTTTAGGAGCAATAAGCGAGAGAATAGGAAGACAACAAGAAAGTTGACATTCCAATGTTCATTTTGTACATTCATATGGTATAGTGAAACATTTGTAAAACCTTTTGATGCATTATAAGCTCGATTTTGATAATTCAATAATCTGGTCAATGAGTTTGTGAATTACAGTCTGAAGATCCAGTGTAGCAAGTTTGGTGTTAATTGATTGAAAAATGTGGGATGAGATATGTTTATTAATCTTTACAGGTTTTGTTTGCTTTTCTTCATATTTGAACATTAACTTCAGCAGCTGTGTGCTCAGTCAGCTGCCAATCAATCGATTTAGTCATTGTAATCCTCGGCGGGGGTTGGGTAGGGTTGCTAACAGTGATGTCTCAGATTCGTGGAGTTTGCGTTGGATTGTGGGTAACGCAGTTTTCTTTGTATGAAGTGTTGGTTTCAGAGGACAGAATTAAACATATTTTAAAAAATTCAATTTTTGAGATAAAATTCTGAAAAAAATCATACTACATCTTGGATATGTGGCCAATGTTGTCACTTTTTATGAGGATGATCAGACATTGATTTGGCGAGAATTAATAGGAACTGTATACAGAACTGAATAGCACCTATGGCTGATTTGTTATGATTTTTTAAAGTTTTAAACTTTAGACTGTTGCTGTAGCGCCACCTTGAGGTTTATTGACCTACAATGCAGGGTGAGGACTTTGGGTATAGTACTGGAGCTATGTGCAAATGTTGGTGATTTTTTGTCCACGGGAAGTTAGACTTCAGTGGAAGATGGAGAATAATAATATAGGCAAATACAATAGGGCTCCGGCAGTTACGCTGCCTGGCCCCTAAATATACCTCTGGCTCTATCTTCTATAGAATCCTGACTACTACACATTTTATAAGAATAAAAACAATATCCAATTACATTTGTGTTGTAAATTTGTTGAAATCTTGAAACCATCATATCCCCCCGTATCTTCATATTTCATGTTAAAAAATAAATAAATAAATACTCAAATGTATTAATTCACTTAGTTGTGACATTTCATTTCATTTTCTAGGCTGGAACTCGGGAACATGTAGGCAGCAGTGTGCTATGTCCCTTTAACGCGTCATTTTTTTTCCCAACCAACTTCTGCCATAACCACGCCCCCGCGAGTTTTCATTGGACAACCCTAACCCTAACCCAATGAAAACTCGCGGGGGCGTGGTTATGGCAGAAGTGGGTTGGGAAAAAAAATCACGCCCCTTTAACCCATGCCTTATGGTGCATTCGTTTGTGGTCGGAGGTGGCAAGTGGCAAAATACCTACCTCCGACCTGTGTGCATTCGAGCTATATACCATTATATCACAGTTACCTAGTTATATCTATATACCATTATATCACAGTTACCTAGTTATATCTATATACCATTATATCACAGTTACCTAGTTATATCTATATACCATTATATCAGTTACCTAGTTATATCTATATACCATTATATCAGTTACCTAGTTATATCTATATACCATTATATCACAGTTACCTAGTTATATCTATATACCATTATATCACAGTTACCTAGTTATATCTATATACCATTATATCACAGTTACCTAGTTATATCTATATACCATTATATCACAGTTACCTAGTTATATCTATATACCATTATATCACAGTTACCTAGTTATATCTATATACCATTATATCACAGTTACCTAGTTATATCTATATACCATTATATCACAGTTACCTAGTTATATCTATATACCATTATATCACAGTTACCTAGTTATATCTATATACCATTATATCACAGTTACCTAGTTATATCTATATACCATTATATCACAGTTACCTAGTTATATCTATATACCATTATATCACAGTTACCTAGTTATATCTATATACCATTATATCACAGTTACCTAGTGATATCTATATACCATTATATCACAGTTACCTAGTGATATTTATATACCATTATATCAGTTACCTAGTTATATCTATATACCATTATATCACAGTTACCTAGTTATATCTATATACCATTATATCACAGTTACCTAGTTATATCTATATACCATTATATCACAGTTACCTAGTTATATCTATATACCATTATATCACAGTTACCTAGTTATATCTATATACCATTATATCACAGTTACCTAGTGATATCTATATACCATTATATCACAGTTACCTAGTTATATCTATATACCATTATATCACAGTTACCTAGTTATATCTAGTGCATTCGAGCAACTGGGGGCTGAGAAACATATCCGAATTTGCGACGAGGAAGTGCGAGTTCATGAGGTGTTTTATTTAATCATTCCTAGCAAGTCGCAATTTGCACCTCCCAGTTATAAACGAACGCACCATAACCCGGAGGAACCAACATTGTGCTTCCGAGACTTCTTCTTCTCAGTCAGTCAGCCAGGTTGAAAATGGCGAGTGGAGGGCTCTCCTGCGTGGCCTCGCTCTGGACCGAGGTGAACCGCTGCGGGCAGAACGGAGACTTCACCAGGGCCCTGAAAGCGGTCAACAAAAGTAGGATCTTCTACAACCAAACGTTTATATTCTCAATTATTGTTTATTTTAGGTCAAGCAACATCCACAGCTTCCCATAGTGGTTAGCATTAGCGAGCTAGCTAGCCTGCTAGCAAACATGTAGCATCCACGGAGCTGGGCTGGTGGATTAGTTTTAGATGAACTAGCTAGTCTCCTGATTAATCCGTTTCTTTATGTATATATTTAGGGTGTACGGGTTTTGATTTAAATAATTAAAAATATAATAAAAAATAGTTTGTCAACTTGCAATTAACGTTAGCCAAGCCACGACTAGCTACTAGCACACTAGCTACTAGCACTAGCTACCTGAATACGATTACGTGTCCCTCCCTGGTTTTGAGACCCTGACAGCTAGACCATAGGCTGCAACAGTCTTGGTAGCTCTTGATCTTAGCCCATTTTATTCTGCATTGGCCCAATGTGTGAATTCGTTAACTGTCTAAAGGTCTATTTTAGTACTAGTAGTGTGGACATTGATGACGTGACCTTTCTGTGTGCTGTGAACTACCTCTGTCATTTAAAGTATTTGCATTTCCCTTTACAGTTTTGCACGAAGTCAAAGAGGACGTGACTGCCCTTCACTGTAAAATAGTATGCCTTGCCCAAAATGGCAGTTTCAAAGAGGCTTTGAATGTCATGAACACCTTTTCAAAAGTTCTTGGCAGGTATGTTGACTATCGCATGTCTGTGTCACCAATCCTTTTACACTGAGACACCAATTTCTTCAATAAAAGTGTATATCTGTATAAGTGTTATCAAGATCCTAATTCTGTGGAATGTTTTTGCTCTTCCTCAGTGAACTTGTTGCTTTTGAGAAGGCTTATTGCGAGTACCGATTGAACAGAGTGGAAAGTGCGCTGAAGACTATTGAGAGTGCCACAGAACAGACAGACAAGTTGAAGGAACTTTATGGTCAAGTGGTATGTTTAGGCTAATACTCACGCATCTACTCTGCACATAAGATGACAAAAGACAAAACATTTAAGATGCTTTATTTAAAATTAAAATAAAACCTAACCTATCGTACAAATGACCTGTTATTTTGAACTATCGATCGTAATTTGACCAATAGTGATTAACCTCAGCATAACGTGATTGGTAGGTTTATAGTCTAATATAATCCCACTGGTAATATTTTGTCTGACACAAAAATCACCACACCCCTTGTATCATTGTGTAGCTGTACAGATTGGAGCGCTATGATGAGTGCAAGGCTGTGTATAAAGACCTGATCAGGAACTCCCAAGATGAGTACGAGGAGGAGAGGAAGACCAACCTGTCTGCCGTGGTGGCTGCTATGAGCACCTGGGAGAAAGCCTCTCCGGTGGGTCCTCTGTCTGGCTGTCTACCTACAATACACACTCAATTCTGGGCTCCTCTGACTATTTGAATGCCCTGGCACTCCTTTCCTGCCCTTTGAATGCCCTGGCATTCCTTTGGTGTTTCTGTAAGCACTGTGCAAATGAAAGTGCTGGGATCTAATATTGCATATCGTATATGTTCATGCATGCATGATATGATTTGATTTGTATGTCAATTTGATATTCTCTGGTTGATACTCTCAACTCTCACAACCCCTGTGTGTTGGGTGTTAATCCCTCTGTTACTAATGATTTTGAACTCTTTCTGCAGGATGATTTAGGCTTGCCTGAGACGACATATGAGCTGTGCTACAATGCTGCCTGTACTCTCATTGGCCAGGGCCAGCTTACAGAAGCCCTCAATAAACTACGGCAAGCTGAAGGTCAGTCTCATTCAAACTCTGTCTTCATACAGCCCATATGATAGGGTGTTTCTGGTTTTACATTCTTTTCATTAAAAATTTGCATTTTCTGTTTTACAGAGCTTTGTCGGATTTCCTTGTCAGAAGATTCTGTAAGTGTACTATTTTGTTTACTATAATTCCATGGACACTTTGACCTTACTCAAAGACTATACTCAAGGATATACTCTACAGCAAGGGTCCCCAACAGGGACCGAGGACCGGTTTCATATAGCCACATTTTCCGAGGCGCAGGGGGTAGCCTAAAACTGTTTTTGTTTTTTTTTAGCCTATAACGTTGTAGTGTAGTCGCTTTTTCATAAGTTGAAGTAGGCCTGATTTAAACACATTACATGCATTTATTATTATTATTATAGGCCTAATAATAAGTTTAAGTAGGCCTAACAACACACTGATATAAACGTGGCTAGCTCAAGATCAACTTGGAAGTGCTCCTTTATTTGGAACTTCCAGGTCGGAGGTTCAAAATCTGTAAATTGTTGTGGGGATCACAGATAGTGGTTACTGGTGAAAAAATTACCAACAGACTGAACGCAGTTCAATGTAATAAATGTATTACCCCACCACCCCCCAAAAAACGTTTTTATTTATTTATTTTTATTTATTTTTTAAAATAAATTTTACGCTATACTTTCCGAGGCCAGTCCGCGGCCCGATGGTTGGGGACCAAAGCTCTACAGCCATTTGGGTCTATAGGTGGTAGGGATGGGAATTTCGACTAATTTTAAAACCGAGTAACCTAACCTGATCCTACTCGAGTAACCGATTACTCAAAAAAAAGATTACTCAAAAAAAGATACCGTCCAGACAGAGCGCATTTAACCCCGGCCCCCTCGGAGGGGAATACGTTTTTTTCCGCCGTTATTACCGTGGCGGTGCTTTCATGTCTCGTCCATGCCCTTGCAAATAAACATATTTAAAAGCTGATGTGTGGTTGGATGCATTACTTATCATCAGATTGAATAACCCATAGGTTTTCATGAAGCTATCGGAATCGAAAAACGCAGCCTTTTAATGTGGATGCACTGCCCAGCTCATAGCCTATTAAGCCTATCGTTAGGCTACTCTGAAAACTCTAAGCCTACAATATGCAACCAATTTACTAATATAAATTAAGTATTAAACCAAGCCTTTACTGCCGATGCCGGATAACAAGTGAATTAATTTTTAGCGTTATCTTAAAAGCACCGCGGCACTCACTGCCTATTTCCAATTTATTGGACAATAATGGATGTTTTGGCGTCAAGCCTTCATTAGAGAAATGTCCATGCAAAACTAAATAGATTTATTGAACAACAGGCCTATTCATTCAATATGTATGTATAGCAGGCTGGAAAACTATAGGAGTAGGCTATACGCACATGGACCTGTGCTGGTACTCGCTGTCTTTTTCAGCACCACCTCATTACCAACATGATTAGCCTACCGCTAAATGATGGGAGTGCTGCCTGGAGCCAGAGTACAAAGTTCACTCACACCACTGCCTACTATGCACAGTATGCAGATAAACAAAACCAGAGACCCGGTACCAGCGTTTAATTGTCAAAACAAAACAAATGAAGTGGCATATACTGTATATAGGCTTAAGTCTATAGTTCTCTCATAGGCTACCTACGCTGTAACAGGTTTGAAAGTCCGAGGCTCGATCCATAAAATGCTTTAACACTATGCAAAACCACGGTGTAGTTTGATCCGAAAATGCTTAACAGTATGGAAAACCGAACCATGGATAGCGAGCATTAGCAAGCCCATGGGCTAATTATTGCTAGTTTTTGTGACCACGTAACTTTGCACCCAAGAACTGTGTCCATGTAAATAAATATAGCTTTTAAAACGTAACCAGTTAGCTGGCTAGACAGTAATCAACTAGTAATCAGTCATCACTGCCCCTTTTAAAACAAGCCTGAAGACTTTTCTTTTTGCCACTGCTTTCTAAGAGGAGCTATGTTTATCAGTATACTGCACTGTAACTTTTATTCCTGTATTCTATTTGTCCTGCTTTTTGTTTAAATGTCTACAATGACTTGCTTTTTGTTTTAATGCTTTTAATTTGTCCTGCCTTTTGTTTTAAATGTCTTTAATGTCTTGCTTTTTGTTTTAATGCTTTTAATGTCTCATGTAAAGCACCTTGAATTGCCCTGTGGCTGAAATGTGCTATATAAATAAACTTGCCTTGCCTTGCCTTGCCTTGCCTTGCCTTGCCTTGCCTTGCCTTGCCTTGCCTTGCCTTGCCTTGCCTTGCCTTGCCTTGCCTTGCCTTGCCTTGCCTTGCCTTGCCTTGCCTTGCCTTGCCTTGCCTTGCCTTGCCTTGCCTTGCCTTGCCTTGCCTTGCCTTGCCTTGCCTTGCCTTGCCTTGCCTTGCCTTGCCTTGCCTTGCCTTGCCTTGCCTTGCCTTGCCTTGCCTTGCCTTGCCTTGCCTTGCCTTGCCTTGCCTTGCCTTGCCTTGCCTTGCCTTGCCTTGCCTTGCCTTGCCTTGCCTTGCCTTGCCTTGCCTTGCCTTGCCTTGCCTTGCCTTGCCTTGCCTTGCCTTGCCTTGCCTTGCCTTGCCTTGCCTTGCCTTGCCTTGCCTTGCCTTGCCTTGCCTTGCCTTGCCTTGCCTTGCCTTGCCTTGCCTTGCCTTGCCTTGCCTTGCCTTGCCTTGCCTTGCCTTGCCTTGCCTTGCCTTGCCTTGCCTTGCCTTGCCTTGCCTTGCCTTGCCTTGCCTTGCCTTGCCTTGCCTTGCCTTGCCTTGCCTTGCCTTGCCTTGCCTTGCCTTGCCTTGCCTTGCCTTGCCTTGCCTTGCCTTGCCTTGCCTTGCCTTGCCTTGCCTTGCCTGACAACTGGCTGCATTTATTATTTTTACGATCGGTGCACTTTCAGATATTCCGTTTAATAGCCAGGCAGGGGTTCCCCCGGGATTCCCAGACAGCTGACGAGTCATGCCCTATCTAATATCTGATCATTGGTTGCCTGAAAGAGCCGCAGTGACGTTGGCAGCACCTTTCTGAAAAGTTGAGATGGCAATGTTTTCAAAAAGCCGGAGCGCTCGAAAAAAGACTGTATACAGCGCTTTTCTCCAGGCAGCCGCCAATGCTCTATCCTCTTTGGTAACAATTGAAAAAGGGCACAGGCGCTCAGAAATGCGCGCTTTCACGGCCAAACATGCCATATTGTATAGCCTTTAGATTAACCGAGTAGTATTTATTTTCCGACTAGCAGATTGCCTACTCGGGTACTCGAGAAATTGGTTAACCGTGCACATCCCTAATAGGTGGTGACATACATTTACAGTTTAGAGATGTTTCGTCAGTGTTCTAATATAGTCAGTGTTCTGTTGTCTTGTCCAGGATGTCACTGAGGAAGACATCGAGTCTGAACTGGCCGTCATCCACTCTCAGATGGCCTACGTCATGCAGTTGCAGGGCCGGACAGACGAGGCACTGCAGCTTTACAATCAAGTCATCAAGCTCAAGTGAGTGTCCTTCCATAGCAGGGCATTCAGATGTTGCATCCCTGAACTATCCCCTGCTGCTGATCACATGGGACAGATGCTACTATTTATGGCTACATTATTTTTGGGTGATTGATTCGTTGTTAATTTGGTCATCCACTCTTTGGATTTCAGCAACTGTGCCCATTCAAGTATAAGAATGTTTAATGTCTATGAAGTGTTACTGTTTTAGATGGTGCAACTGAAAAAGTTAAAGTCTTTGTTTTGTTTTCTAAATTGTAGGCCATCTGATGTTGGACTGCTAGCTGTAACTGCCAACAACATCATTACAATAAACAAGGTGGGTACATGAATATTCACCATAATGCTGGGAAAAGATGGGAAATAAACTTAGCTGGCTTTGGGCGTGGATGAAATGGTTCGCTCATGTCCTTTTTTTAATCTTTTGTCCCAGGACCAAAATGTGTTTGACTCAAAGAAGAAAGTGAAGCTGACAAATGCTGATGGTGTGGAGTATAAACTGGCCAAGATGCAGCTGCAGGCCATTGATTTCAACAAGGCCCTTTTGGCTATGTACACTAACCAGGTAACATGCTGAAACCCAATACCAAAGTGTCATGCTCAAACACACCATTTGAACCTCTTCATTATTTTTTTTTGCCCAGTCACACAGCTACCATGAATACTTTGTCCATTTCTGTCTCGCTCTCCCTCTCCTCTAACAGGCAGACCAGTGCAGGAAGCTGTCTTCCTGTCTCCAGTCCCAGAACCCGGGTCACCCGCGGCCGGTTCTCATCCAGGTTGCCCAGCTGTGTAGAGAGAAGCAGCATTCTAAAGCCATTGAGCTACTGCAGGTAGGGGGCAAAACTTTACCCCCCAGCCCCCCCTCTATACTTACAACCAACAGCTCTGGATTGTCTGGTTTGTTGAATATTACATCATTGTGGGTAATATCTTTACTCAATTATACCAATTATATCTCCTTCTGAACTCAGTCTCTGTCTCTTCTAGTGCTTCTCCGATCAGCATCCCGAGAGTGCGTCCGGTATCAAACTTACAATGGCACAACTGTATTTGACTCAAGGTATTGTTGTATTCTCAAGTCCTTTCTGCTTACAAATGTTGCTCTTTAGGATAAACCGCCCACTTAAGCCTGCATCAACTATATAATGTTTACTTATTTGAGATGCAAGTTATAACATTTAGGGGTCTTTACTAATTCCCTTATGGGGTTTTTCTCCATAGGTCATGTTACAAAAGCCTGTGACATTTTGAGGTCGATTGAAGATTTCAAGCACAAGCAGGGGATGGCAAGTCCACATCACATTCCAACACCCTTTTTGATGTTATCATCACTTTGCATTTCAGTGTTCTGATTTTACACAAGGACATTAATTGTGGAATACACAGCTTACAAATAGTACTTGTTCTCTCAGATTTCAGCTCTCGTAACAATGTACAGTCATGAGGAGGACATCGACAGTGCTATTGACGTTTTCAGCCAAGCTATTCAGTTCTACCAAGCGGAACAGGTTTGTGTCAGCACCAAGCTTAATTACATACTTTATTTGCCAATTTAACCTATACAAAACCGACTGATCCGGGCATAGTATTGTTCACTCTAATACAGAGAAACTATCAATGTTGTTTCTGAATGTCTTTTTATTGACCGCAGCCTGGTTCTTCTGCTCACCTGGCACTTGTACGAGAAGCTGCTAATTTCAAGCTGAAGTATGGAAGGAAAAAAGAGGCCATCAGTGACCTGGAACAGCTGTGGAAGTGGGTATCGCTCTCAGGTCCTCCTGTTGTACAGTATATGTTTTATTGTGTTATAGCATGTGTTGTGATGGTACTGGACATTGATCTGTGTAGTATTTGTCGCAAGTTAACATGGCTCTGCTCGTCATATAGGCAGAACACCAATGACATCCACACGTTGGCGCAACTCATCTCGGCCTACTCTTTGGTGGACACAGATAAAGCTAAGTCGTATCCTTTCTTCAGACTCCTATGGTTTAAATGAAGTGAATCACTGTTGAAGGAATCTAGAGACCCTTTTTGAACAGTTTCAGCCCAAAAGACATACATTTTATCCTAAAAAAATAAGAGCATAATAAAATGGACATCCCTTTGTCAGTGTGCAGTGTCAGTGTGCAAGCTCTTTCCATTTTTATCTCATGTTTCTGGCTCATGCACCTGATAAGAATATATTTTGGACTAATTGAAAAGAGCAAACTATGTCTACTTTTTTATACATTTGCCAAAATTTGGAAAAACCTGTGTTGGCTTGTCCTGCTGTGCCCCTTGTTATGGGGTATTGTGTGTAGATTTATGAGGAGAAAAAAATAATCATTTTAGAATAAGCATATACCAAAATGTGGAAAAAGGAGTGAAGGGATCTGAATATTTTCTGGATGCACTGTAGTTGTATCCTTAACCATTTCTCCTAGCCTCAGCAAGCACCTCCCCTCCCCTGACAAGATGGCTTTGAACGTGGACGTAGACGAGCTGGAGAACTCTCACGGAGCCAACTATGTCAGGAAGAAGGCTGCTAAAGTGACTGGGGAGAACCTTCCTAATGAACAAGGGTGAGACGACACACTGCTAGATCTGAGTGCATGTAAACATGGAAGTCGTTGATCGTGGAAGTTGTTTAACCTGGAAGTGGTAACATAATCAGTATTGGTTCCCTTTACAGTCAGGGCGATATCAAGAAGAAGAAGAAGAAAAAGAAGGGTATGTCATAAGTATTTGATTTCAGTTATTGCCCACACAACAGTAGACAAAGAAAATGAAATTCATGTTCCTTTGCCACAAGGTAATAAAATCCGACATTTTATTTTCTCTCATCAATGTTTAGGCAAGTTGCCCAAGAATTGTGACCCCAAGGCGACCCCTGACCCTGAGCGGTGGTTGCCTATGAGGGAGCGCACCTACTACAGAGGCAAGAAGAAGGGCAAGAAGAAGGACCAAGTGGGGAAGGGAACGCAGGGAGCCACGTCAGGAGCCGCCTCTGACCTGTCAGTCAACTCTCAGCTTCCACAGCACCATTATATCAACATGAATTGAATCTTGATACTTGAGTTTCATCCTGACATTGCTTATTGTCTGTCCACTAGAGCTCTCTTAGAGTGAACATTGATCATCTACACTGTTTAGTCACCCACACATTCAGTGACGGATCACTCAACTTGTACACACACACACACACACACACATATATATATATATACACATACACACACACGCAAGTGCATGTAAACATAATTGTAAGCACGTCTAACAACTAACTGTTCTTGTGCTCCAGGGACGCCAGTAAGACGGCCAGCAGTCCCCCCACCTCCCCTCGACCAGGCTCAGCTGCCGCTGCGTCCTCGGCCCCCGGCGGCAATGGGGTCCCCCCACGGCAGCAGAAGCCCGCAGCCCCAGGGGCCACCCGCAAGAAGGCCCCTCAGAAGAAGAAGAAAGGAGGCAAGGGAGGCTGGTAGACACAGGATGCCACGATAAGCTGCTGATCCAAGGGGGAGGAATTGCATTACATGGCCAGGAAATCACAGAAAATGATGAGCCTTTGTCGTCTTATTTTAAGTTAACTTTTCCTCTTATTTTTACACCATCCAAACAACTGTACAATGAATGTTTAGTTGTATACGTTAAAAATAAATTTTGTAGAAGGCCCCTATGCCCTGCCCTGCTACCTCCCTTGAGTTGAGGGATTCTTCTAAGATATAGAGAACAAATGACCGAATCGATGTCTGGAGTTTCTTCTGTTCTCTTGTCATCTCCCCTACCTACAGTATTTTCATTTAACAGGGCCTGATAAAGTTGAGGCTGCTGTACCATAAACATTAATTGATTTAACTTACCCATTCAGTTTCAATCCCTCAACCTCATGATCAACCAAAAAGTCAGGTTGCTTATGCAAATTTCAAATATTTATTTTTAAATTAGTCTCAACTGAAAAGTCCAATGTTTTCTTGGGTGGAAATATGTCGTTTGCACATTGTTTTTGGAACTATTTACAATGATAAAAGCAAACGATTTGGCCAAATGCGTGTCCCTTTGGTTATGTCTTAATAAATAGGGTTCCTTGACAACTGACTCTGCCCTTTGTCTTCTTTCTGTCTGTTAAAAAAAGATGTCCAACTTGTTGGCTGTATCTGCCAATATTTGCAACCTCTGCTTGAGTTGTAAATATTGGAGCTGGCTACCCAAGGCAATATGGATGTACCCCAATCTTTAGTTCAGTCTTTACACACCTAAGCACACTAGGTGGAGCTATCTTGCTTGTGGTTGCAAATTGTTAAAAATCAACTTCACCAACTGGGTGTCAAGTGGATATCGACCTGTCAATCAGTTTGATTATGTGAATCTTTCCTACTCTAATTTTCTCACATAGGGAACCTGCCATTCCCTTTGAGCAGAGTGAACGTTTTGTCTTTTAGGCAAAAGTCACAATTGTATTTGTTAAATTCACTTCCTGTGTTCTCCACCAGGCCGGAAATTACGTTTTAGTGTACTTCCAATCCACTTGTTGTGAAAAGAAGCGCAAACTTCCTGCTACACACTATAAACCAAATATTGAACACGTTTCCAACCTTCCTCGACCATGCCTGGGTTCAGAGACGCTGGGTGGGTGGGCGTGGGTCTGGCACTCACGGGAGGAGTCGCATACTTCATCTGGACTTATGTGTCTTATGTGTCTTCGGAGGAGAAAAGGGCACGGAGGCCAAGAGGGCGGTGTGCATACACCTCAAAACCCGCACAAAAACAAACTAAGGATACGAGAGAAGAAAGTGTTCAAAAACAAGACGTAACGTTGGAAGCTCAAAAACCCCCAGCAGCTGTAAGCGAGGTTGGTAGGTCCGCTAACGTGTTTTACCTTTTAATGCAGAAAAGATGTGTCGAGGTAACGTACGCTTTTGACCGCAGTGCATGTTTATGTTTGTATGCCCATTATTACTATGCAATGTTTTGGAGTACGAATATCATGCGTGCTCGGGTTGTGCAGAAGATTAAAATCCTATTTTTAACCACAGCCTACTGTTTTCTCGTGCCTTGCTAACAACGCAGCAGATCTGGCGCATGCGCCTTTGCAGTTCAACGCTTTTTGTGTGTTGGCTGTAAGCCGACACACCAAGAAGAGGGAATCCTATTGGTCGCTCCCTTCCTCCTTGTCGTTGTTGACCTGCAGTTCTATGTTGCTACCACAAGAGGCAGTGGTCAAGTGACCTTTCAAGTCTGCTTACACTTATGTTACAATGAACCATTTTAATTACAATTTACTTCTAGGGGCAAATACTTTACTTTCATATCTTTTCATATCAATATAATATCAAGATCCTAGTAGATGTCCAAATAACCCACTGTGTCCTGGGTCTACTTATTCACCACCTAAAGGGAAGTGCAAAACAGCAAGTCATGAACGTTATCCAGAAACAAAAGTTGAACCCATTGCAGCAAAATAGCTAACATTACAGGAATCATCAGTGTAACTGCTTTAGCCACTGACTGCTACTATTAATGTTATGGAAGCTGCTGCTAGTTGTTGTGAGCTCATGAGCTAACTGGCTATCCTGCTCTCATTGTGCTGGATTAGCATTGGAAGCATTGGAACTGATGTGTCCAGGTGACAAGACCCATCTTTATTTATCAGACATTACCGTCCTACCAGTCCCACACAGAAACAAGCCAGCCAACACACATAAGCCAGGCTGGACCTGGCCTGGTTTCGTGGGGATATGAGTCCATGGACCTATAAGCTCGCGTCACTGGTTTCTATTCGCTTTGTTTACCAAACGAAGTAGCCTATTCCAGAAGAAGTCCTTGTCACATCGCATCGTTTATGGGTATGCCTGGTTTTCACTATTCACTTAGACCGGAAACCACAACTGCAAAGCAAATAGGCCCCAGGCTAGTTACGAGTGTATGATCAACGTTTTTGGGGTTCTCAAAATACACCACCAACAACAACAACCGAAATGCTGCCTGCAAGGCACATTTTGCACATGTATGTGGCTGGGCAAGGACCTCATGATTAGGGCTGTAGGATTGTATCGATACAACGATGCATCGCGGTACGTAGTCTCGCGATACTGTATCGATCTTTCAGCCCGGAGTATCGATACAGCCGGGCGCTGTAAAATTAAAAAAAAAAAAAAAAAAAAAAAAAAAATTTAAATCCAGTTTAAAAAGCATATTCTACAATATTAAGTTAAAAAAGCATACATATAAATAATTTTGAAAAACCATAAATACTACAATGTTGACAGTTTAAAAAGCATGGATATCAAATGTAAAATATTTATTAGCTAGCTCTCTGTCCAGTCATTGAGTTTGAGTTATCTATATAGTGCATTTGAGCCATTCAGTTTTCAGTCTTGAACACTTAAAATCTTTCAGTAAATGATGTGTGTATCGCAATACGTATCGTATCGTATTGTATCGTGACCTCTGTATCGTGATACGTATCGAATCGTGACCTGTGTATCGTGATGCGTATCGTATCGCGAAATCCAAGATGATATACAGCCCTACTCATGATGCATATCACTATGCATGGGTCATGATATGATATGGATACATTCTGATGCGATGCAATACATTGTGATACTCTACATAATTTACTGAAAATGTTAAAATACAACTGAAAATACAATTAAGTTCTTCGCCCACACCCTGAAGGTGATTCAGAGGGCAGAGGGAATATAAGGACATTTTAAATCTAAGGACATTTTAAACATGATTAATGTAAAATATATATATTGCTTTTTTTTTCTGTATCAATACTGTACTGCAGAAAATCGATACAGTTTCACAGGAAAAAATATTGCGATTTATTGCTGTATCAATTCTATTGCACAGCCCTAGTTTGTGTCTCTTTGTGTCCTAGGCAAAGCCTGCAGAGAAAGGGAAGCAGGTGCTAGTCCTGGGCCTGGATGGGGCAGGGAAGACTAGCCTGCTTCACTGTTTCGCCACTGGGAGCCTTGAGCAGGATGTGGCCCCTACCAAAGGCTTCAATGCTGTCTCCATCAATAGAGAGGACCTGCAGATCGAGTTCCTAGAAAGTAAATACAACTTAGCCTATACAGGACAGGACACCATAGTTCACACACAAGAAGAGAGAATTATCAGAATCAGAAATCGTTTTATTGGAATTAATAGGAATTTGTTTCGTCCATGGTGAAAAACATGGAGACAACATTAGAGAGGGTGCGGGGATAAGACGGAACAGTGCAAAGACAGGACAGTGCAAAGAGCAAGTACAAAATACGAGTGCAAAGTAAGATAAGATAGAAAACAATATACAAAATGTGGTGTGGTCAGTGTACATACAGTGAGTGTGCAAGTGTAATGTGTACGTGAGTATATATGTATATAGTGTGTCTGGCGTGATATGTGAGTGCGGTGCGTCCTATGTACTGTACATTCAGTGGGCATGTGCAAGTGTCTCAATGGTGGCGGGGTTGGGGTGGGGTGGGGTGGGGGTGGGGGTGGGGGGTTGTCAGTGGGGGACACGAGCCTTGTTGATGAGGCTGAGGTGTATAACATGGCAAAAGATGTGTTATTACCATGCAATCACTTAAAAGATAATCTGACTGAGGAATGAATTGTGGTTATCCTTTGTCATGTAGTTGGTGGTACAGAGAACTTGCGGGCATATTGGACAAGGTACATGCCCAAGGCCATGGTGCTGGTGTTCGTGGTGGACTCATCCAAAGCTGACCAGTTTACTCTGGCCAAGGAACATCTTCATGACTTGATTGCATCAGACCCCCACCTTCCGTTAGTGGTACTGGCCAATAAGCAGGTGAGAGTGACTAGGCGAACACTAGGTCAGTGTTGCGTTGTGATTGGCTATTCCTCCCAGGCACAGACAATGGGAAGATGTCTCCATTTGCTCAGCTTTCCATTCAAATCTCAGGCTCACTTTTATGACTCAAGTTCTGCCTCTAATTATGATGAAAAGGGTATTGTTTGATCATAGTTTCTTATTGTTATCATGTTTTGTTTATCTAAATTAGTAGTTTCTGCCCAGTAGGCTGAATGCATATCTCTCGATTCCCCTACCATCCACTCAAATTTCACTACCACCAATCAAACATGAACGTTGAAGAAGAATCTGCTCCAGCGTCTACAAGCATAAGCACAAACGGATGTCTTTGTGTGTTTGTCTAATCTCCAGGACTTACCCGGGGCCTGCAGCATCACAGAGCTCCATGAAGCCCTGGCCTTGGCTGAGGTGGGGGAGGAGCGCAAGCTGTTCCTCATCGGCACTCACGTGAAGAAGGGGGACCAGGAAGTCAACACTGGCGTGCAGGATGCGCGGGACCTGATCGTTCAAATGGTGTATGCTGGAAGATAAAGAGCCCAAATAATGTTTGTTTTCTCCTCATTACATTTGGTATGTCTTACAGTGTGTGTTCAGCACTTGGGATAATTGAATCAGTTGTATGCTTGCAAAATTAAGCCTAACTGATGGAAACCTAAAGAGAGAAAACAAACATATTGTATCCTAGGGGTGGTGGTTACAAGCTAGGACTCTCTAGCATCATGTGTTGCCCTTAATCTAACCTCTGCCTGTTTTCATCTGGTGTGCATTAAGGAGTGTTGTGGTCACCAAAGATTTTATTTATTTGTAAGATCTATGGTACAGGTGAAGGTTTATTTATTTGGTAGAGCACAAAACACTACTAGACAGTTTCTGTTGATAGATAGTCCTATATAACTGTAGTATAAGACTATAGTCTTTTATAATTATAGTATAAGACTCTATAGGTGCACTGTGCATATTGTTTATTTTTTATGGAAACATTTTGTGTCTTAAAAGAGAATGTAGAAATAGGTATATTTTCTCAACATGGTTTGATATTTATCTAAATGAATCAAAATATTCTGAAGCATTTCAAGAAGATGCCAAATTACCTACACAATCTTTTGCTGATATGTCCAATTATTCATTTCAAAACACTGGTATTTAAGACTTTTAAGTGCACCCAGAGATGTGCAAATTGAATCACTGTCATGATAAAGATTCAGATTGATTTGACTAAACTTAAACATGCTCAGTTCAATTATTAAACATCTTCAGTTATTCTGGTTATTTCAGTGTAATTTGTTATCCTTTTTATGGTACTTCTTCTATTTAGTCACAAACTTGACTGATGTTAATAAATAAAAAACCTTGCGGTGACAATGGTATCTGTGACACCTTTCTTGCTGTACATGTCAATGTCATTTTATTTCTATAGCACTATTCATACAAATCAATGTACCACATAGTGCTTTACATAAAAAGCTACTAATAAATCATGTAAAGACAACAGATTCAGAGAACAGATTCAAAAGAAACAAAAAATCAATGTGGTAAAAGCAATATTAAAAAGGTGTCGCTTAAAAGTTACCACGGTCTTGGACATTCTCAGGTCCTCTGGCAGGGTGTTTCAAAGGCTGGGGGCTTTTTTTGGTAGGCCAGAAAGAGCATTACAGCAATCTTACATCTCATTATAACTGAAATAAGGAATTAGGAATTAGAACGTACAGTATTGAGGTTTGGTCTAAATTACAATTTATCTCAACAGGCTAGCTGCTGACATACTCTTATCAGCACACATTTATTTTTGGAATTCTTTATAAACAGCTCCCCATAAATACTTAAGCAACTGTCCCTTGCTGACCTTGATATATCACTTTTCATGTAACTTCCTGTCGGAAGTCTTGAGACACAGTGTAGAAGCACACTGGAGAGGCGCTAGAGGACTCCTCTTTCAGCCTGTTGCCTCTCAAGAAGGAGTCCCAGCCATGTGATGAGTTGCTAAGGACTCCCAGTGTCACAACAACAACAAAGCCCATTGTCACACAGGCGGTGGCAGTCCAGCCCTTGCACTGAGCACACAGAGCTTATCTGTCCTGGGGAGATGGGATCTGGAAAAGCAGGTAGATGTGGAGCAAATGCTCACATTGGCAATATAGCCAACAATTCTAACGTCTACCACTGATCACTAGGTGCATAATGTCAAAATAATTTTGTCTTGATAACTTTTTTGTAGGAATTCAATCCAGAACCTGTCCATCAAACAGGTGCAAATCTTTATGAATTTCTTATGTTGTTCGATGTTCAAAAAGACAAGGAACTTGTATTGTTCATTATGCAGATTTTCTTCTTTTTTTATTGTAATACGAGATAATCTAATGAATTAATTGCACTCTGTTGTAGAATCATGGAACTTGCCCAGCACAAAGAGTCCAAAACAATATGGGTGACAACACCCTGGTAAGTACTTTTACACTGAATGTCGGTTTGAATAGAAAAAGGTTTTACTCATAAGCTCTGTTCTACATATTAGATACTGGACTCTCCATGTAGTTGAGCAGGCCAATGCTTTGCACCTTAGTTTTGTGTTAACCCCAACAAATGAAACCAAAAATTGCACATCCAGGCCTTTTTGTTAGACATCAATATTGATGACAATGTGTAAGTGATTTTTGAAAGTATATAATCTTACTGACCCAGTAGGAAGCTCATCTGGGGTAACCAGGAGTCTATAGTGCCCCTGTCTTACTCTGCACTGGGAGCCGTTCCAACACAAAGAATCCAATACCTGGCTAGGCACAAAAGAGACTTCTCAGCGCTGAGGTAATTGTACCCTAATTGCACCATGGCTATTATTGATGACTTTATGAAAAAAGTATGAGTCAGCCATTCTGAGAAAACAAGCATAGTCAGTGCTTATGCTCAGTCTTGCTGTTATTGTGCTGCATTGCCATAAAAGTGGGAATTTCTTTTGCTGAAATCCACTAGAGTAGTCGAGGGTGTACACAGTGGTTATACACAGTAAACACACTTTCTTATCAACAGACACACAGTATACACACTTCCTTATCAACAGACAACATAGTATACTCACTTTTTATCTACCACTGATGTAAAAGTGGTACAATTTCAGAATATTGGCTGTTATAGTATTAGTGGAGGAACCAACCCTCAAAAAGAGCCTTAGACCCATTCATAGTCAACGCAAGCTACGCTAGCTACGCAAGGTGACGTTGACGCGTCCTTGCGTAGAAACGTGTGTCATGACAAAAATGGTACTTTACGCGAGCGCAAGTGCTATTTACTAACGAACCGATAGGGACACTGACGCAAGGCGCGCTCCAAAATACTTGCGTAGATCCGCGTTCACAACCAGTTTTTGAAATACCCCTCCACGGGGTAGAACAACACAGGACATTGTTTTTTCATATCTTTAATATGTCCCCTTCATGAAATGGATTGTCCGAAGTTTTACTTTTACTGCAAAAGTCATGAAATTCATCCGTGAAGTGACTTACCCCATAGGCCAAAACAGTGCAAAAAACGCTTAACCTGAAAGAGGGAATTCCAAGATAATTGTCATCTATAGATTACATATGAATATGAAGTGGGTGAAAACATTTTATCAAATTGTATTCCCTGTTATTAAGCAGTCATTGTGTTGTATGAAGGCATTTTACAGTATTATTACACCAGGATTAGAAACTCATGAAAAAAAAAAACTTTGACGTATCTGTCTGTAACACGGCCTAGTAGTCTATAAAAGCCTGCTGATTCACAATACAATTCACTATATGCACAACTCCAGTACTTCCTGAAATTAGACATGCTTCTCTATTTCCTGTCTCACACTATTGGATGAAATGATTATTCAGGTGAGCCTGATCATTGTGCTGCAGTCAGGCACACCTGATTAATCACTTCATCCAATAGTGTAGGACAGGAAATAGAGAAGCATATCTGATTTCAGGAAGTACTGGAGTTGTGCAATTGGCTATTCATATTGTGACACTTTGGTTGGTTTGGGGTGTTAGGGTTCTACCTGTAGACAATCTGTGGAAATATAAAGTAAATCCAACCAGTAGATGGGAAATGATGCAGGATTACCTTGGAACTCCTTTTTCAGGGCAGGCCTGGAGTATTTGGCTCTTTTTTGTGAATGTGGTGAATCACTTTATTGAAGAATTTCATGGCTTTTTCAAAACAAGTAAAACGTCTCATTATTCATTTTATGAAGGGGATAAGTCAAAGTTATGAAAAAATAAGGTCAGGTTTTGTTCTATCCCTGATAGAAGAGTAGGACCAGGATTAAAGGTGAATATTCCTCATACAAAATAACCTTTTGCTATTTCCGCCTATAATAAGGCCTTATATAGGAGGCTGCTGATTCAAAATAGAACCAAATATTGGCATCCTTGTTGCTTTGGGATGTAGGGACACTACCTGTAGACCATCTGTGCAAGTATGATGTAAAAACAACCATCTGGTAGAAAATGACAAAGGATTATCTTGGAATTCCCTCTTTCAGGTTAGGCGGGGTAAGTCACTTCATGGATGAATTTCATGACTTTTGCAGTACTGTAAAAGTAAAACTTGGGACAATCCATTTCATGAAGGGGACATATTAAAGATATGAAAAAAAAGTCCCGTTTTGTTCTATTTGGAGGGGTATCTCCAAATGCTGAGGGTTTGGTTCCTCCACTATATGTATACCACTTCTTCACTCACTCACCACTACACTGCTGCTGAAGTCTGATGTTTTTCGACTGACTCTAAAAGCTTGGACTGCAAGTATATGATCAGGCTCTTTGCCAGATCCTAATGGTGAAGTTGCAATCCACATGAGAGGTGATTGCTCTGAGAAATATGCTACTCAGTAATGCCCAAGGGTATATTGTATGTGTTGACTATGTTCATAGTCCTTTATTTCATCCACAGCTTTCATTTCGGTAGAGCCCAGGACATTAGATAAAATGTACAATTTGATCAGATGTCCTCCCTGGAAGCCAATCTCTATGAATAATGAATCTACTCAACTGAATATGGCAGCATGTGTTGTAAGGGATGAAACAGCTGCATGGCCTACACAGTGGAAAGCTCTGCATTTGATTTCACAGAGATGTGCAAATGTTTGAATTCCTTTGAGATTCACCACATACAACCTCACCCTACTACCTAATTTGAGACAGATATTTGCCATTTTTCAGAGTTTGCTGTTTATGACCAAACTATGGGGCCAAAATGAGAGAATGAAGAAACTAAATTCAGCTGCTCGGGTGCTGCTGGCATACAAACATTTTTTTGGCACTAGTGATGTTTCATCTACACCTAATATATATAATATATATGCCTAAGTGTTTAACAAAATCTCATTTTATTAAAAATGTGTGGGTCGACAGGGATTCTGTACAATTCCTCTATGACTGGCATCAGTAGTAATCTACCCTACTCATCTTCAACAATAGGTCATTGGGAGGAAATGTATTTTTCCTTCTCTGGCACGAGACATCCTATTTATAGGTGGCAGTTGCTCCTGTTTCCCTGCAGGAAAGAGGAGGAGGAGTCAAACTCCTCCAGGAAGACATCCCGTCCTTCCTCCAGCGTGTCCCAGTACCAGCACATTGTCCACCTGTCAACACCCAAGTCCAGGAGACGCAGCTCCCAGGAAATGGGGTAAAAGACCCAAGTCACTCAAACTTGACCAAAACAAAACGCATATCAAGAGGCTGGGTATGAAGGTAGGCAAAGCAATCTGGCCCAGGTCTAAAATGAGTCCTCTCTGGACTAGGAAGCCATGTGTTATTTCAGTAGAAAACTGTGGGCGAGAGGAGACAAAATGGACAATAGGGGCTATTGTTCACAGCTCAAACCCCTGGGACGCTCACAGACCGCAGCGGAAGTCTTTTTATAAATCTTAAAAAACGGCAGCAACGTGCTGTTGGGCTCAGACCCAGCCAGGATTCTCATGACAACACAATGAGCATAGGGAACAGTGTGGGTTCTTGTCATTGTTCAGTTATCACTCACTGCTGTAGGCATACCATGAAGAAAGGGAAAGTTTGCGTCTGTGCGGAGTTTTGTTGAGGTATTGATGTTTGTGGAAAACTATTGTTTGTGGGTACAGGAAGTGTTCTGTGTTGGTCCCGCAGGCCTCCTCATACCTTGTGGTGTGAGCACAGCTGTCCTATCTGGCACCTCGACCGCCGGGCGAAAGCTGCAGAGACCACGCCACGCCTACTTCAGCTAGCCAAGCCTAAACAGGACCATCCCAGCTTCAGAAGTAGCAAGGAGGTAAGTGCTTGGCCTCACAGGTGTATTAGTCATTCAGTTCAGTGGGTAACTGTGCAGTTATGTGCTCAATTAAGCAAATCAAGTCAACATGCACCCGGGTGTTGCTAATGCCTTAAGGAAGAGATGAAATTCTGGGCACTCAATCTCTGGTTGAAAAAAAGCATACTGAGGAAGTCTCCTCTCTCTGTGTTGAAGAATGTGCCAACATACATTTCCCCTGCTGCCAAAGTGGCCCATACCACCTCAAGGCTTGACCAGCTCTCGCTGCCCAGGCGGAAGGACAGTAAGATGTTCTTTGAGCGAGGCCGTCCAGAGGAACCCATATGGCTGGTGAGAACACTCCCTCAACACACACGCACACACACACACGCACACCACATAACACAGTTCAACTTTTTGACCTAGTGACACCGTTTTATTGTTGTGATCTGAGATAGTGGTAAGCTTTAGTTCAGTAAAAAGTTACAAATTCAAAACTCAATGGTTTTAAATGCAGTAAATGGTTTCATAAACAGGCATAGATTCCCAGTATGCGTTTGTGTGTTGTAACAGGTTTCAAAGGGAGCAAAGAATGCCACAGCATCCTCTCGTATACAAGCCCTCTCAGTGGCAAGGGAGCTCTCTAAGGACTACATTCCACTGAGAGAGCCAGTATGGACTCGTGGTAGAACCCTGGTACCATTGTGATCCCCAACAAGCCCCAGTTGGTGTCCCATGGTGGGGGGGGGGACAAAATGGCAGCGGAGCCAAACATATTCATAAAATGTTGAAACATTCTCTCACGATAACATCTCATTTTAAAAGAATGTGTTTGGTATAGGATCTGCTTTAGTAAGACCAGCAGCTCTGTGTCCCTTCCTCTGGTGTTGTAATCATGTGCAATGAGACTTATGCTTGGATAACTTAATGGATAAAAACCGAAGCCTTAAAACACAGTTCATTGACTTTAGCAAATGACCAAACCAAATTGGCTGCTTTCTGACAATTTGAGTTGTTTGCTTCTCCTTCACTTCCTCCCAGATCCAAAAGTCCCTCATTCTCCAGTGAATGCATTCCCATATTTTGAAATGAGCAAAGGTATGGTAAAATGATCCTCATGTGCACTTCTACTTTCAATCATTTGGGGGTTTTCTGTTAATATTATAACCACCTGTTTGCAAGATTTCCCGCATGTAGACAGTGCTATCTCATTGCTTGAGTTAAAAGAAAAGAACACATACATTCCAACACACAAACTAATAAATCATATTTTGTTGCTTCAAATTCCTCTAGAAAGGTCCACTTTTGTGTAAAACCCCACAAGATGGCCACGGTTTAATTTACGAAGGATGCTGTGAGTTTGTCTTAAAATCACTATATATACGATACAGGCACATGTACAGGTTGTGTCAAAAGCAGCCAGATGGATTTCAAAGGTGCCTGTGTGGATTTCAGAGCCCTTCAGGAGAGGGTATAGGGCAGCCAGCTCCGTTGGGGGGGGGGGGGCCACAGAGGGGCCATGCTGGCCTGGAGATTCTGCCAGCGTGGGACATCATGTGGGATTAGACTGCAGGTGAACTGAGACTGCTGGGTAAAGTGAGACAAGAGCTGTGTTCGGAATCGCTCCCTCGTTCCCTCACTCCCTATTCCCTATAGGGTTCACCATGTAGTGAACTACCTAGGGAACGGAGAAAATGTAGGGTACATGCACTGTTCCCTGCAAATCAAGGTGAATTGTGGGTAATAAATAGTGGACTATATAGGGAACGAAAATTCCGTGGAGAATTCGGACACTACAAACAAAATGGCTGACGCCCTATATAGTGCACTATATAGTGAATAGGGAGCGATTCCGAACACAGCTAAGGTGAAACCAAGAGGAGGAGGGGTGTGATTGACTTGTCAACGTGTCACGGCACACATAAACACAGAACCTATTCAGTCATCATTGTAGTTGGTGTGGTAAGATGATCCTACAGTATATCTGGGGTAAAGGACAATTTGTACTGCACCTCAAGTGTGCCTCATGTGAGTGACTGCTGTTCCCATGGTGTCACTGATTCTGGCTGGGAGTTCGAACCTTTGCTGTAGGTTATCTGTCTGTGGCAGCAGACAGTGACACTGATAAGGTTGTCTCAATCTGGCTGCTGGCAGTTTGTCAGGAAGCACACTGATTAGTATTAATGCGAGAGAAGTCTGTTTGTTGGCTTTGAATGCACTGGTAAGATGGTGCTTTGAATGCACTGGTAAGATGGTGCTTTGTCCCCCAAGGTTTCACTCTGTCAATCCTTCTCATAATGCCTTTGGTGACGAAAAATGAAAATAAATAAATAATTATAATAATTATTATTATTAATAATAATCATAATAATAATAGTGTATAGTATGTGTATAAAACTGTTTGTTATATGTAAAAGCACTATACGTGTTGCCATTTAATTTAGTTGTGCTCAGTGCAATGACAATAAAGTAAACTTGGACTATTCAAGTCCAAGTTCTTGATGCAAAGAAAATGTAGTGATGTGTAGCAACCTCACGGAAAGGGTGTTGCATCTTCAGTTAAACCACATTTCCCGTTGATGCAATAAGTCTTCTAGTCTAGGAATATATTGACAGAGAAGTAGTTATGTAAGGTTCTTTGCAAACATACTGTGATCCGCTGAATTGGAACTCAGTTTGTTGTGGTTTTGTTCTGATCTTAGATGATCATGCACCCTTGATTACAAATGGTACCCTTAGGTAACCATAACCGTGTCAGATTCAATAAGGGTATCTGGGAGCATCATGGCCCCACAGCACTGCTCAGTCAACGGTAGGAGGCGGGCAGCCCTCCCTGTGTCTGGCGGTCTGGCTTGGACACTTCTGAAGTCAAATCCAATGGAGCCAGCTGGACCAGTGAATCTTCCTGCCTCTGACCACCACCAGGCCTGCAGTGACAGATTCCACAAGCCCCTGTTAACTCCTCTTAGCAACAGACAATGCCCCAGTCCATTCAAATTCTCTACACAACACCAAGCCCTCCTAGCACACACCATCATCCACCACTCCAACAAGCCTTTCAGTCCACTCAGTTGTGGTTGAAATTACATAATGAGGCATATGGCGTTGTCTCCATGTTATGATCTATCAGTTAACTAACAGAATGTTAATTGGAGGGATATGTTTCTTAAATATCTGGAGTTTTAAACATTACTTTTGTTATTCATTTGTTTCAGTTAATGGGTGACAAAAAGCTATTACAATGTTTACAGTGGTACTAGCAGAACAACAGACCAAATTCTACATTTGTATCTGCGTGCATATTATGTTGTTAGAGGGATTCGGAGGGAAGAAGGGAAATGCAGTGGATGTTAGGTTTCAAACTGGTTTGAGTGTTGGCTTCTCTGAGTTGCTGTGTTCACTGTTCAGGAACAAACGTATTTGTTTTTCTGTGGGTGTGACTCTTTTTCACACCCAGCTGTGCTCTCGGGGGAAAAACCCCCCAGGCCCAGGAATGAAACCCCACAGAGCTCTATGTTCCTGCATACATTCACTCACAACAGACTGGGTCAAACCCAGGGGTGTTTGATTGCGACCTGAACTACCTGTTGGGTCGGTATCCGTTTCTGTTGAGCTTGTTATGCTGACAGTTCCCACGACCTGTGCCGTCTGTGCTCTGGGTTTTTTGGCGAGCAACAGCATCTCCACTTTCCATCTACCTCCCCCCTCCATCCCCCTGCACAGGGAGTTTAGTATCAGGCTTCTATCTCACCCCCCCCCCCCTCTCTCTCAGCATAATTATGTCCATCTCTTTCCTGGACCGTTTGTACCTCTGCTGTACCACCCATCAGATAGGGGGCAAGACAAGATAATGAGATGACATCACCTGCTGGTTGTTTACTCTGGTGACCGTAAACATGTCTCTCACTCTAAATTTGCCTCTAAATTGGCACCGCAGACCGACCAGTCTGGGTCGATGGTAAATTGCGGGGCAGCACACAGCTCAGGATGTAGAGCAGCCGGCTGGGGAGCACAAGGTCCCCGGTTCAATCCCAGCTTCAGGAGTGTGCTGAAGTGTCCTTGTGCAAGACTCTGAACCCCCAAATCGCTCACATGCGTCACGGTGGCGCAGTACCTAATACTGTCGCCTCAGGCCTTTCTTTCTTCTCCCGGTGTTCGCAAGGGTTTCCCCCATGAAGAACCCTATAACCAAGGGTTTCCCCCATGAAGAACCCTATAACCAAGGGTTTCCCCCATGAAGAACCCTATAACCTAATATGCAAAAACATGCAGAAGAACAGTTTGCTAACGCTGTCTGATGCTTTCAGCTGCCCTTGGGGGAAGGATTATGGGATGGGTTAAGAGCAGGAGAAAATTTCCATCAGTGGACGCTCCAGCCACTTGTGTGTGTGTGTGTGTTTCGGCATTGCCGATGTTTGATTTGATTCCTGTTGAAGGTATTGTAACGCGAGCAGTCCCTTACATCTTTTATAGTCCCATGAAAAGTTTATTGTTGTCCTGCTCCCTGTTGAGCGACAAACAACACAACCAAGTCTATTTCCCGCCATTGTGACTCTGCTTCCTCATTAGACCTCCACAGAGCATCACAGGACACACGAAACATACAGCTTCAAAACATTCTACGACAGCTTTAACTTATAATAACATATAACATTTATTTATGTAAACATGGAGGTTATATATTGGCATAACACACGACTCGCAAACGCTTCACATTCCGTAAGTGAAAATAGCTTAGAATAGATAGAAAAGAGAGAAAGACATGAGAAGGGAGAATCTTCCGGGGAGTTGGTCAGTAGGGGCGCGGGTGGGAGAAGGCAAGAGGAGACGTCGGAGGTTCTTGTGTGACATCAGTCTCAGTCTTTCACTGATCCCAGTTGAGCAGGAAGACCCTCTGCTTGCCTCCATTGCGCGTTGCGTAGCCTGAACCACTTCTGAAACAAACAAGACAAAACCCCAGGGGGGTGTCAGAGACAGGTGACAGTACCACCGACATCACTCCTATTGTCCTCCAAAGGTGTTTAGTTCCAAACAACAGTCATTTTCAGCACAAATAGTTACAGGACCTGTAACCTGATATGGGTGAGGTAATCACTTATGGAACACATCCTGTAAAATAAGACAGGATAGTAATATTCCAGAGAATTGTCCCCCAAAGCAACATACAATAGTGTTGTCTATGGAGGTGCTCTTCTTCTAGTAATAAAAAAAAACTTCTACATAATTTCCAATATAATGTTAAACTGACACACTGAGAAAACAACTGGCTGTCTTCTGACAGTTTATACCAGCATTTCATCACTAACCAGAGCCGTCTTGGTTTACAACAAACGTTCACCATTCACCAGAAACTGATTCCGCTAAATGATTAGACCATGCCTGACATGTCATTGTTTTGGAATCCAGGTTGTCAAGGAACCCACAGCAGTGGTGAGATCATCTAGACAAGGCTGGGACATGAGGGGGGGTTAAGAACGCATTTAACAACTCACGATGACCCAGCCAGCGCACCGCTGCCATGTTCCTCATCATGACTCCATTCGGAGCAACACCCCGGTGGAGAATCATTTGCACATTCCTGACTGAACACGTGATTTTAATTTAATCAGCTTCAGTATAATCTGTAGTATCAGGGCAACCCATACACTCAAAATATAATTCCTCCATTATAGATGGTGCGTAACTACATAATCCTAAACGCTGCTCCTCCAGATGACTATTTCGGGGATTAGCTGAGGAAATCACTACAGTATTTCCATGTGACCCTTTGGCCACTTTTGTGCTTTAGAAACAGACAGACCTATGGAGAGAAGTGAAACATGCCATAAAGAGGTAGAAACACATTGTTAATATAAATGCTTTTGCTTCATTGTGAGTGGGAGCAGGGTGTGTTCTTCATATCAAACATGGCTTTGTTGCTGTTCCAGTCATGAGACGTGAGAGCTGTAACGTCAGCTTTCAGTGACGTCAGGTCTTTTGATGAGAGGCCAATAATTTGACCTCACTTCCAGGAGCTCACACACTCCGCCCAGTCAAGATGGAAAGGGCCTCTGCCACCTTTCTACACTCCCGCTGGAAACACGTCGTCAGTGCAGCAGAGCAGGCCCAACCGGTCTGGGAGGGAGAAGACGACAGCTCCAGAGAGGCACGAGGCACTGGGTTGATCTGTGTTGTTGACAATACTTGACTTGTAGGCAAATTATGTGCGGCAGCGGGACACAATTCACTCGCAGACATTAGGCGTACGGCCATTGGGAATGGTTCATTGTTGTCTTGCACTCACACACACACACACACACACACCACCGTGGTTGATATTTGACTATGAAATTAACCTGAGGTCAGGTGATGTCAGTGAGATAATACTGAATGGGCTGATATATTTGCAAGTTAGATCAAAGCAGGCCCACAAAGAACAATTAAGAAAATAACAACTTCAATCTACAGTATGGCATTTCTCCAATGTCACCATACTGAAATGGAGGACTGAGAAAGCAATCAGTGGAATGCTTAGAAACGTCTGCATACTTGTAAGGTGTTGTCAACGCCTTCAGAGTTCGCATTGGTGTTATCACTGACCTTATCACTTGCCTTCCAAACATGCCCTGAAACTTTACATCTGCTTCTTCACTGCACAATAGCCACTCAATTGCCAGTTCCTGTACAAACTATAACCTATTAATCTAACTGAATACCCATAATTTACTTATCATTTACTCACAAAATGGACTGTTTCATCCTCTGATTGTGATGGAGGAGTTCCCTCCCTGACCATGTTGATACAGGCTATTAACCAGGTATAATGATGATTTATGGGCCTAGCCTACTGCAGCATTGAGTCCAATCCATCTAGTCTAAATAATTCGGGCCTTCCAGGGGCTACAGCTACAGGTATTGCATGATAAAAGAGGCTGGAATGACAGTGATGATGCGTCCTGTCATCGTGTTATTTTGGTGGACAGGTCAGGATGGCATGCGACAGTGATGATCCGCAGGGGACATGCGACCAGCTTGACGCGCGCAGACAGAACTTGTTCTGGATAGGCTACGTTGTCAAAGCTTCTAGGCTACTATGGAAAAACACATTTGGAAAACAAATGACAAGTATCTGGCAAACAGACGACCACGCCACGGGACAGGCAAGGGGAAACTATTCAGTAACCGAACCATACATTCTAGAGTCGCTGCATAGTATTTGTTCAATGATGCGTGCGTAACGAGGAGAGAACTCGCTGGAAAGCACTGCATTCACTGCCAGGACATTTGAACGTCAAGTTTAACACAGGTTTCCAGAAAGAATTCAGAACGCGCTGGTTATTTCAGATATCGACAACAGAGATGGCACGAATTTGCTATGAGAACATTGCAACTCATTGTAACACTTTAGGTTGCGTCTATCTCTCCATCCATATGGTCGCCTAGCCTATGATCTAGTCTGTGGAAGTTCAACCTAACACTGAAAACTCACCGCTGTCTCTGTTTCAGAGAGTCCGCACTCCGCCGCGATCAGCATGAGCGTGGCTTCATCAGGATGCTTGCTGACTCTTGAGAAATTCTCCTCGAGAACTTTGATCTGGTCCTCCGCTAACTGCATACTCTCCATCCCGTTAGAAGCCATTCCTCCCACGCGTAAACAGCGCGCAGTCACAGAAGTTGTTTTTAACGCACTGAATTAGAACCCTTCGCAGATTAACTTCCCATGCAAATGACGCGTGTTCGTCAGTGAACAGCCGCAGCTAGAAAGTAGGCTAGGCTTTAGATAAGGACAAACACAAATTGCCTAGCAGTTGTAGTCTACAGCAACAACCCGACTGATGCCACACTGACAATGAGAGCGAACTGTGTGGAAAGCTACTACTGTCAGCTGTCTACCCCCCCCCCCCCCTCCAACACCCTAACCAAATCTGCAAAGCCCTCCCCTTCAAAATACAATGTGATTTCACTTTGACGCAAAGTATGGACAACAATTTAAAGTGGCAGAAGCCCACACAGTTGCATATTTATTGAAAAGGTCAAATAGGCCTATCTCAATTCCTAACTCTTGTGAAACAACATGCCACAATTGTTCGTCCGGCATTTAGAAGAACGTGACGCTGTTAGACGCGTTGCACCTGTAACCCATAGCCTGCCAGGAGGTTATTCCATCCAAGGTAGACTACAGTCAATGTTCTGCCAAATGCTTTTGAAAATTGAGCGAAATATTATGGTTTGTTAAACAGTAGCCCGTACCTATATCAAAATGCTATTTTCTGCTCTCTTAAAAAATCACCACTTTGATGGCTCATAAAGCTCTATAAGCAAATGTTATTAGACATAGCGCCAATAAGTCAACGTTCTTTATTCAGTAATTGTTCTTACAACTCTTAAGTAGCCTACAGTAATTTGACCTTATCATTTCAGCAGAAATGCCCATGGCATGTAGCCTTGTTTACTTTCTCATGAAAATTGAGTAAATACTGGCACGAAAATGTCCACAACTCTCTACAGAGTTCCTTTTGATGCTATTTTTAGATTTGGATTAGACCCATAATTATGAGCCCCTTTCACAGAACAGCTGGAGTAGGAGTAGGCTTAGAGGCCATGTTAGAAGCCCTGCCTTGATTCCATTGGTGATGGATGGACTGAAGAGTTTAGTAGCTCATAGCATCCTTCTGTGTTTTCTTTCAATGCACCTGTTAGGGTTCATAATTGCTTTCCTACTCGGATGCTATAAAAGACAATAAATTCCACGTTGACTGGCAAGCAAAACAGGAGGTGTAAAACGACACCTAGAGTAAAATGTTACAACACCAAACTGTCAGTTTATGACTGCAATATTTTTGCAAGGTAAACATTGGTCAAGAGCGCGAACGCACACCACTCACCGATAAGACAGATCCTGGTTGATCCAAAGTTCAGGGGTATTTTGCAACCCAAATAATATCTCAGGAAATCTCAACATAGATTATAAAAGGATAGAGGGACAGTTATCATTAAGTATTAAACCTACAGTTCTGTGAAAGGACCATCACTCACCACTATTTCATAAGTTAAAGCCCCCTGGTTACTGTCCCCAGACTGACTGGCATCTTTTAATGTTTTTATTTTAGCAAATTAACATGATGTTAGGCCTAATAAATATTAGTGTGCAGTGAATGCATTACCATTCCTGCCTTAGCCACCTTGGGAGGAATCAAGCATGCGGCTGTTATAGGCCTACATATCGAGTTGAAGAGAGAACTACAGGTATAGGTAATAGGTCTGTTTTTGAAATACAAAAACTAGACACCCCACAACAGGATCATGTTCGCACTGTTTGAAATGAGATAATGGTCAGTGCCTGAGAACTCCCAATATTACACAGGCCAGTCTCAACATATCCGGAATCATGACCCTAAGACCGCAGAACCCTGACCCACAGGAGGATACCCTCTGTTTGATATGATAACGTTCTTCAGCGACCATATCATATCCTACTGTAATTAACACAATAAACTAACCATTCATGGAATCAAACACAGAATGACGGTGAACAGATAAAATTCTGTACTTTACTGGCTATGTTTTGTTCCAGTTCCAGTCTGACTCATGGTCTCGCACACGCAACGTTCTCAAAGTGAGACGGGTCATTTTCTCTATAGGTCTGAGTTAAGTCTGTTCCAGAGCTATATAGCATACAGGTTAGAGGCGAGGGGTTGTTTTGACACATACTAATGACAGGGGGGATGTCAAAGTACAACTCATCACCGGACCTCTGTCTGAACTATAGTGAATGAAAGGCTGATATCATGTCCTACTATGTTTGGTAATGCACTGCCCTGACTGACGTGGTGTAGTACAGTATGCATAGTACAGTATGCATAGTACAGTATGCATAGTACAGTACGCACACAGGCGGAGGAAAGACTTGATGCTTATCATGCTTATGTCATGATCTTCGACTTACAGGGCCCTATGCCATATCCCCCCCACACACGCACGCACGCACGCGCGCGCGCGCGCGCGCACACACACACACACACACACACACACACACACACACACTCTCATTACCTCCTCGGTGAGCTTCTTGTCTTTGAAATCGAGAGTTTAACATGTTTTTGAAAGATTTTTCAGGGTGCCCACCCACATCCATTGTATGACCTAAACGGTGGTAGAGCAATTATCAGACTTTCTCAAAAAGTGCTAGTTTTGTCAACGTTTTAATCTGAACCATTGTATATGATCATAAGTAACCTTAAAACAGGGATAAACATGATTTTTCCCTTTACTGCTCCTTTAAATCCGCTTCCAGAAATGGAGACGCATGTCTGAAAAACAGTCTATAGATGACCTGCTAGGAAGGAAGGGCTACCAGGTCTAAACCTCTGCAGTGCTCTGTTCCTCCATGTTAACCCCTCTGCCTCCAGACCAGTGCTCTGTTCCTCCATGTTAACCCCTCTGCCTCCAGACCAGTGCTCTGTTCCTCCATGTTAACCCCTCTGCCTCCAGACCAGGAGTCTCCTTTCCATTAAAGAGATCTGGAACGGATGCTGCTGCCTAGAAAGGCCAGGGAGCACGAGTCAGTTATTCAAGGAGGTGGCGGTCAGCACGCGGGTCTTACATAAGACCGGTCCTCCCCTCCAACTCCCCACCCCGGGACCAACAAAAACATCTGGAAATAGGATCTGGACTCAAATTCACATGGACCTGGAAGGGGCGGAAATGAGCCTCCTATGTTATTGAGTGTTTGGAGAGACGGAGAGGGAGAGACGGAGCTAGAGAGAGATGGAACGGTCTGCGCTGCACAGCCAGACGACTCCGAGAGGAAGCCCTGAACACTGTACCGATGACCAGCGGCAGCGAAGGAAGCCAAGTCTTCGTGCAAGAAGCAGGAAAGGACTTCCTGCGGGTTGAGGCAGCCAACCAATGAAGAGGTTCAGTGTGAAGGGCGGAGCAGCTGAGCTTTAGAGCGCAGTGACAGGATGCAGATTTATTCATTGTGACATCAGGACAGGGCCTCTATAGGCACTCTAGTGACACCTCCACGTGTTAGGTAACTACTCCAGGAGTCTGTTGGCTGGGGTAGTCTGTTGGCCCCGAGCTGACCTTACCATGCTCAAGAGCTCAGGCTTTTCAAAGAGCTGAGAGAGATTACATCTTCAAAAAAACAGCAATGATACTGAGTCTGCATCAGCCATTGACAATGAATACAGTACATCTCCCCAAACATTTCACATCACTTGATTTACCCATGCAGTCTTTCATGAAAAAAAAGAAAGTTGTATTTACTCTGTAAGCAAACGACTTGATATACTGTGGGGGACAAAAGGTCTCCATGGAAGCCTCCAGCCAAGTGGCTCACAGGACACCCTGCATATGGTTCAGGTTCAGAAGTCAGGCCTGTTCCAGAAGGAATGCTCATCAAAATAAACGGCCTGCGTTGGAGAGGGAGGAGGAGGGCCCGGGAGGAGGAGGAGGGCCCGGGAGTTTGTCCATGTGCTGTGTTTCAGGCTGCAGGAAAGCTGAACAAACAGTGTTGTGTTCACTCTGTCCCCTAACACTGGGTGATAAACAGAGGTGATGAGAACTAGAATGTGAAGCTTCCATTTAGGCTAAATAGCCGTGTAGAGAGACTGGGTTGTGTATAAAATATTTTTTTTTTTTTAAAGGTAGCAGATGTTGAAGTAGAACTACCAACAATAAAGTAGTACTATATCCTCAGATGACATATGTTTTATGTGATATATGAAAATAAACATGTCTAAAAGATATATCAAGTAAATGTAGGAGAGCCATTTATTTTACCATAGGGGTGGAGAGGAGATAATATGGCTTTCAACTTTATTTTTCCTTTACATACTACAAAGAACATCGTTCCCTATTTTGACTACCGCTGTTATCTGTGGTATATCCTGTCAAACAATACCCCATTGTAAGCTTAGAAGACAGGCACATCATTAACTTTCTAGTGGAGCAATGGCTTCACCCCAAAAACTACAAACACCGTATCATAGTAGATAGCTTTAACAACATGAGCCAAGACGTCCACTTCAGTTTCCTTTGAGAAAACCAAAAAGGAAGAAAGGAGGTAAGGAAGCACATCTCTGAATGATTGACTCAAATCAGATGTACATTTGCTGTAGTCATAACAAGGACAGAACTTTTCTGGATTTCAAGATGGGAGAATGTGGTCATAGTACAAGGCTGAATGGGAAACTGTGACATAATGACTATGAAAATATCAAAGGCGTGCTGTGGTGTGTGTGTGTGTGGGGAGGAGTGGGGGGGCTTGGGATGAGGGAAGGGGGCCCTGGACTGAAGTGGGTGTGTATGGGTGCTGTCCAGTCAAACGTGTGTTTAAATATAGCTGGTCAACAGCAGCCAGCTTGTTTATTGGTAAAGTAAAGCCTCATGAATTGTTCTCCAACACCTCATTTAGTTTTAATCAGTGTGGAGGTGAAAAGCAAAGAAAGGAGCCATTGTCTTGTTTGTTCTATCAAGGTCTGTGTGCGTGTGTGTAAGCGAGAAACATCTGTTCCCTAAATGAATGGTCCATTTACTACTTTTGATTGATTTTATTACACTATGTAAAATAGTGGTTGGTCTAAAAGTAACTAGGAATATTTTGAACTTTCTTTCCAGCTGGATGGTGTTGCTACAGGCTTGCAAATCTAGACAATATCAAATAGTCTTTCCCCAAAGGTCAGAAAATTAACTCACCTACAGAAAACACAATCTCCTCTCTATTTTACAACTGAATTGCCAGTCTGGCACTAAAAGTGTGACTGAACATAATAGTTGAGGTCTGGAGCCATTTTCTTTGAACATAACAAACATGTACGAGATGAGAGATGTTTGCAAATGGGGCAGAGAGGCTCCAAGTCCCAGAGAGGCAGGATGGTTCAGTTATTTGTTTATTTACTGACTATTATGCTAAGTACTGTACATTTTAAAACTCTTTTCTTTTTCAAGTGCGTCAACCTAAGAAAATACACTGATTCAAAGACTTGGCACATTGAAATGTTCAGCTAGAAATGATATTGCAAAATATGTTGGTTAAGTATTCAAAGTTCTAAGTTCTTCAAAAAGAAGATATTGTCCCGTTCCCAAGATAACTGTTCCTACGGGTTATTTTTCAGGGATGAAGGGAATCAGCAGTTTAGGATTTCACACCGCTGACAGCTTGAGGCTACGACCCAAAGCAGGAGTTCAGAGACCCAAATCAGCAGTGCAGACCAATCATTCTAGTCATTAGAGCAGTGGTTCAATGCAGATCTACAGATCTTCTATTTATACACCTTTTAATTGAGGAAACCCACATATGGAAACAAGCCATGTCTTCCCCACGGCTCATTGTTGCTTCTCTCAGCTTCCCTTTCTGATTGCAATGTCTTGGTAAACATTCTTTTGATAGACCTTTTGATCTGACAAAACAGACCAAACACCAAACAAAGTACAGTTTTGTTTTATTTAATAAGCTGGTCATAAATTATCGCACATAAAAGATTCTTTTCAATAGTTACAAAGAGGATAGCAACTTCCTTTCGCGTTCAGAAAACAGGGCCTTTTTTGTTGTTGTTTTTGTTTACATTTTTATTAATCTGATGACACGGGGCTAGAACAGCTGGGGGAGGGGGTTGGAGATAGACAGGGAACAGAGCTCGATCTTCAACCACAGAGTTCGGGTCCGTTTACGCCGAGGGTCGATCAGTAGGCTAGCGGCAAACACACAACAATGACAGATGCGTCTCTCGAGCACACGCCGAAAACAACGGAAGAGGAACGCGGCCGTCTCAGCTCTCCAGTGTTATCACTAAATAAATACCCACGGGGGGGGCGGAGGGTGAGGGAATGTCGATAGAAAAGGGTGGACAGCGCTACATGCAAAGCCGGTGGTGTAAACAAAGCCAACTCAATCCAAAGAAGCGGCAGCAGCAGCGTCTCTTTGGCGTTCCCTCCCGCTGGGGAGAGACGGACTTGTGGAGAGGCTACGCAGGTCTCTGACCCCGGCTCAGCAGCCAGAGAGGAGAGCAGCGAGTTGCTTTGGAGAAGAAGCTTGTTCAAAGTGCCCAACTTGATCTGCTTGAAAACTATGACCTGTTCTTTCGCTTCGCCACCGCGGAGCTCCTCCTCTCTAACCCCACCCCCCCCCCCCCCCCCTCGCTTCCCAGGGTCACGGCAGGTCACAGCTGTCCAATGAGCTGGGAGGTTGGTTGTTTGGTTACAGTGTCACTCGGTGGGGTCCTTCCTACCTCGCTAGGCTTGCTCTGAGGGGTGCTTCCTGCTAACAAGGTGCCAGTGCTGGCTAGCAGGGCTGCTTTGTTTCTACACACTAGGCCAAAGCGCCTCTCTGGCGCAGCTGCTCTACTTGGACATCTGCTGCTGGACGTGGAGCAGGAAGTCGTGGTAGGAGAAGGACGAGTCGGAGCGCTCCTCCAACAGGTGCTGGAAGAAGGAGGCCTTTGCTGAGGGCTCGTCCCTGAGAGAGAGGAGAGACATACTGTAACGTGAACACATGGGAATGATGAGGTCAGATTGAAACGATTGACCGGGCACCTCTATGGCTACACAAAACACCTGACTTCAAAGAACTCTCCCTGACTTCACTGCACCTGCATTGCATGGTTTTAAGGAAGATATTCATTTTATAAATCAATTCATTTTATAAATAAAATGAATGGTTGTTATTATTATTGTTGATGATGATTATCATTATATTCATACACTAATAGCATGACATCACATTAAATAGATGAGGCCTTTTACAGTCTACTCAAAATGAGTCTCTCTCTAACAAAGGGCCTCTTTGAATCAATAGGACCATAATTCGGCTTGAAGATAGTCTTCTAAGGACGTTAGTATAAATAAATGGTATGAGGGTAGTATCATGGTGGAACAATGGCCCGCCACTAGGGAACAGCTCACCGAAACCCAAACAATACATACTAAAATGGGGCCTTCACCAGGGCTGTCCATCAACGACCTCCATGTTCTCTACATGTTTACACTAGACATACCGTTCTGGCGACCTCACATCCATCCCTGGTTAGACCAGCTTCCCCACTGTACACGAAACAGACTTGGATATTCACTTGACAAGGGTTAGTGAATCAAGGGTGAGATTCCTGAAAGCATTGTGTGGCTCTGGGACCAGTTTCACCTTCATCCTATTACCATATTGATGATGGCAATGCATGCCAATGCAGTAAAAACATCTGAATATAGCCCTGGAAGGAATCAAACCCACCATCTTGGCATTAAGGATGTTCATTCCTTGAACCAAGATGGTGGGTTTGATTTCCGTCTGGGAGAGAGCTGGGCGTGGGGCTAGAGCTCATGTTAGTGCCAATATGTACAGAACAACATACTGAACAACACGGGATATTGACCTTAGTGCTGAACAGCTTTCAGGAAACTCTGGCCAGGCCGGTAGGACTTACTTTACAACGTCGAGGATGGAGGCGAAGGTTCTGAACTCTGGCCAGGCCGGTAGGACTTACTTTACAACGTCGAGGATGGAGGCGAAGGTTCTGAACTCTGGCCAGGCCGGTAGGACTTACTTTACAACGTGGAGGATGGAGGCGAAGGTCCTGAACTCTGGCCAGGCCGGTAGGACTTACTTTACAACGTAGAGGATGGAGGCGAAGGTTCTGAACTCTGGCCAGGCCGGTAGGACTTACTTTACAACGTAGAGGATGGAGGCGAAGGTTCTGAACTCTGGCCAGGCCGGTAGGACTTACTTTACCACGTAGAGGATGGAGGGGAAGGTTCTGAACTCTGGCCAGGCCGGTAGGACTTACTTTACAACGTCGAGGATGGAGGGGAAGGTTCTGAACTCTGGCCAGGCCGGTAGGACTTACTTTACAACGTAGAGGATGGAGGCGAAGGTTCTGAACTCTGGCCAGGCCGGTAGGACTTACTTTACAACGTAGAGGATGGAGGCGAAGGTTCTGCAGTCCTGAAGCCAGGCCAGGAACGCACGCACTCGTTCAGACAGAGGAGTGTTCAACTCTGGAATCTGCCTCTGGGATTTAGAAAGAGACAGAAAAGGAGTATTGTTTTTTTTTATTCTACTACAGCGCCTCAAGATATAGTCTTCAGCCGGTCGTGTTTGGATTTGAATGCCAGATATTCACGGCCGTCTCTGTGGTCGGTTGAGTGAAATATGTATGTGGTTGTGGAATGTGAAAAAAATGTAGGTGGTTTAAGGACGTGTGGCGAGTCTTTTCTCTAAATATGAAATCAAGAAAACCCTGCCAACGGCTTGTCTTCTGGGCTGTTTACCACCCACGGGGTGTGGTTGTGACGTGGCAGTGCAGTCAGTAGCCACCTCGTTTGTCAAAAAGCAGAACAACAAATCAAATCTGGAGTACAGTAAACGACTCTTCCTTCCAGTCTACCATACGTAGTGGTATTTCATTGTGAAATCCTGACTGGGAATGCTATAAAGCACAGTTCCTGATTATAGTCCATGTTTAACGAACATAGAGAGTTCTAGGGCTGTCAACTGAGCTCACAAATGATATTTGACTTTCTCTCAAATATTTTCCTAAAATCTAATATTGGGTATTATATAATTTTGCATAGAAAATGAAGTATACAATGGAACCACTTCTAACCACAAGAGGGCGCTCTCCGCCTACTGTCATGATCAAGCACCCATGGAACTTCCATGTCCGCCTGTTTCAACCAACATTAAGACCCAGTCAACATGGGGGACATTTAATGCAAACAGGGTCCTTTAATCAGGCCTATATCCGAGCCAACTGAAAACAAAACAAGAGGAGTAGCCTATAGTGCTTGTTTATAATGTTGCCTGCTGGCTGCCGAGAAGACGTGCTCAGATTTGAAGAAAGTCAGGTATTTCCTCGCCACCTAGATGGATGGATAAACTACAGTAGATACAGTGGTTTTGCTGTTTTTTGGCCATGTTGAAAAGATTGAATACTAGCGTAATGTGTTCTGTCATGATTAGAAGAGGGGCGGGACTGGGGAGGTTGTGTGACGCGCTACTAATCACATCTACATGTTCAAGATTGATGAAGCATCGTCTCCCCAAAGTCGACGACTGATCGAAGTTCGAGTATTTATTTGACGGCCCTAGAGAGTCTGCAACTGATTTACCATGTTCGCTGGTATGGAGGCGTGGTTGGGACACCCCAGAACATCTCGGATGAACATCTCATTACACAATTTCCCGATCCACAGATAAAACACCTGAGCAGAACAAGAGGGGGAGAGAAGACCACGGTGAGATGTTCATATTTATAATATTTATAATGAAATGCTGACATAGAAGAGAGACGCAGGGGAGTGGTGTTGAAGTGAGACGCGTGGTGAGACTGGAGCAGCCCTTACACTGCCACAGTCCATGAGGAACGCCCCCTCCCTGGTGAGCCGCTCTGCGCTCAGGTGGATGAGATGAGGCTGGGGGACCACAGTGTCGTTCAGATGCAGCGCCCCCTGGGGGTGGGCGCAGGAAACAAATTGCTTAGTTAGTTTGTGGGTATAGACCGCTAGAAAACTCAAAATACACCCCCCCCCACACACACACACACACACACAAACCCCCCCAAAACAACAACTTGTTGCAGCTTTTGAGAGCCAGATCGTCCCCGGTGGCGCCTC